>NC_134111.1:37352500-37670000 GCF_040939455.1 Microcebus murinus
TCTCTTCCCGAGTCTCTTGTCAGTGTCTGAGAGGTTTCTATGGAACGCAGTGCTGTCTGGTACAGGTTAGCTTTTTCTCCTGCCTGTCAAAGCTGCCAATCCATCCCTGTTTTACAGGGGGACGAAACTGAAGCACAAACCCATTAGCTGGTTCACTTTTAATCTCCCAAGAAATCGGCACTGCTCAACAGCGCTCACATTTGCCCAAAATGAACATTTCTAATCAAGGATAAAACAAAGAACTCATCTTCCTGCAGGCAAGTCTGAAGAAAAGTCAGAAGATGAAGAGGGACAAAATTCCCACTCTGGAAACAGCTTGGATGGCCAGGTTTTAATAAATTCTTGTCAGTGGTTAAGTATGGAGGCAGTAGAATGACAGTGGAAAATCACTGCTCCATTTTAGGAAAACTTAGTCTTCACTCAATGCTGTGTGGTCTCGGGCAAGACATTTAACCTCTATGAGCTTTAGTTTCCTCCTCTTTAAAACACATTTGTTCAATCGTGTAATATTGCTTTAGAGGTAGATATTTTCTTTTCCTCCTTAATGTGAACCAGGTGGTGTTGGGTTGCTTACAACTAATATGGGATTGCCATTTCTCCTTTGGCTAAGGGGTCTGATTGCCATCAATAACTTATTTTAATGTTTTACAAGTTTTAAATATGTTTAAAGTACAATACCTAGTAATTTGAAATATACTGAAAATCAGCCTGGGATCTTAATAACTCATTTATGGTTATTGAGACCTAAACTTACAGGGTTGTAAAGGAATCTCCAACCTCTAAGCAGCCTTTTCATCAGCCTCCAAGCAAGATACTGATTAGCAAAACAGAGAGAAGGAATGCTGCTTCAAAGGCTACTAAAGCCAGAATATTGTGCAGACTATTGATAACACCATCCAATATTTTAAAAGCGTCCTTAATATGAAGTTTTTTATATCTTAAATGTAAGGTCAGCCCCTCATTTTTTCTACCCATATGAGTAATGAAGAAGATGTTATCCATATTGGCTGTACTGTACTGTATGTTTATTTAAATATTACTGTAGATACATACACTGTCCTTATAAATTAAGGTTTAGAGCACCATATGAGATCTACACAATGATCATTTTGAGACTTTTTAAAACAGCTGTTACTAGTTGCTAATTAGGCATGTTCAATATTTAGGCCAAGCCTAAAATCTTTGTAATTTTCTTCTCAGCGGGAATAATTTTGGTATAGAATTTGAGATGTTTGGACCCTTCATGCATAGTGTTCTGAGGTGGATGTTTAAAACATTTAATTTAGCCTGGGCATGGAAGAGTCAAAACAAACACTATCTGGGAAAAACCCATGTGGACATATAAATGTTTACTGATTAAAAATTAGAGAATATTTTACATAAAGATTGCAGTTCTTCAAACTATTGATTGCATCTTATGGTTTTGTTCAGTACTCCGATTTTGGGACCTTTGAACTTGGGCAGAACAATGGTTCTCAAAATTGTGCTCCAGAATCAAGTAGCTTCAGCACCACCTTGGAATGTGTTAGAAAGGCAAATTCTCAGGCTCCATCTTTCACTCACTGAAACAGGAGCCTGTGTGTGCGGCCAGCAATCTGTGTTTTAATAAGTCCTCCCTCGGTGATTCTGATGTGTGTGCCCAAGTTCAAGAGCCACTGCCTTACAGGGCTCCTCACTGGCAGAGAAGCTGCAACTTGCCCACTGCTAGTTCAAATTCACCTATCTAGAAGGTAGGCAAATGCCTTTGTAAGGTTTTTTCAGGTCTGTTATATATATATTATTCTGACCTAAATCTCTGCTAGGGATTGGGTTTATTTTAATTTTTCTTTCCCTAAGTGACTACAGAGATCAGCTGCTCACCCCCTTTTGCATACTGATACCTAAAAAAGTTTTATCATTCCACACTTCCTACATAGTTATCAATTGTCCTGCTTGGGCAAGAACTGTCTTCATCCTTACATGCAGATGTAGACTTTCTGCCAACCCCATAATCTTTTTGCCTATTCTTCATTTATTTCTTTTATCCCAGTTGGAGAGAAGTTTTCCAAACATTTTGCCCTTATTTTGGAAGGAAAGAAATTTGGCATTAAATTTGTCATTTAATTGTGCATCTGATTCTCAGAGACCGCCTAACAACGAGTACAAAGAAAAAACTAAAATGGTAAGCCATGATTACCTCCCTTTTTACGCTATCTCAGCCAACACTTGTTTTGAAAATACATTCAATAATTCTTTGTTAAATTGAATTGAATCATTTATCCTATATAACCTTTCCTCTCAGGCCATTTTCCCACCTCTCTTTACTCCACTGACCATTTATATTTTTATTTGAAGGGAGGGTTGCTTTATGATTCTTTTATGATATAGTTCTATCTCAGCCTCATGCTGGGTTTAGGACAATCTACCACTAAAACCAATGCATCGTGATCAAACTTTTATTAACTACAACTCCTTGAATCTCTTTAATAATTCTATGTCTTATACGATTTGTTTTTCACTACTTTTAGGCTGTGGAAATATTCTCAATAAGCTTTATTCTATTGGGCACAGTTTTGAACACTTTCTCAAGGAGTTAAAATAATACCCCTCTCAATTTGTGTCATTTGCCAATTTAATGAGCCTACCTACTCTTCTTCCACCCAGTTAATTGGTAAAGATGTTAAAGTAGGTGAATCATTGATTGCCTGGGCATAGTCTTCCATGACATTTCTGTACTGTCCTTGGAGTTGTAGAATCAGGATCACATTTTTAAAGGTAATTTTGTGAGACTGTGATCAAGCTTAATAGATTTATGTACGTTACTTTATACCACCAGTTTTGTCCCACAAAATTACTGGAATCAACAGTTCAATCTGTTCTTTGTTGCTCTTTATGGCATTGCATTGCTCTTGTGGGGGTTTAATATAGGCTTTTAAAATTTGTGGCTGTGTATTAGGTAAAAATGTAGGGAGGTTCTCTATTTTCCTATATACTAAGACACAGAATTTCTTTCTTAATTTCTGAGATTCTTAACCCGTGAGTATTCAAAGATAGAAGCTTATGTAAAACTGCCGTCTGGTTTTTAATAGTGTTGGATAAAATCCAGTAGACTTTATATGTTTAATGCACACAGTCTATCTTGATAGATGGGTTTGTTTCCTACCTCTGAGTTTCCTGCCCTGAATTTTGCATTCACTGTATTTGTAAAGATGGAGGTGAAAGAAGCTTTATAGTCTTTTTTTTTTTTGGTGCCATCTATTATCAACCTCTTTTACCCATTTAATAAAGGAGACACATTTTCTTTCATTTTTTCCCATTTTCCTCTTGAAACCTCCAACTTCACTTGACCCTGCCATAAAGTCGTAGAAAAAGTATATAGAGGTTTGAAAGGCAAGCAGTTTTTACAGCATTCTAATACATTTCAATTTTGCAGCACAATGAATACTGACAGTATAATAGAGACTTTAAAAACAAAGGTAAAGCAAACTATGAATGCTGTAAGATTTTTAATTTTTCTAAACTCAGCAGGTGTAAGGAAGCATTTTCTTGCATATTAGGCCTATCAAGTCATTATAAAATTGAAGAATTTAATCTGCCTGCATAATACTTCGAATCCACATCAGATTTCTAAAATGCTATTTAAAAATCTGATTTTTAAAATAAAATACTGTAGCAGACATTTATGTTTCTTATAGACATCTATATATTTAAGTAATATGCTTTAGACTAGTAAGATTTATTAAAAAATCTGACTGCAACTTATAAAGTTAATTTTTTTTCCAATGGCTATAATAAACTTACCAGATCAAAAAACTGCATCCTTTTATTTTAATAACTGTCACCTGGGTTAAGAATTATGCTTAGTTTAAAAAATGCAAACAATACTACTACTTCTAAATTTATTTTGTTAATGAAGCCACTACATAAATTTAGCACTTTTTTTTATTAATTGCTCACACTGAAAAGGGCTAAATTCAGAATAACTCTCTGTTTCAAAGACCTAATTGCCAAGGACCTAGCCTTAATATTAACTAGGATGATTATTATGCAAAGCATACCCACCCAGAATGTTTGCATAGCTATCACAAGCGCTTTCATAAATGATGCTTTAATTAGTCTTAATTAGAATTTGTTTAAGTCAGCAGGGAATGCAGGGCCCGTGAAATGATGTATGTAATAAGCATCAGGCTCACTTTTTACTTGGGGAATAGAGCTGACAAAATCACATCACGTTAAATTGATTCAGTCAGAATTAAAATTCTTATGGTATTAATTAAATGGAGGATCTCATTAGCAGGCTGCAGGGTGACGGAACGACTCTTTGGCGACCAGATGTGAGGGAAGAAGCATGGAAGGAGAGCACCATTAGACCAAAAAGTCATCTTCTCTTAGATATAGACATGACATTCAGCTTGGTCCAAAGTTGTCCAACTATAAATATTATTAAGATACTAGGAACTCAGAGCAATTTTTTTTTAGGTCATTTGACTTCTTCAAGTTTCTGCACCACTGTAAAAAATTCTGAGTATTCAGAAACATTTTTATTTGACAGACCAACTCAGTAAACTTGGGAACCAATAAATAATTAAAATGTATACATGTTTCTAATGGATGTGAAATTCATTGAGAAATTATACTTGAGCTTCTTTCTTCACTCCTTATTTACATTTCTTCTCATTGATTTCAATGATAACAGAAAAACATAACTTCTTTTTAGTCAGAAAAATAATAGGGTCCCGATTAATGTATTCACAGAGCCACTGGTGATTTTTCTTCTTCCTGCTGTTTGGTAAGGAAAGAAGGCACACTTTTTGTTATTTATAAAACAGTTTGAGTTTGCAAGTCCAGTCATGGTTGGATGGTGTTTACTTCCAATTAACATATGTTTTGTGAATGGCAAGCGGCATATTTGGTGGCTATGTACATTTTGGTCAATATTAACAATTTAAGGCTTAGGCTTCATTCCTTCCAGCATTTGTAAAGATGAATATTTTTCTTATAAATGCTGAATGAGTAGAAAAATATGGAGGCTAAACCTTCCTATTAAAAGACACTAAGTTAGACAGCTGATATTTAACCATGGAGGAAGTGAGTCTTATTTTCCATAGTAAAACATAAGCTTTTGGAGCACATAGTCAAATCTAAAAAAAAAAAAAAAAAAACAAACCAAAAAACCAGAAAGTTAATTTAACAGTTGGAAGAATTTAAAAGTTGTCCCTACTCACAATGTGTCATAAATAAATAAATTAGTAAATAAAAGTCTAGTATCTACTGTAGGGTACCATATATTTGGGAAAATTTCCTTGGGTTTTATTGATAGATTACTTCCACATTTTAATTATGAAAAATAACATTAAAGGACATAGTAGAGTCGGGGTAAACTATTTCTTAGGAAGAGATAAGTCCTTGCTTCAAGATGTGACTCAGTTTTAAACTCATTTTCAATCTCAAACATCAGTTTCATCTCTCTACTAATTTTTATTTTATGGAAGTAATTTCATGTTATGTCATTTCCTGTTCCATTTTTACTTTTTATCCTCAAAATGAGGTATCAAGATTTAAAGGCACATTACAGGTTGTTAAAAAACAGCTTAACACTGTCTCATTCCACTTTGAAGTGTTTTGTATGTTTTATATTTTGACTGACTATTTCACCCCTTTCTGACAGGTTGCTGAGAGTTTAAGTAAGACATAACAACAATGACCAGGCATTCAAATCTCAAGAACACTTAAAAAAGTCAAAACACTCTATGCCAATGCCTTTTCAGCAGAATGTAACATATGAAAATACACTTCTGTAGCCATCCACTTTTTTAAAACCTCTCTCTTGAATTGGTTTAACGAGGACAAAAATTGATCTAACATTGGGCCATTTCCTTGACAACATGAAGAAAGAAAATGCAAGTTCATTCTGAGTTGATCCTTTTTGCAAAGATGCTGTTATGCAGAATAAACATGGAGTGCAGTTCTTCTTTAACATTTTCAAACACAAAGTCAAGTGGCTTGTTCTTCAACGGTGTTATGTAGCATATGCCAGATAAACCAACAACCATACTGGTGACAGGGCATTTTGCATATCAGTAACTGAGTAAACACACAGACTAAGATGATCTGCAAATGGTCAGCCTTGAAATGAATTCTGTGTTGGATTCTAGGAATTTATATGAGGTCTGCTTGCTTCAACATTCTTCTATAGACTTATTTTGGGCTTTAATTTTTTTTTAAGATGTCCAAAATGATAATCCTAGTTTGGTGCCACAATCAGTCATGAGTGGAAAAAAAACCCCAACACATCCTATTTAGGAAACTGGCTTTCTCGTGGCTATTTTTCTTCTTGAAAAAAACATATTTGTTTTATAACTATGCCTGGAGCCAACTCCTGTTTTCCTTGCCTTTAGCAACAGACAAACCTCTACTGAGGCTTTTTACAGCCTACAGGAATATAGTAAAAAGGTTACATAAACATTCAGAAAAATAAATTAATAACCCCAAACCTTCAAAATATACTGAAGAGGGACAGGCTATGTGGAATGCAATTGTTTCGATTTAGGTAAAGCCTGTCGTCCAATATTCAATTCCATTTGTAAAATTAATAGCTCTTTCACGAATTGAATGAATTTAAATTTAAAAACATCTCCTTGCTACCTCTTGAGGAGAGGTGAAGGGTATAGGATTTAGAAAGATTTAGCCAGTACATCATTTCCGTACTGGCTCCTCCACTTGCTAGCTTTGAGACATTTGGGAGATCATGAAAACTTTGCCTTACGTGAAGAAAAAATGCTTATACTATCCCTTAAACTGTCTCCAGGAGGGCAGGGACTAAATATGTGTATCTTTGCCAAAGCCCCAAATATAATATCACTCAATAAATTTTTGTTGAATAAATCAAATTACCTTATGTATGTCATGGTAAAAAAAATTAAAGGTTTATTTTTAGCAGCTCCCGGATCATTTCTTGAGAGCAGTGTGTGGTAGAGGAGAGGAGAATAGAAACACAAGGCACTCACACAATAAGAATTTTTTTCCCGCAATGGGAGGACCAAAAAAATTATACCAAGAGTGGATCCAGAAACCTGGAGAGACATGTTGCTTGCTGTAGAATTTTGTCTAACTTAGGCTAGGAACAGCATCAAAACTCCTGTTATAAAATGAAAAAACAATGGAAAATTTGAAATTTTGGAAAATTTGTTTTGTTCATGGAACAAATTTGGGAGTATTTAATTCATTTAAGCATTCTTTTCAAAACTTGCCTTGATATAAACTTAATCTTTTAAGATGACATGGCTAAACTCCTTTTCCATAGTAAATTAAATTATAAGACTAAATAAGGACCAGACAAAATGATTTTTAGAAAGCCAGGAGGGGGGAAAAATCATGCATGTCTGATTTTTTAAATTATGGCAAATAAGAGCGGGAAGGAGCATTTTGGTTTGGTGGATTAATGCTAAATCAGAAATCACGATATTGTCTATGTAACCCTAGGTTAAATCTCTTGTTTGCTACCCCTTCCACTGCTGTTAAATGGTTAGGAACAATCTTTGTGCCTGCCTGAACTCCTAGGGATGTTATAAGAGTAATATGGAGAGACTTTAAATGGCATTTATGTTCTTAGGATAAAGGCCAAAGAAAGTCAGAAACACAATCTATATAAGAGCCTAACCACATTTCAGTAAAGTTTATTAGAAGAGGGGATCCTTCTATTTCCTGGTACCACAGACCCTACCAGCTGTTATGTTCTGTGCTTACAGCATTCTAGTCAAAAGTTTTAGGTACTTTGAATTATTTATTTCTTAACTGCCTCCCAAACTGCTCCCTTAACATATAATTGTTTCATAGAGTGTGATACACACAGCATCTCTGTGCAATTTGGGAATTTTGTGCCGAATGTTGATCATAATAACGAGTGACTTAATGTTTGATGTTTGACTGCTGCCAGCTTTCAAGCCCCACGTCTCCCTCTTTTCCTTCGGCCCACACCCAGGCAAGCTGATGAGAAAGTCCAAACGTTTCCTCCTTTGGCATCGGTGGGAAGTTCAACCAGGCAAGCTCCAGTGGCTGCACGTGGGGACCCTTGCCCAGCCCAGCCCCTTAGCCACCTGTAATAAAGCTTGATGGCAAATGCGTTTCCCTGCTTTCTTAAGCCATTTTCAGACTAACTTGTGAACTAACCCTGCTCTCCCAAGGCAGGTTCATTATGTGAGTAATAAACATCCTACACCTTCTTGGTGTGTGTGTGTATGGCATCAACAGTCTCGACATCCGAACCAAATCTTTGGAGTGGGGGGTCGAGAGGCCCATCCCCCTCTGCAGGGGGATCATAACAGCAATTAAATATGTGTCCTTGCCACACACTGTGGTTTGTGCTAAAAAATGGAGGATAAGGATCTGTTTGTTTGTTTATTTTAGCACAATGTGCTTTTCGTCTGTGATTTCTTTTAGATCCCGGATGCCCTGTGGACCAACAGCTCTGTAATAGGCCAAAAAGAACTAGATATTGATATGACTAAGAATATCAACAGCAGGGACAGAGGTTAGCATGCAAACCTGAAGGGCTATCAAGTCCCATTTCTTCAGGGCACAAGTTGATCTCCAGCTGGGATCAGAAATTTTCCCTAGTGGTGTAGCACTGCCTAATTAGCTGCATTAGGGAAGACAGCCTTTCTCTGAGCGCTGGCCACAGTTGGAGACAGGAAACTCACCTACTTCACTGGTAAGGCTGTAACACTTAATTAATTAATGGTTGCAGCATATTTATGATCTTGGAATAAAAAGGCTATAGGAGTGAAAGTATTTCTATATTCCTTCCTATTGCTAAGGGGAAACATGAGCTACTTTGGCAAACTAGTGAATCCAGGTGGAAATATATTTTTCCCCAAAGATTGATGAATTACAAATACCTTCAGAATGTCTTTCCTTTCTGTTAATTCTAAAACTTGGGTCAGTTTTGTAAAATCTGACCTATTTTTACTATAGACTTTCATGCTTATGAAAAAAAAAGCTTCAAGGTATAATTACACGTTCATATTATAGCAAAAGCTGTTATTTGCTGTAACAGTGAAGGTGAAGGGGAAAATGAAGAAAGATTCTTAATCCTGTAATGAAAATTCTCATTGTCTATATAGTCGAGGGCTCAAAGTAATGATGATGTGCCTGAAGGAAATTAGGAGACATGTCTAACTGAAATTCAACTCAGAATACCTTTTTTTTTTTTTTGGTTTTCCATAAAGTAGGTGCAATGGATAGGAGCAAACAGCTCAACAGAATGACTAAGAAAATAAAGGTGAGCAGAGATTGAGCCAGAGACTAATAACAAAGGGAAAAAAGGGAAATCAAGCCATTAGAAAACACTGAAGGCAGAAATTAGGTAGTGGTTCTGGCACAGGGAAGTATTATTTTGATGACAATTAGAAATCCAAATAGAATGATGCATTAGCTTTGAAAAGGCAGATCACTGATACAGCCTTTCTTTTTATTTTATAGTGACTAGAGAAAAACAGTACTAAAGATTCTTTCCCCTTTTACGTTCTGCACCAAATTTCTCTGCTATGTGAGCCGACCTCCAAATTTCAACTATGCTATGACGGCACCATAAATGCAGAAAGAGAATTTTGTTTTCTACTCACTATCTTCTCTTTTTTCATCATGAATATAGCATGGAAAACATATTTACACCGGGCTACTTCACTGGGTTTTAAACTCCCCAGTACTAGGGACTTAGCAGGTAGTGGGACCCCAAATGTGTTGATCTATCGTACGAGGCACAATTGATAAAGACTCAGCAGAAGGCTTTAGAGAAAATGATAGGTACGGAAAGAAAACCATTTTCTAAAGTGTCCAAAGCAATTACCACCTGCACTTTGACCTTGTCAATTTTAGTAAGTAGTAGTAGGAAGGAAATGCCTGAACAAAAGCTTTGCTGAAAGAAGACTTGGGTGAAATAAGAAATTCAGCTAGAGGATAACTGCTGATCAAGCTGATTTCTGCGTAGCAGGGTATAGAATATTCCCTGATAACATGGTTTCATAATGCTCACAGTGAATTGGCAGTTCAGAGAACACTTAAAGCCTGTGCAAGACAATGCTGTTAATTTAAAATAAAAAGGAGATTTCTTGCTCCCTTTTGCATTTTTAAGCCTCTATTTTCATCAAAAAAATGAAAAAAAAAGTGATATAATAATCTGGCTTATTCAGTCTCCTTTGAGTACACAGGAAAAGTTCCAAGTGTAGAGATCCTGTTACCAAGCAAATTACTGACACCTAAAAACATCATCCATTTTTCTCCATAGATTAGATTTTGAATCCTCTCCTATTTATGTTTGCACTTGTCTTAGTCTCTGTGTTTGTCTACATATTGTTCATTATGAAAAAAGTATAAAACATTTGTATATGTAACATATTATGTATTTATGAGAATATCATGGATATGCATACACATATGTCTCTTTGGCCCAGTTAAAATTCAGGAAATGGTTCCTGCATCTTGAACAAAGTATGTATGTTGGAGGTCAATTTTGAAGTTTGGATTCAGCAGACTTTGTATAGTGAGAATTTTCTATGTTTGGAATAAGAGAGCAAGAAAATGCAGTGAAATAACCAACGAACCTACAATCCCATGGGTAACTCCATAAAATTCTCTCAGGCTAATTGGTTAACTTGACCTCTTATTCTTCATACTCACTGTTTGAAAATATCTGGGACTGTAGCAACTAATGCCTTATCAGTATTCAGTTTTATTGCCAACACATGTAAGGAAAAGGCAAATCGAAGAGCATAAGGCAAGAAGATTAAAAAGTAGCATAGGCTAGGGCCTATGTTTAACTCTCATCTTATCTATGGTTCAAACTTATTAGTAACATTAATTGGGTTAATGTCACCAGAATCTGAGAACTCAATGGTCCTATACACCATGTGGGTTTTGATGGGAATATGGGTAAATACCACAGTGAGGTAATCATTAGTGCTAAGAAGAACTGAAAACAGGAACATGAGACATTTAGAAGACAAACAAAGGTATAAGACTCTGATCTTAATAAAACAAAAAAGTGGATGGAGACTGGGTGGTGACTGTTGAAAAAACAGCCCTTTAAGATTATTTACTTACTCAGGTTAGGTCTGCATATAAGAATTAGATAAATAATAAATAACATACTTCAGGACCCTAAGAGACCCACAGCTATCAATCTATGGATTAATCATTAAATGTTTGTGAAGGAAAGATATAGTCCTTACTTGCAGGGATATTAGAGTCTAGTAAAGGAGAGAAGATACACATGTGAACAGTTAAATCTCTCCAAGGCACTGGCATTATATGATAACTTCCAAGGGAACCTGAGATTTTCAAATTAGCTTATGCTAAAATCTATGGTACGAATTTCGGTAACTGGGCAACTCCAATCCTTCCTCCCCCACCCAGTGAACAATTTATAAACCTATCCATCACTCCAGAGAAAGATGAAAGCCACCTGAAAGTCCCCAGAGAGTTGCTCAAATGTGCTCAGGAATTGTCCATTCATGTTTTCTGCTCTAGGTTCTTCATTGATTCCTATAAGACTCTTTAAAAAAGTTCGTCTTTTCAGTGGCTGCCAGTGCCTTCCGTGACATTACTCAACCTTCGAACACCATCACTGCTCCTTCTGCTTGAAAGACCAGGGTTGCACAGCAGTTTGCAGAAGAACGAAGAACACACACTCCTTAATTTGTGTTACATCAGCTCCAGAAACTGCACTACTTGAATCCTAAATATCATAAAACCACTCTTAAGAACATATTAAACTTTTGATTCTAACTGCTGCAAAGGTAAGTGGGTTGATGGAACCACATGAAAACAAACTCAATGCCATTGCCTTTACTGTTCGTGCTATTTTACATATTCATCTCCATTTCCCAGGTGCCAGGTACATTCCTTACTTTTTTGATCCAAAATAAAACACCCATGAATATCAAGTATTGCAAAAAGAAATATTGCTTAAGTGGAGTGGAGTTGTGTTTCAACCTCTACTCTGCTTCTACTGTGCTTGGGATCTGCTGTGCAACTGAGCTCTCATGATATGGTAAAGGAGTTCAGAAGGGTGGAAACTTTCTCTAGCTTAGGGTGGTAGGACCAGGAAAGGAATAACAGGTGGCACTTGACCTTGCTGTGAGGATAATTAGAGTCCTATAAAAGGGAAGGATAGGAGAGATCAAAATGGTCCTCCAAGTAAGAGTGGTGTAGTGAATGCTGGTGTGCCCTCCTCATTCCTGCTTCAGGATCCAGAAACTCATTTCCTTGGCTGCCAGGAGAGTTGCCTGCTGAAATTCACAGCTTAGTCCTTATCCAGAAACTGTCTTCAGCCCAATGGACTGTGACACTGACTGAAGGTTAGGGCAACTTGTACCCAATGACTGGTTAATGTGAAGGTACAAAAGCCAGCCTTCTGGACTCATAGTGAGACAACTCTGCAGGCCAGCTCAGCTCTGGAACTCTCCATGGTTTTGGATGAGGTCTCTGCTGCAGCCACATCATTATTTAACTTCTCCCTCTGCCCAGTCCTGCTTCATTGCTTCCTTAAAGGTGCTCCCCAAAGACCTTTCCACCAAACTTCTTGCATGCAAATCTCACTCTTCTGTCTGTTTCTTGGGAAACCTACCTTTATGAAGTAAGTAATAAAATAAGATATTTCAAGGGACAATGAAGTTATCAGACTGGCTAGAGGAGAAGTTTGGTTGTGGGTGGTTGTTTGGAATATGAAGATTAAAAATCAGGTATGTAGAAAGGCCCTTGAATGTCAGGTTGTTGTGTTGATACTTTATCTAACAGACCACAATCTGCAAATACATGGCACATGAGCTTACAGGAACATCTTCATCCTACACCTGGGAGTGGCTGTCATCAGTCAATAACTGCTCTCTTCTCCGCACAATCCCAGCCTGACTGCAGAATCTTCTCTAGGTGGAGAGTCAATGTAATTCATGTGCTATGACGTCTACATTCAAGCCAACCATACAGTTTTAGAAGCCACCCAATATCATTCTAATTTCTAATAAGGAATCCTTAAACATTGAGACTCAAGGTGCATTTGTTAGTGAAGAGTATTTATCCAATAGGCATTTGGTACATAAACTTTAATGTTACCTTGAGGTGAAGATTCTAGGCATGGAGAACAGAAGGAATGTATCTAAGTTATCCACTATTAGGGATAGAGATTTCATTTTGAGAAACATCTCTTTGAGAATGCACCAAAATAGGTACCTTTCTTTAGGCTACTATTTTTTATAATCTCATCAGATAGTAACATACATGTAAGATGAAAAAATAATATATTTTTTCAATGTACCAAATGATGACATACAGTTAGACACAAACTATCACATTTTCAGTTTTGATTCTTCTCCAATATCACAGCTACATTTAATTCGGACATTTTAGCATCTCAAATGTCTGTGTAACCTTACTAAACATGTCTACAGCACGGCCAGTGAGGGTCTGTGTTTTGACCCACAGTGTCATGTGTTACTGACTGTACACCCTGTTTGTCCAGGAAAATTCCATATTGTGCCATGCTCCACTTCATTATTATTAATAGTTCCTCCTCCTGCTCCCCAAAGGGATATCATCAGTCTATACTTAAATAACTTTTTACTAATGTTTCTGGTATGAATTGGGTTTCAACCAAAGAAATGGAGCAAAAATATTTACAATTGCATTCACATCTCCATGGCCTAAACGAGATTTTGTGCTTGGTGAATTTTCATCTTACTCTGTAGTTGAAACTTCAGATGGAGGAGGAGAAAGTGGTGAAAAGGGCAGCAGCTTTGATTTACTTAGATCATGGGCCATGATTTCATCTCTGTTGCTTCATATTACACATGTGGTCTGAAATGCAGAAGGAACCCTGGGTAGACAATCAAGAGGAGCCATTATGGAAGGAAGAAAGGAAGGAAGGAAGGAAGATTCTTCCTTATCAGAAAAGGCCCAAGAAGTGTGTTTGGGAGTGGCTGATGTGGCTGCATGCATATGAGAGAGAGAGAAAGAGAGAGAGAGAGGAAGGGAGGGAGGGATAGGGAAGGAGGGAGATCACAATTTTCCTCATATAAAAACACAGTCTCTGAAATGTTTCCACCTATCCTCAAGATATCATTTGATAAAAGTGACCAGCAATATAACCAGTGAACCTTGAACAAACTTTTTGTCTTCGAGTTAAAATTCCATGCAGAACTTTATTTTACATTTTCTTTTATATTGTTAGGGACCTCCATGATTTCCTACATCAAATGCCCCATTTTTTCAAATGTAAGTATTATAACTACCTTGTTTATTTTAATCACAACCAAGAAAATGAAAGTAAGTCCAAACCCAGGTGCAAAGAGATGTTATTAGAATTTTTTAACTAAAAATCTTTTACTTTGCACTTTTAATATGTACCATTTTGATAAATGTGATGATTCAGTTTTAGGTCTTAACAAAAGAGAATGAACAATGGTAAAGGGAGTATTATTAATACTACCAGCAGACAAAATTGTCAGTAAACAGCTCAAAACACATAGCATTTTGAGATCCCTTAGTGTAGAGTCAAAAGATCCAATATACTTAGTAGACCTTGGGGATATCCTTGTAGTACAATATCAAACAGTAAACACTATCAATACTGACAGTGATGAGGACTCAAAGAAAGACTCAATAACATTATCTCTATTCTACTTAAGAAGACAGAAATTTTAAGATATTTTAGATGAATGTGAACAAATTTATTAAAGTAAAGAAAAGCAATTTGGTGCTCAAAAACACAAATATTAGTTGGTATCTGGAAAAGACACTAAAAGAGAAAGATGCAATCTCCAACAATTTTCAATAGCAGAGACAATATTGTTCAAAAAAAAAAGCTAACCAAAGACAAACACATATTTTCCATATCTCTGCATTTATCCAATAGCACAAATAATAAAATTAGCAAGAAACACACAGGTACATAGGCACATACCCCTCAATCATAGCAACCACTAACTGGAGAAGAAAATCTGTGTTTTCTTCTGAATTTGCTTTTAGGAATGCTCATTATATTTCCAACTATTAGTATTACACTGAAATTAATAACTTCATACTCAAAAAATCCTTTCTTTTCCAAAATATTCACGAGTGGAGGGACCATCTTTTTCTAAAGTTGTAAAGGCTGTCTTTGCTTAAATCAGAGGCTCCATCCCACATTAAAAACAAACATTTATTTACCAAGAATTTATGCCTGAGACTCTCCTAAAGAAACTGAGTCTGCTTAGCTAGCATCTAGGTTTATTCCTTGAGAAAATGGCAATAATATATTGTTTTTTTAAAATCGGTAAAGGTCAGTATGTTTTTAAAAATAATATTTTATGGAAATATAAAGTAATAATAACAATGACATTAAAATAGTGTTATTAATAATTAGACAAGCTAACAAGGAAATGGGGTATTTGTTTAAAAAAAACAAAAGCATGAGGAGTTGGATTTTTTTTCCTTAAATGTGGACAATATTACAGAGAATTTGGGAGATTTGCATGGTTTTCTTCATACACACATTTATTTGTCTGGCCAGTACTGCTTTTCTCTTGAGTTCTCTTTCCTCATTCCCTACTTCCACCCTCCTAATATGTCATTCTCTTTTATTTTTTCCAGAATAGTAGCATGACAAAGACTTGCTTTTAGTCTTGGAAAACACTAGTAGCAATAAAAAGATGGGAATAAACCTTCCCACACTAGGCAATTTTTCCACTTGGCAGATATTTTAACATTTCACAGAAATTAAGTACTTTTTTCTTTTTCTTTTTTTAAACCCAGTCCAAACCTACTAAAACATTCACCATCTCTGCTGCCTAATACATTTATTCATGGCCTCTATATATTTTCCTCCATAACCTCTTCCTTCATGTCTTCATTTTAATAATATTGCTTATGTGAAAATTGCTGGATAAATTATTCAATTTTTTCTATTATCCAGTATATCTGCAATAAAACTAATAACCCATCTCTGTAAATACATCCATAATAATTTAAGTTAGTCTTCTCTGCTTATTTGTCCGTCTGCCTGCTTGCCTCTCTTTAGCTTGCTCTTTGCACTGGGTTCTCAAGCCTTTGGCTGGGATGAACTTGAAGTATTTTGTTTCTGTTTGTTATATAATGAAGACAAGCTGCTAAGTAGATGCAAATGCTAATTCTGTAGTTACTTTTCATTTCACATGAAATTTCATTAGTGTTGTTAAGTATGGAAAATTAATTACTCCTTAATCACAAGTCCACAGAACTTAATCACCAACTACAAATAACTATGTTAAAGGGTAATGCTATGGATTAACCATAAATCAACAAAGCAGGAAAATTCTACATTAAGGCCAAAATCCAGGTGAATACTTGTGACTGCTGGTTGCTAATAAAGAAATAGATGCAATCCCTTGTGCCAGAACAATATTTTTCAAGCATTTATTTATCCAACAATTTTCAAAAAATATATTTTCTTTGGGCCAGACTTGGGGAATAAAACAATGATAAAATCATCTCTGCCTTCAAAGAGGTTATAGTCTACTAGGAGGAGCTGGGCAAATAAACAAAGAGACCAATTAATTCTTTGATGAGTGGTCTGTATGGGTGATTTGAAAAGATCACAGAAGGAAGAGCTAACCCAGTCTTAGGGTGGTCTGTGAAAATTTATCAGACCAGGGGCTGTTAAACAGATATCCTAAAGTCATGATTTACTCATATCTTCACTTCTCTTTCTCCACTTTCTTCAGTGGGACTTAAATTTTTTTGAATGGCCAAGACAGGATGTGCTGGAGCCTTCCTCCTCATTGGCAGCTGGTGAGAGCCTGTTGTTAGTCTCTCTTTCTAACTCTTCCTAACTCTATGTTCAGTGACATTATGTCAGTTAGTAGCTTGCAACTGGAAATGGTAATGGTATTTACACCATGAGGATTATCAAATGCTTACAAAGTTGGGCTAAAAAATTCCTCCAGAGAATGGGTTAGTAAACATTTACCCGCACACCACTTGGCCAAGGGACACGGTATTCCTTGATTCTACTAAAGAGTTTAGGGGAGAATAATGAGACAGAATAGCTTTCCCAATATCTATAAAGCATAGTCCGTAATAAAACACAGATTAGAACAATAAATAAGACATTATCACTGTCTTATTAGAATTTATAGTAGGAAGGATAAGGAACGTCACAAATACATCAAGACCAAGTCAGTTTAAGAAGTTCAAAGGAAGAGAAGGCGGTAAGAAGGACTGCCCTAAATATGTATCTCAAGAATAGTCTATGGATTGTTGGGTTCTTAGGGCCCCTCATTCATTTTCATATAGAGTCTGTGGGTCACTCAGGCAAAAGTGTTGTTGTTTTGGGACATGGGGTTTTTCAGAGATTTTTTATCACCTGCCATCCTTCTGTGGGGCTTCTACACAATGAAAGCAATAGAAAGAGATAGTGTAACACAGTGTTTAAGGATATTGGCATTAGTCACTGAGTGCCTTGGTCCAAATACTCTGTTATTAGGCAGTACGTGGAAAATCACATGAGCTCTTTGTCCTTCAGATTTCTCTTTTTTAAATTTAAAATAGTAATAGTACTTAACTCATAGAGATTTTTGAAGATTAAATGAGTTAAAGATGTGAAAGTACTCTGAACTTGCTTGGCTCATGTGTGTACTCAAATATCGCTATTGTTATTATTAACACATATTCACAAGGACTGGCAGCTTCCACAAAATGGATGGGGCATGATCTGATCCTATCATTTCAAACACTTTTAAGAACCTACAAAAGTGATTGCTAATCCTTGAGCTTGGGTAAAAGTAACACATATGAAGGTTAACCACAGAATTTCGGGTGTTTGCCCAATTTCTTCTATATTTTTTTCTGAATATTTGTGATTTAATATTCTTTATCTAGTATTATGAACATATATAGTAGACATTATTTCACTTATTTTTTTAAAGATTTACTTAATCAATGAGAGAGGAACTTAATGCATATGAAAACATAATGTAGTTGACCTCATGGAATGATGTTTTAAATAAAGATAAGGTTAAAATGTTTTTGGAAAGACTGAAGCACTTAAAAAAAGACATGAAATTTCTCTTTTCCCTTGCTGGTAATGTTGAACTGACCTCACTTGTCGGTTCTGATGAACTCTTTATTTAAAAGCAATAAAGAAAAGGCGACCTTTCAACACAGAACCCCTACTCCACTTACAGTTCTGCTTTTGATGTTCCAGGAATCCCATTGTAAGACCTTGTTTCTGGCTGCAAATGTGACAGGAGCTGGAATTATTTCTAAGATACAGTGTAGGCATTTATGATGATTATTAATCCCTTATAAAATTCCCTGAAAATGAAAACCTGCAATACCTGGTCTAAATCCATAAGACTCAAGTACCATAAATCACCTCTGTAAGGGCCCATGATGTACACTCATTATGGACTGATGTTTGATTAGAAGATAAGTAGAAGAGAAAGTGAGCAGGGTTCTTTCATGGGGTTTAAAAAAAATCCTCTGACTATCTGTTGCACTAAATCCAGGTTGGCCCCAGTAATATAACTAATGCCATGGTTTAGATACTGTTGTGAAAAAGAGTGGTCTAGTGTTATTGGCATCACAACTAATTTGCAAAGATGTTGTGCAAATCACTGACTATCCTGGATCTCAGTTTCCTTTTATTGAAGGTGTTGGTTTAGACCAGGGGTCCTCAAACTTTTTAAACAGGGGGCCAGTTCACTGTCCCTCAGACAGTTGGAGGGCCGTTAGAGAGTGCGGCGCACATTCCACACATGCGCACTGTGGGCCTGGGACGAGTCGGCTGCTAAGCAGGACAGGCAGAGGTGGCAAAAACACCCAGCGGGCCAGATAAATGTCCTCGGCGGGCTGCATGTTGCCTGTGGGCTGCAGTTTGAGGATGCTTGGTTTAGACACAGTGGTTTTCAAACTGTGCTCCAAGGAGCCCTTAGCACTCCAATGGAGGAGCTCAGGGATGAAATTGAGAGGATGGCAACATGGCAATTAGGAATCTGGGCTACCCCTCACATCCCACTCACTCAATCAAGCAATACCATTTTTGTCATTTTGCAGATGAAATATTTACCAGTTTTGCATGTTTGATATAAGAATTTTGTTTGAAAAAGATCACTGGTTAAAGTTGAAACCATTAAACTGATTCAGACTTAAAGATTGGAGACTCTACAGTTCCCCATTACTAGTTTAAGAGGTGTTACTTCATGTGATACTCAAGATTAGCTCTTACTACTTAGATTACTTGACTCATAATTACTTAGAATGTAGATTACTACATAAAACCTTGATGAAACACAATGAATAGGAAGTGAATATTTAATAGGGTGGGGTCCTTTAAATACTTTAAATGTTGCAGGTTAACAAAGCTGTTATTAGTTTTAAGGCATCTTTCATTTAATTCTTTTTTACATCTAAGGTGGTAATCACAGGATTTTATACTGGAAAGTTCCTTAAGGGACCTATCATTTTAAAGACGAGTGAATAGAGGGTTACTCAGAGTTGCTCTAGGAGGTAGTCCATGTTCAGGGCTCTTTTCTCTGTAGCATTTGATTTTGCCAAAGAACAAATATTCAAGCTACCTGAAGCAACCTTCTGGAGATTCTTGGTCACACTTTTCTTTCTTTCTCCCTGTCTCTTCCCTCCCTCCCCTCCCCTCCCCTCCTTTCCCCTCCCTTCCTCCCTTCCCCTCCCTTCCTCTCTCCCTCCCTCCCTCCCTTCTTTCCTTCCTTCCTTCCTTCCTTCCTTCCTTCCTTCCTTCCTTCCTTCCTTCCTTCCTTCCTTCCTTCCTTCCTTCCTTCCTTCCTCTCTTCCTTTTGTCCACCAAACAATTTTTGAATCTCTACAAGGAGGCCAGTACTTCACCAGCACTGGGAATATGCAGTTCTACAAGAAGATCTGGTACTTGTCTCATGAAATAACACGATCTAGATGAGCAGATAGACAAGTGAACTGTTTATTTGGGTATAGAGTGCTAGGTACTAGGGGAGAAATATTCAAAGGCCCTGTTGAAGCAAGAATCAAGGCTTTTAAAGATCAGAGAAGCAATTAGGGATGGTCACGAGGAGGCAGCACTTGGAGTGGGTTTTGAAGGATGAGCAGGAATTGAGTAGACAATAGATGTGTATGGGTCTGTACGTGTGTGTGGGTATGCCAGTGGTGAAGAGAGTGTCACAGATGTTGCATTTGGGGATCTATCAAAAATTCAGTAATGCTGGATGGAAAGACACATGTCCAAAAGGAGGGGTGGGAGATGACAGCTTTAGGGAACAGAAAGATTGTAATAGGTCTGTCTTTTAAGACAAAGTTTACATTCAAGCTACCTGAAGTTTATATTCAAGTTTATATTCAAAGTTTATATTCAAGCTACCTGAAGCAACCTTCTAGGGATTCTTGGTCATACTTTTCTTTCTTTCTCCCTGTCTCTCCCCTCCCTTCCTTTCTTTCCTCCTTCCTTCCTTCCTTCCTTCCTTCCTTCCTTCCTTCCTTCCTTCCTTCCTTCCTTCCTTCCTTCCTTCCTTCCTTCCTTCCTTCCTTCCTTCCTTCCTTCCTGAAGGAAGTGTTACCTTATAAGTGTTATGAAGTCAGAGATAGCTATTGACCCATGGGATGCCATCATCTGGCTCACATGGTAGAAAATAACTGGCAGGATTGTGTGGAGAGACAGACAAGTCTAGAGATGCAAGAGCAATTGGAATGTTCTGTCAGCAATCTAGGAAAAAGGAATGATGGCTACAGTTAGTGGTAGATAGAATTGGCATCAGGATATAAATCTATGACAAATCAATTAGCAGTTAACCCCGACTTTACCTGTTGGGTCTAAGAAAATAATACATGGTAAAAATAGATTATTTTGGTTCTTCCAGGGAACTGGCCAAACTTGACAATAAACATGGAAATGCTACTGCCATTCCACACCTAGCAAATACTCTCACAAATATTAATATTTCCATGACATTAAATTTGGCCTTTCAACTTCTATAAGTTCATCATTCTGTGTTTCCAGGAGAGTTAAATATTGTTATTGTGTTTGGTTTGTTTGTTTGATTGCTTTTTGGACAGGGTAACAGAGAAATTGTGATTCTCTGACCTTGTGTTTCCTCTGTCTGAATGTTGGGTGCACTTTCATCATCCTGAAATCAATCCAATACTACGTAAGTTCAGAGAGATATGAACATGGATGTGGGAAATGATCTATATTGTAAATTATAGAAACACAAGAGCTTATTTTTTAGAACTGATGGTTATAACTATTATAGACAAAAGTGGATCCAAATTTTACTTTATTTCATTTTTATTGGGAAGATTGAATTTGCATCACTGGGTCAGTATTTTTGTAATTGTGATGTCGGGATTGGCGGCATCAATCTCATTTGGGAATCTATTAGAGAAGCAAACTGTGACCCCACCTTAGACTTAGTGAAATAGAAACTTCACAGGGCATGGGAGGCAGCAATCTGGCTTTTGACAAGCCCACAAGGCTTTGGTGTTCTGATACACATCAAAGTTTGGGAACTACTAAGTGATGGTAATTTTAAGTGTCAATTTGACTAGATTAAGGAATACCCATATAGCTGGTAAAGCATTATTTCTGCCTATGTCTGTGAGAGGATTTCTGGAAGAGACTGGCATTTGAATCAGTGGACTGAGTAAAGAAGATTTGCCTTCACTAAGACATAAAGTTGGGCATGCACAGCAGCATTTCATCATCAAATGGAAGTGGTATGTATGTGACCAGGCCCAAGCAGGTCCTATAAGCACAAGTAAGTTACACGAAGAAATGGCCCAAATGGCCATGGTTTCCATTCCTGCAATGGAATGGAAGGACACACACACTGTCTTCTCCAAGCCTGCACCTATGGCCTCATGGGGAGTACTTTATGATCAGTCAACAGAGGAGAAAAAGACTCAGACCCAGTTGAAAATGGTTCTACATGGCATGTGGGCACCACCTGAAAGTGGACAGCAGCAGAACTCCAGCCCCTTTCTGGGGCATACCTGAAGGAGAGAGGTGAAGGAAAATAGTCCCAGTGGGCAGAACTTAGGGCAGTGCACCTGGTTGAGAAATGGCCAGATGTGTGAATAGATACTAATTCATAGGCTTTAGCCAATGGTTTGGCTTGGGTTGTCATGGACCTGGAAGGAACCTGATTAGAAAATTCATGACAAAAAAACAAAACAAAACTAGGAAAGAGGTATGTGAGTAGACCTCTCTGAATGGGCAAATTACATGAAGATATTTGTGTCCATGTGAATGTTCACCAGCGTGTGACCTCAGCAGAGGAGGACTTTAACAATGAAATGGATAGGATGACCTGTTCTGTAGATACCAGTCAGCCTCTTTCCCCAGCCACCCCTGTCACCAGCTAATGGGCTCATGAACAAAGTGGCTGGCTTGGCAAGGATGGAGGTTGTTCATGGGCTCATCAGTATGGACATCTACTTACCAAGGCTGGCCTGGTTATGGCCACTGCTGAGTGCCCTGTCTGCCAGAAGCAGAGACCAACACTGAGCCCCAGATATGGAACCATGCCCCAGGGTGATCAGCCAGCTACCTGGTAGCAGGTTGATGACAATGTACCACTTCAATCATGAAAAGGGTAGTGCTTTGTCCTTACTGGAATAGACACTCTGGCTATAAATTTTGCCTTCCCTGCACACAATGCTTCAGCTAAAACCATCCACTGACTTACAAAATGCCTTAATCATTCTCATGATATCCCAGACACCATTGCTTTTGACCAAGGAACTCATTTCACAGCTAAAGAAGTGGGGCAATGGGCTCATGCTCATGGAATACACTGGTCTTACCATGTTTCCACATCATCCTGAAGCAGCTGGCTTTATAGAACGGTGGATGGCATTTTGAAGTTGCAGCTACAGCTCCAGGTAGGTGACAATACTTTGCAGAGCTGGGGGCAAGGTTCTCCAGAAGACTGTTTGGCAGAACTATGACCTTGTTATTGTCTTTATCGGGAGATAAAGCATGGTTTAAGGAGATACATGTGGGTGTGAAATTGACAAGGGGTATACTGAAAATGGCTAATTTTAACTGTCAACTTGACTGGATTGAGGAATACCCAGATATCTAGGATAGCATTATTTCTGGGTACATCTGTGAGAGTATTTCTGGAAGAGATTGGAATTTGACTCAGTCAACAGAATAAGAAAGATCTACCTTCACCCAACACGGGTGGTACCATCCAATTGACTTAGGGCCTGGATAGGACAAAAAGCAGAGGAAAGGCAAATTCTCACTGTCTTCTGGAGCTGGACACCCTTCTTCTCCTGCCCTTGGACATCAAAAGTCCACATTCTCTGGCCTTTGGACTCCAGGACTTACACCAGCGACTCCCCTGTTTTTCAGGCCTTTTATCTTGGCCTGAGAGTTGCACCATCATCTTCTCTGGTTCTGAGGCTTGCAGACTTGGTCTGAGTCATGCTATAAACTTCCTGCTTCTCCAGTTTGCAGACAGCCTATTGTGAGACTTCTCAGCCTCCATGATTGATTGCATGAATCAATTCCACTGGTAAATCCTCTCTCATCCCTATCTATCTATCTATCTATCTATCTATCTATCTATCTATCTATCCATCCATCCATCTGTCTGTCTATCATCTATCTCCTAGTGGTTCTATTTCTCTGAAGAACACTGACTAATACATATTGTGGCTGGGCTATTATCACTGTGGATAAGAGCACAGACTCCAGAATCAGACAGACATATCTCCAAATTCTGGCTTCGCCACTGAACAGATATATTTCTGTTTGTAAAATGGGGATAAACATATTTCCTATGGTGTATGGTAGTTGTACAAACTTAATGCGATAAAGATTCATTTGTTCATTCATTCTATACTTACTGGGCACCTGCTTCCTCCCAGGAACTCTTTGTAGATTTAAAGGTGAATATAAGAATCAAGGTTCTTACTCAAAGGAGATCTAAACACCCGGTATGTTACACGTGGGGACTCGGTACGAAGTCTGTGTGGCACATAGAAAGTTCTCAATAAATATTAGTTTTTATGAATATTAGCTAATTCTTCCTTTGAATCAGAATCCACAAGCAATGCTACTTTCAATTTTCTCCATTCAGCTTTTAGAAACATTATTAAGATCAATATAGGTCTGGCAGGAGCAGCACTTAAAAAAAAAATTCCTGGCTCTTAAAACAGAAAAACCTAAGTACTATAATTTATGAAAATGAAACTGCCATAAGAATCTAAGGACAACATTTTACCCTAATGAAAATGAAGATAAACTCAAGGGCTGCTGTTTAGGCCATTCCGAAATATTACCACATTTATAAAGGATTCAGACCATCCAAAAGTTTCTGTCCTATCGCCGGCCGAACACATTTTTAAAAAATGGACAATTCCATTATTAAATGATGCTTGAAAGCCCTCAGTGTTTGATGGAGGGGAGCAATCTTCTGGGTGGCCAGGAAAAGCAGCTACAACTTTCTTAACGGCCTCTCTCATCTGGCTACGGAAGCCTAGTCATTTAAATAAAAAAAAAAGGGCAGAGAAAACGCTGAGAGGCAGTTTGATCTAACTCAACCTTTTCAAATGACTACACTAATTTTAAACATATGAATTTAACTGTATGTTTGCCCCTCTATAAACAGGGCGAACAAACAGTATATCATTTTTACACTTGAACTGTATTATGATTTTAATGCAGGCTCAGGTGAGGTGAGGTCAGAAGATACAATTAAATGGATCTGGTACCAGCTGGAGATTAGGCTCTGTTTAACCATGCTTGGGTGATTTATCCATCAACAACTCATGTACTGCTCCATAAAAATTGATATCTGTTTAAAAATAGGTATTAAAATACAGTGTACTTTTAAAATTAGAGACTAAAATATTGTGTAGTTGCCAGCAGGTAGTTTATTTAATATTCATGTGCAATATGAAACAGAAAGATTCCTGTTCTTGAAATAAAAATCTATTAGAATAGATTTGCCCTCGTTGCTGATATAGATGGAGCTTCTCTGCTTGGGCAAGTCCTTGGAAACAAATGTAGAAACAAACTTTTAAATCATTTTCAAACCTCCGGCATGGTGGAATGGTGATATATAATTACCTCACTTGTTAAATAGCTCTATCTGTTCTTCAAAGATTTATTAATATTTTAATGTTGTTCTTTCATGAAAGGCTGTTTAAAAACAAACACAGGAAAAAAAGGGAAACAGATATGCTAAGTAAACAGGTTTATTAAGGGAAATAAAAAATGTTGGCGCATTTATATATCCTACTGTGGACTGAGAAGGCTAGACGTCAGTTTTGAGGTTGAATTTGGTTTCTTATAGATGTAAATTCAAATGTTTGGATTTTCTTCTGAAGCCAACTTGCAGCTCTAAGTAAAGTGCAATCATTTGTCTACTAATATGCATATCAAAAACTTAAACAAATGAACATTTAAAAGTAATATTTGATTAACTATTCACTGAAAGAAAAGTAATTCTGCCTGTCTAATCCAGTAATTTATATAGTTTAGTGATTTGCTTGTCAATAATGAACAAATTGCCCTAATATATTATTGTAATGCTTCATTTTCATTAAGACATCTGCCAACTTTTCAAAAAACCTTTTCCATTTGGGACTTGACTTATAATTGTAGAGTCCCTTGGGGGAGTTTCAATATTATTCTAATCAATTTTGTCCACAATCCACAATATGGATGATTACATTGCAATGTAATTTCCAAAGTTACCTTCTCACATTAGTCATTTGCAAAGAGAGGAGACACTGCTGATGTCTCCAGGTTGTATTTTAGAAAAGAAACTCACTGCAGCGCTGGAGCAAAGAGTATTTTTTATCATTTGAATGCATCACAACATGAATATGTATATGTACAGATATGCTTATATAATTTACAACCACACTTCAAAGCTTTATGGTCTATAACATTTATATGTTATTTTTATGCAATAAGATGATAATGGATTTTACAACCACAAGATACAAAAGTTAGAAACTCCTCTAAGATGGCCTTCCTGTGTGTGAACTGCAGAAATAATGCTATAGACTTTTCTCTTTCTTTCTTTCTTTTTTTCTTTTTTCTTTCTTTTTTGTGTAATAAGGCGAGGTAGATCATAGTTCCAGAGAAAGCTGGAAAAATAACAGTTGTCTTAGTCTTACTACAAACTAACCTGAGGCTCCAAAAAATGCCATTCAACTAGTCTCTATCTCTAACATGCGTAATATCTTGGTTCTCATCTTTACTGTTCATTTCTTTTTTTAAACTTCTCTTGACCTAGGTGGAGAAGAGTTATGCTACTTATTTAGGGACCCACAAAACCATCATCACTGTCTTCTTTCTAGCTATCTAAACTATCTTTTAAGACGCATAAAGCCTACTCTTTACGTGTCAGACAAGCTTTCCTTCAATTTAGCAGTGAGTATTGAAGGGGAGACAAATAGGTCTAATAAGTATTTTAAATGTATAGAAAGAAAAGGAAATCAGAGTAACAAATAAAACTTCTGATGAAGAGCAAGCCAGTGGAAGCATCAGAAAGTTCTAGTTGTTCAGATTTTCTGCTTGTTTTTATCGAATTTTTCTGGCTCCCCATTTTTTAAAGACTAGCAAGGAATGGCAAAAATGAACCCCAATTCTCAGGATTCTATGTCCAAGGTTCTTTCCTGTTTTTAAAGTATTTATAAAATATACAACGAATCATTTCCATTTTAAAGTTTTTTTTTATAACTTTTAATGTTACTACTAGGTTAAATGAATTAAACAGCATTGGCTCCTTCTCAACCAAAGTAAGTAGTAATTTATCATTCAGATAAATAAAATAGCCATTAACAAAATTTATTAAGTGCTTAACATACATGAAGTAAATTCCTAGAACATATGTGAAGAAAACTTCAAAATGTTAACTATGGGCATAAAGAAGACTTGAACAACTAGAAAGACATTTACTGTTTGTAGATAAGAAAATTCAAAACATTAAACCTTTCAGTTATATTTAAATTAATTTAATCATCACCAAAATAAATCTGATCAAAATATTATCAAGCTTTTTTTTTTAAGTTGAAAAAATGAGCTTTTCTGGAAAAATAACCTTAGGCCCCATGAAGAAAGGGGGCAGAGTATTCCAAGGTAGGAAAATGAGTGGACAAAATTTTAGGACAGCAATTGGAAAAGGATGTTCGGGAGATGCTAAGTCAATCAGTCAAATGTGCTTGTTTGCATGAAGTCCAGACCATCATATAAGACAGAGGAGGAAGATTAGATTATAAAGATAGGTGGACCCAGCCTGGGAGGAACTTTGAACTTTAAGTGTGGGGACTTTCTTCCAAAGGGGACTAATTTAAGGGTTTTGAGTCAGGGAATTTCAGTTGTAAGGAACTACTTAAGATCAGCCTAGCAATAGTGTACATGATGGATTAGAAAGGGAAGGGGCTCTGGGCAGGGAGAATAGTTAGAAAGCTATTGAAATAATCTATGCATGAAATGGTAAGGGCCCAGAATAAAATAATATAATTTATAAATGGAAAGACCTTAAGATTATCTGTGCAGTGGCTTTTAAGCTTTTTTTTTTTTTTTTTTAACCATGAGCTATGGTAAGAAATGTGTTTTATACACATGCACACACACAAGTTTAACAAAACAATATTTATCCTTACTATTTATGATGACATTTGACATTCTTTTTAAATTTTAGAAAATGCTGGTGGGAACACCTTATATATATTTTAAGGTTTTCTAATAGGTTGTGATCTGCTGTTTGTAAAACATGGTCTTCACTTTTCAAAAGAGAAACTGAGGGTTTTACTTCTAGTGATTAGAGACAAGACCTATGAACTCACAGTACATCACATTATAGTTAAGATGCTACCTTGGTAGAGGCAGATAACCAGGAACACATTTGAGAGTGATTTGAGAGGAGGAATAAACAGAACAAAGTGACTGGCTATGGAAAATTAAAGTCAACTGAGGTTTTGTTCCTGGTTAATTGGGTAGATTTGCCATAGAATTACAGGCATCTGAAAAAGGAACTGTCTTGGGAGAAAGATAATGAGTTCACATTGAGGTTAAAAGGGCAGAGGGAGAGCCAAACTGTCTGGCAGGCAGGGAAAACTGTAAGACCAAGTATTCAAATGAAAACCCTTGTAGGTTATCTATTTGGGGATGATTAGATGGTATTCAATATAATAAATGTGCATTGAATGCCTCTCCTATTCATGACCCTATTTGAGGTGCTAGGGATTCCAAGATGAATAAAATCAAGTCCCAATATAGGAGAAACTCTTATTCAAAATTTTGCTGATAGTATTAATATCATAATTCCTTGGAATTAAACCATTATTGTTGGTAAAAAAATTAATACAATTTATTTTCAAGACCTTTAACATTTTTAACCTTCTACAGTTCGATCCAATGCCTTGACATAGACCTTTACATCAATTTGCATTGTTTTGTCAGTAATGCATGTGGGTGTGAGTGTGTGTGTGGGTGTGAGTGTGTGTGTGGGTGTGAGTGTGGCTGAGGAGTGTCTTTCCTTTTGACACACACCAATATTCTTTAAGGTGGCAAGTTGACTGTTACCAGATTACCTCTGAAAAGAAACAGCTTCTGACAGGGAAATGAGCAGCTGGGTGGCAGCTTACAGTAACTCTGTTATTTTGCACTGATATAGCATTTTAATATAAATGGATGAAATGCAGTCTGAAAATAGTCATTCATCTCAAATAAACTCCGCAAAGCTGGTTAGCAGTTAAGTGGTTATATTTAGGGGTTGACTTCTTTCTAGGTGCTTCCCTTTCTTTAATAACAATGTTGGTGATTTTCACACTGACCATTCGAGGGAGAAGGGGTGCCAAAACCAAGGCTCAAGCATTACAGCAGTTGAGAAAAAAAGTCTGCAGCAGATCTTGAAGAGAATCCAGGGTCTCTTATTCTGCCCAGAATCTCTTTGGTCTCTTTTCTATTTTACCCAAATTACTTAGAGTTTAATCCTTAGGAAAAATAAGACAGAGAAGCGTGGTGACCATCACAGAGTCAAAATTTAAATCATTAGGAGTGGTTACATACCATTGCAGTTCTGGGTTTTATTTGAACTCTAAGTTTGTATAGTCTTTGAATCTATAAAGTGAATATGCTATTTCCTAACATATCAACCTCCTAGACCATTGGAGACATTTTCTAGCCATCTCTCTGCTCTACTAAAGAAACTGTGCCTTATTTCACACTACTCAACGAGTCACTCTTGCTAACTAATCACCACAGTGAATAGTCAATGCATTTCAAGTTCCTTCAACCAATGATTAATGCACACACCTCACCCTTGCTACCCAGCATACCTAACACAAATGGGCATCCCAAATAATTTATTTTTTATATGGAGTTCTTTTTTTTTTTTTTAAACATTCAATACCTCCTGCTTTATTTGAGCTTTCTCTCTTTCTGTATTTTTTAATTTAAAAAAATTTAGGGGTACAAGTGTTTTTTGTTGCATGGATAAATTATATCATGCTAAAGGCAGGGCTTTCAGTGTACCGGTCACCAGAATAGTGTACCAGGCGTCTTTTTAATAAAATGACTTCTTTTCCTTTGAGTAGATACCCAGTAGTAGGATTGCTGAATTGAATGATAGGTCTACTTTTAGTTATTTGAGGAATCTCTATACTGCTTTCCATAGTGGTTTTACAAGTTTACATTTCCACCAACAGTGTATAAGAGTTCCCTTTTCACCATGTCTATTGTTTTTTGACTTTTTAATAACAGCTATTCTGACAGGGGTAAGGTGGTATTTTCATAGTGATTTTAATTTACATTTCCCTGATAATTAGTGATGTTGAGCACTTTTTTTATGTTTCTTGGCTCAACATCACTAATTATCAGGGAAATGTAAATTAAAATCACTATGAAAATACCACCTTACCCCTGTCAGAATAGCTGTTATTAAAAAGTCAGAAAAGCAGTATAGAGACACCTGTACCTGAATGTTTATCACATTTAGCACAATTCACAATTGCAAAGATATAGAACCAACCTAAGTGCCCATCAACTAATGAGTGGATAAAGAAAATGTGGTATGTTTACGCCATGGAGTGCTACTCAGCCATAAAAAGAAATGAAATAATGTATTTTGCAGCCACTTGGGTGGAACTGGAGACCATTATCCTAAGTGGAGTATCTCAGGAATGGAAAAATAGATATCACATGTTCTCACTTATATGTGGGAGCTGAACAAAGGTTATATATAGGGTCATAAAAAGTTGTAATGGACATTAGAAACCAAGAAGGAAGGAGGGTAGAAAGGAGGTGAGGGATAAAAATCTACCTATTGAGTACAATGTACACTATTCTGGTGACCAGGAAAAAAGAAGGAAGAGAGAGAGGTGAGAGAGAGAGTGAAAGTTCAGTAAACCAGGATATTTTGATAAGGTTGCATCATACAATTTTTGTGTCTATATAGGTAATGAACAACAAATATTTTAATCCTCTGTCTCATACTTGGAAATTACTTCATCCTTGATGAGGTGAGATTCAGTGAAGCATGAGATTAGAGATGGGATGAGATTTCTAATGAGGTCTAGGATGTAAAAAGATCTGATATCAATAATACTTCAATGTTTTTTTAAATACAAGTTTTATGACTGACTTTTCCATGCTGCATCAAAATGCCATATATCAAAGAGACTAAATAAAATAGCTGTTCCAAAATATCTTTTGTGTCAAAATGGCCAACTTAAAGAAACTTGTTGTCTGATGTAGTATAGTGGTTCACCTCCCAAGAATCATTTGGCAATGTCTGGAGAGATTTTAGATTGTTACAGCTAGAAAGAGAGATGTTTCCTACTGGTGTCTAGTAGGTACAGACCAGAGATGCTGCTAAAAACATTCTACTATGCACATAATAGCTATCTCCACTCCCCAAAAGTGTCAATAGGCAAGGAAACCTTGAGTTAGAGTAATAAAGGTTAGAGGCTAAGAGATTGGCTGACATTTTTGAGAGAGTATAGTGTCAAAACTGAGGAGAGAGAGCACCATAACTAGAGTTCTATCCTAAAGGCTGCTTTTATATTCATTATAGTTTTCTATGTATAATAAACAACTTATCTTGCCTAATAAAGTTTCCTATTGAATTCTCATCTACCTTCTGACTCTGACCCTGGCCTATTGAACCCACTTCTGGGAATTTATCTTATGGAAATAATCTAAAAGAAAGACATGGTAATCAGCATGTTCTTTGCAGTGTTATTTATAACCTAAAATTTACTCCTACAGAAAGATAAATTCATTTAGAGGTCATAATGCAGCATTTGAGAGAACAATGTAGGCAGACCTGAAATTCAGGAGCCAGGTCAGAGCAGATGATGTGAATTTGAAGTACTCATGTTGCCCTAAGATTCTATATATTTATCTCTCCAAATGAAATTTCTGATTTCTTACCTGTCTAGCTCTGGCTATCAAAAAACTCCACTTCAATTATTATTGTTGGTTCCCAACCCCTTCCTCCTTTCAATGTGGTTATAAAAGAGTCCCAATAGATATATCAGGACTTATAATAAAACGAGTCTAGCTTATTTTGGGCTAGGAAACTTGAGAAAGACTAGGCTCTTAGTTTGAAGGAGTCTGTATCTTTAGCATGTCTTCTTTTTCTTATTTTATTATGTGATGCTCTTTTTGAGGCCTGGGACTCACAAGATAAATGCACTCAGAGATGCCCTCCCAGACTTCATCCTGTATGCCCAGGATGGGCCAGGGAGGGGTGCTGCCTGGAGTTAGAGATTGAGCCATGCTATCCCTGTCTACATTGAGGTGCTTCAACTACCTTCTGCTTACAGACCCTGCTCTGTCTGTTTTCCTTTCCCAGACGTGTCTTCTTTGTGAGCCTGAAACACCCAAACTCCTTTATTCCCCATTTCTCTTAAGGACAAGGAAGACAGACACTCCATAAAGCTTTTTCCTTGATTTGGCAGCAAATTTAAAAAAAGGAGAAACTCACAATTAAAAGTCTCTTTCTTAATAGCTCATTTTTTACATCAACAGGGTATGTACAATAATTAAAGATATAGAAGAATAGGTGAAAACCATACGGAAGAAAAATTAGTGTAAAGCACAGAGTTGAAGGTTGAAGATATTTTGCTTTAGTGGATGTTAACAGGAAGACAAGTCAGTGTAAAGATAGAAAATTATAACCAGAGACATGGGATCATATTCAGAAAAGGAGATATTGGTTATGATCAAATCTTCCAGAAATTTCAGAAAGATAGATGGTGACAAAGTTTGATACATGATTTGAGTTTGATCACTAAGAGATCATCAAGACTATGAAGTCTTTAAGAGTGCAATTTTAGGAGCATAATAAAAGGTGAGTATACATAGGATTAAGGGGATAATAGAAATATAAAAATGAGGGCAGTTAGATCAGTTTGTTGTAGAACCTGGCAGTGGAAAGAAGTTAAGAAACAGAACCTGTTTATGAGGGAAAATAAAGCGTAAGCCAGAATTTGTTAGGTAACTAAATCTACACTTAAAATTTGTAACCAAAACAGGGGTTTCACTGGCCATGTGGAACTTGAAGACAAGGCAGAGAAGAGACAATTGAAGGGAGAGAAACTGAACAAAAGGGAATGAGATTAAGAGCACAGGTGGAGAGAGTAACCTTTGCAAGGAGGGGGAACGAGTCTTTGAGACTAAAGAGAGGAGGTATATAAAGATATTTTTAAGTGAAGCAGTTGGAAAATGAGAAAGATTCCCCTGTAATAATCTTCACTGCTTTAGGAGAATATAAGGAGAGTGCTTGTTTGAGACAATTATCCAGCTTAGGGACTTGATTCAGAGACTGATGATTTGCAGAGATATTTTCCCCAAATTAAAAGTTTCATATAGTTCATTAAAATAAAATAACAATGAAACAGGCTTAGCTCCATGTTAATTTTTTGTTTATATGCAAATTCATATCTACCACCTAACCTCCTAGTAAATGCCAGGACACGCTCATATAAAATCATTCTTTTTAAAAAATGAATTATGATCACATCCAGAAGTGCAACCCATGTATCAACCCAGACTGACACAATTGTTTTTATTTCTAATAAGGGCCTTCATTTACTTAAAATGTCACTCCCTAGACATTCTATTTCTCTTTTAAACGTGTACGACCATTGCTGTAAAAAAAGGAAATTACGCTGAATCAAAAGCCAGTGAAAGTATTAGTTGAAAACTTGATAGGGCTACGTAGGATCTTAATCTTGAAAATGCAGTAAAATTTGACTCCATCATAATAACCACAAGAGGCAGATCAATATGACGGAGTTAAGGTCTGTTCTATAAATCACGACTTGGTGAATGAATTAGAAAAGAGATAAGCTGCAACCGAAATGGTGAGGAGTGAGACACGAACACTGCTCTCTGGAATTAACTTCAATAAAGTTCAGCGAGGGGCTGCAGTGACGGAGAATTATGTGTTGTGCACCGTGGCCAAGGGTTCATCCACTGACAAGAGTAACCCCAGCATGGGGTCTTGGGATTGGAAGGCAAAGTTCTCACTTTTTAAATAAAATAACAACAAAAACAGAAAACTTAAATCACAAACATAAGCTGAAGTTGTATATGTCACTATTAGGTGTGAAGTTTGCTAAGTGGCATTTATGTATTTATGATGTAAGGGCTGTGCATGGGTTAATGATTTTTAGTGTCTAAATTGTTCAATGCAACAAAAGAGCTTTTATTTAGCATTGAGTACCTACAAAGTACTGCCTAAAAATTGTAAGTATTTCAAAGATGAAAGAGATTTATCCCTGACCTCCAAATGATTCGAGTGTTGTGGGTAGAATAATTTACATATATTTTTTTAAATTGTGCTAAGGGCTCTACTCAGCATTACTATGAAGGTTCAAATAAAATTCTATCAAAACGGGAGAGGAAATGTTTATATTCTTATTAGCTTTATAAAAATGTATTAAAATAATTTTCCCTGTTATCTCTGCATTAATATAAATTAGAAAAGTACTTGACTGATACAAATTAAGTATTAAATAAATATTTGATTAAATAAAAATTGAGAGAGGAGTATTGGAAGCTTTAAGAGAGAAAGTAGGATTTATTAATTTAATAAAAATAGTTATGAATAACTTTCCAGGAGAGATATATATAACACTTGACAAGATAGTCATATGGTCATAGCCTTTGTCCTTATGAAGCTTCTAGTCTGTCAGAATTTGAATGTTAAAGGCTTCCAACAAATTTGAATCACTGTAACACAATGAGAGTTTGGAATTTAAAGATAAATGATCCATCAAAACCATGACTATTAAATTAAGCAAGGGAGGAAAAAAAATGCTTCAAAAATATTTCAAGTGTGGCAGAAACAGTTCTGGGCTTCAGTGTGAAGCCTCTGAATGAGACTCAGCCTTGTAACACAGTAGTTAAAGAGTCAAGCATCATTCTGGAGAAAGGACAAAAATATATCTGAGGGAAAGAATAAAATCTTGTTTATGCTTTGCTCATATTGTCAAAATTTAAAACTGAGCTTTCCATGGATACCAGCCAATGTTCATTTCCTTTTGAAGAAGTCTGATTTTATGACTCAGAGGTAGAGAAGCAAAAGACGCAAAGTAGGTGAGATTGATTGAAGCAGAGAGTTTAAGAGTGAAAATGTGGAAATGCAGGAATTTGAGAGAAAACTTGAGAGATTGACTTGGGCCAGACCATGGAAGGCTCTGAATGCCATGCTAAGGAGTTTGCACTGAATCCAGTGCCCAATGAGAGACAAAGCTTTTTGAACAGGAAAATGTGTTGACAACAGTGGGAAGAAGATTGGTTTACAATTCTTGGCAGGATGGACTGCAAAGAAGAAACTTCGAGGGAGGTGAGTCAGAATCACTTAGTACCATTCTGGAACCCCAAAAGTGCACATTCTGTGAGTATATTGGCTATCTGATTTGTTCACAGCTCTGGGTACTATGTAGTATACAGTGAATAGTTGTTGAATTAATGAAATGGTCATGTTTCTCTTATTGGGAAAGTCTGTAGTTGCCAATTTTATGTTTATAACAAGACTCATTGATTAAGAGTCTTACAATTTCTGTACTAACAATGTTTTCGATTTAGAATGCCTTGGGAAATTTCAAGTCTATTTATAATCACTGATGTCAGTGAGAAGAACAAAAAGCTAATTTACAATTCATTATTCAGCCATTATTCTACCCCATAGGTGGGACTAATGAACATTAGGTTAAGGCGGCAAGCATGTTGATAAAGGAAAGGAATAGAACGTCCAAGAGAGGAGTTTTGGCTTAGCACTGTTACCAGGCTCAATAAATAGAGACTTTCAAGATAATTCAGTACGCTGAGTTGCTGTTAAAGTAGGAGAAATTGTATGTGTTCTAATTTATTTTTTATTTTTTGGTAGATAAAGTAATCTTTTTAAATATCCTTCTGTTTCATGTGTTCAAGGTTTGTGACCTGGGTAGACTGATAGCTTCTAGAAGGAGTCATGATGTCTTCCATGTTCCTGTACAAAATACATAGTATAAATATAAATGCTTATATTACATTTAAGCATTTATTATTAATGTATAAAATACCAAAGCACTCCATATGAAAATTCAAAATCTTGGCCAATCTTTGCTTCCTCTAGATAGAAAGACCATATTGATTCCATTATTACGCATTTTGTACAAATAAAATCCAATTTCAGAATAACACAATAAAAGTAGCTTACAATTTATTAAATGTTTACCATGTGCCAGGCCCTGGTATAAGTTGCTTATGTAGACAAATGCATTTGTTTTGCATATCAACCTATGAAGTAGATGCTATCTTATCTCTATCCTATAGATGATGGAACTGATACAAGGAGACGTTAAGTGAGTTATCCCAGAGGACACAACTACTAAAAATGGTGAGGAAGAATTTGAACAGTCTCATTTTAGAACACATACTCTAAACCCAGGGTCAGAATTTTTTTTTTTTTTTTTGTAATGGGCCAGATAGTAAATATTTTAGGCTTTGCAGGCCATACGGTCTCTGTCACAATTACTCAATTCTGCCATTTAGCACAACACAGCCATAGAAATTATGTAAATGAATGAGCATGGCTGTGTTCCAATAAAACTTTATTTATGGACACTAAAATTTGAATTTCATATAATTTTCATGTGTCACAAAATAGTATTCTTTTGATTTTTTTTTCTCCAACCATCTAAAAATGTAAAAATCATTCTTAGTTTGTGGGCCATACAAATATGGGAAGGGGGCTCTGACTTTGGCCCATGGGCTACAGTTTGCGGATCCCTGCTCTAGATCACTATGCTAGTTAGCCTCTGGGAAAGGAATGCAGAACCACCTAAGAAGTCACTTAGTCTCTGATAGGAATCTAAGCCACTTAGACTCCAAAGGACTTGTACTTTTTATTTTTCTGTGGAACTGAGGAAGAACACGAGGACCTGCTAAGGGAAGGATTTGCCCCAGGAAAGACTATTTCTTGGAGACATGGCCTCTTCCTGGGATTTAATAAAACAAGCATCTTAGAAAAGAGGTCCCAACTCTCAAGACAAGTGATAAGTTGAACAAGAGTTGGCAAATCATGGGAGGGGCAAATCTAGCCTGCTGCCTCTTTTTGTACTGTCTGTGGGAACTACTCTCACTAGCACTGACCACCCTGGAGACCAAGGGCCAGAGGGAGGCAGGGGACAGAGAGTTCACTTCCCATTCCACTTCCCCACACAGAAACCTCCTCCCCAGTCCCACCTGCCACTGCTGAAGGTCAGTTCTGGTTGCTACCTACACCTAGGGACTCTCCTGTTGGCAACTGGTAGGCAACAAATGGTAGAATCTCTGTACAGTGAATCACCTCACCCCTGGGTAGCCGCCCAACTTGAAATGGTCGCATTGGATCTGGGTGTCTGGGGCAAACGGTGAAATGGAATAAGGCAGCCACTTACTCCATTGCCTGCTGGGCCCCTCCCTGTGGGTCCAGGCCATCATTGCTCTGGGAAAGTCTTCTTTAGATAGCAACTGGCCACAAGGCATCCCCATTTCCAGGAATATCCACCCCAGGCAAATAGGGTGGGGCAGTCAGGGTTTTCTCTATTGTTGTATAAGTACACGCATTGTACCCTCAATTGTGCCTCTTGGTCTACAAAGCCTAAAATATTTACTATCTGCCCTGCACCCTGTCCTTCCCCCCCCCCGCCCCCCCCCAAATTGCTGACCTCTGCCCTAGATCATTGCAGAGTCTACAGATACAAAGAGAAGGAAGAGGAAGTTGTTTTGAATTAAAAGATGTAAAATTTGGCAACAATTTAGCCCATTGAGCATTTCACTTGATAGAAGAAAAACAACTGAAGCTTCAGTAAAATATGTGCAGAGAATGAGATGGGACTGACAGTTTTTCTCAACAATCGTTGTGTGACAACACCATTGTCTTTCAAAATGGCACCCTCGTGAAGTTTTTCACGTAATTTAACAATGACAACGACGTGGCTCCAAAACATTTTGACACTCTTCTTTTTGGAGTTGCCTTCTGAATTTATAAGTTGCAGAAGATAATCTCTGAGAGGAATGCCACTTAGAATTTTAGAATTGAAAGGGCATTTGAGGAAAAAATTAATCTTGCTCTTTTCCTAATTGAAAAGGACTGATGATTAACAGCAGCAATAATAAATTACCAAATACTTCATTCGTTTGGCCCTAACTGATATACCTTAAATATATAAGAAAATGGATTCTAAGAAAAAAGAAAGAAAAGGGGCATTTGAGAATTGAGAACAGCCTTATTGTTTTACAGTCACATACTATAAAAAGGTTAGCTCTTCAACCAAAAAGGTTAGTTCCCAGTTGATTATCCTTTCTAGTAGAAAAACTTGCTAAGTTTGATTCTTTTCTAAATTAATTCATTGTTCAAAGATTAAAGACATGTTTCCATCCAGGATAGTGAAAATAATCAAAGCACATGATATGAAAGCCATTTTACAAATAGAAAATAAAAATGTTCTGAGTGAAAAAAATAATTATTTTTTAGCAGTTGTCCAGAAATTGGCTCTATAAATTCTGGTGGATATTCTCTAAAAATGTCATAATACTCTATGACCAACCAAAGTGCCTTTAGTTTCTTAATAGTAAAATAAAATTTTTGGAGTTTACTAATTTTTAATTACAAAATAATGTCTGTTTTAATTCATGTTTTCTCTGAGTATTTTGCATTGCCTGATAAAATATATATTTTGAAGTAAACACATCAGAGTCACACCAGAGTGTTTTGTCTGAAATATAAATCAAATCGATTTTTTAAATAAAGATAGACAAAAAAAAGGAATGTCATTATGATCATTTTATTATTATAGCAAATAATTCTTCTTAGGAAAAGATAAGGACATTACTTCTTTCCGCCACCAGGATGACAGCTAGATTTTTTTTTTTTTTTTTTTTAATTTCACAGAGATGTGCCACAGAGAGCAACCAAATATAACAACTCCTTTTCACAACCATGTGGAAGCAACTTGCTTCCTGCCATTTCTCTTTCTTGTGATATTCTGAAGTGAAAATGAAATACAGATACTATCAAACTGTGGCTATGACAGATAAAAAAAAAAAGCTACTTCTGTTTTACTGAAGTGCATTTGTTTTCCTCCTTCATTCTGCAGGAAGCATCACAAACCCACAGAGTCCCTGAGAGATGGATTTTACTGGGAGGCGGAATGCTAACTTTGCTCAAAGATGTGTAAATGCCACGTGCCCAGATGGTCCTTTTGCCTATTCATAGAGAGAGGCTCAGAAACACACATGCATCTTTCTGTGGTCAGTCATAACAGATTTGTTCTAAATAAGCCACACTGTTTTGCAAGATGGCAGGGAACTGTCAGGCTGTATTTTAAGCACAAATGTTTCTGCCAGACAGACACAGCATATACCATGTGCTTCAGAAACACACACACACACGCGGCATTAATCTGGGGACAGAATATGGACCTGTGTTGTCTTTTCGCCGCTCAGATCAATAAGCCCACTTTTCAGTTCCTGCATGGACCTTTTATTGACTCGGATTTCATGGCAATCACCAGATATATACACAGGGAAGGATAAGTAGTTAGGTATACATATAGATATATGGACAGATATTTCTTCTTGCCTTTCACGTATTTGCCAAGCCTGATCCTGCATATTGCCCTGGAAAGGGTCATTGTGTTGGGGGAGATCTAGTAGTTTCTTACTCAACTTATTTTTCCATTAAGAGTTACTTTCCATTGAAGTTTTAATAAAAGTAGTACTCGAGCAACTATTCACACTTGATGTGTTATATGGTATCGGGTATAGTCTTTGGAAATTTAGTCTAAGGTAGATATGCTAAGATAGAAAGCTTAACAGAGATTTATTTGAAAAAATAGAATCAACTCTTCATTTCAAACACTGCCTTTCAGAGGTTAAGTGTAATTTTGGTTAGAGGACAAGAATACTTACATAGTGGTTGTTGATAACTAAATCATGAAAGAGCCCTGGGACTTCTAGTTTCAGGTATTATGGGACTGGTGGCTCCCATCTGATTTGTCCAGGTGGGCATGCTGAAGGAGGTGGGCACCTCCAAACCGTGTCACAAGAAGACCTGACTAGATGTGAATAGTGAATCGAAGTGGATGGTGGAGGAGGGAGGAGGGAGGAGGGAGGAGGGAAAGCATGTTGCTCAATGCAGCTAATAATTAGTTAACTAGTTAATTATATCCCACCTCATTCCAAACAGAACTAGCAGGAATCAATAAAAATACATATTTGAACTTGATGGTGAGTAAGTGAGGGGGATGAATTAGGGTAGGAGACAGGAAAACAAATTCAGAAGTAAAGATTATACTCAAAATATCTTCTCTAAAAACTTTGCCAGAAATGGCTTGCAAATTTGACTTTGTGCTTCTGAGCAAACAATAAACAAAATGAGATCAGTTGTAAGATTCACAGTGTTTACAAGGTAAAAGGAAATCAGATTCTTGGTTTAATCCTAGCTATTGCAAAGAAATTTCTCTCCTGTATCTCTTAAGAGGATGCTGTGATACAATAAGCAGCATCTAACAACGTATTTGTGGTAAACACAATAAGTTCTGTTAGATTTTCTAAAAAATAAACTTTTTCACATTTAACACAGATATAACCCCAAAGTACAGTTCAGCAGAAGCAATTCTATTCCAAACTTTTTAAAAAGGTGGACTATTAGGTTAGAGATAAAGTTAAAAGGGACAGATGACATACAAGTGACAGACAATTCCTAAAAATATGATTTCTGTGACCAACCTTTGATTATTTTCTAACAAAAGCTGCAAGTGTGGATATTCTATTTGAAGATTAAGGGCAGATTTATATGCATTAGATCAGGCAAAATTAGGGTAGGGCTCAACACCTTTTATGAATTTGGGAGATACCAAGTACAACAGACCATACTTTTACCTGAATAAAATAGCACCCACTTTTTGGGTGTTATTTGTTATGGCCAAAATTTTCACTAGCAAATAATGTCACAAAGACAAATGGCCATTTGGGACTTCAGGATTGAAAACAACTTTAAAATGTTTTAATTGTTCAAAGAAAATGTGTGTTAAGACCAAGGAGAAACCATTCTTATTACATTGTTGCAATTGACAATTGTGGGATGGAAAATCAGGACTGGAAATTTGAAAATGTAGAGTATATAGGGCAGAAATTAAAATATAACAGCCTAATAAACTATTTTAAAACCATTCAGGAAATTCAACAATATATTTGCAGGCTGTACTGCTAATATCAAACTGGCATAAGGCATTTCTTGGGGGATTAATGACCAGAGGGAATTAATGGCCCTTGGCTTCACCTCAGGCCATCCACTTTCCCAGCCAGTCATTAATCCTAAGAAATACCCCGAGTCTCAATCATTACAGCTTAATTGAGATGTCACAAAAAGGGTTAAAGAAGTTTTGACTATTTTACTACATGAATACCAGCAGTGAAATGCATTTAGAATCCCTGTTTAAAAGACTGTAATTGCCTCGGATTCTTTATATTATCATAACTCTTCAAAATTGATTGGTTTTAGGTTTATGGAAAAATATGCAAATTTACAGAGGATATGACACACATTTCTCATCGTGGGAATAAAAGTAGTTCACACAGAATTCATTTGATTGAGTTTGATTACTGAACAAAATCTAATTATTTTAGATACATGATCAGACTTTTCTGGAGATGCATATTGTTGGAAAGAAGCATTTGGCTTGTGTGATTGTTTATCAGTTCAGATGTGCCATGCTAGACAGTGGCTCCTTGGGAGTCCAGCATATCTAGGAAATACTACTATCAGGAAGTACTTACTCAAAGTAAACAAAATGAAAGAAAGGACTCCTTTCTTACTTATGTAGAATGAACATACAATTAGCCTGCATGGAGAGGAGAAAATACCAACCATTTCTGACTCATCATTTTGGAAGACTACTTCCTAAACAAGTTCTTAAATCAACTCATAAGGATGCCTCATTGGCATAATAATCTGCCGATACTAGGCAATGGAGATTGAATGAACCAGAATTATCTCGAGAGTGACCTACCAGAATAAAAGAGCATTTAGGAAAAACCCCAATAGGGAAACACTTTTTAAAAGCCAAATATGCTTGGCAATGTAGAAAGGGAACAAACTCACGAGAAACAGCTCTGAATTACACATCTGATTGGACTACTTGTAGTTCAGAACCTGGCTGCCAGCCAACCAGAGGAATCTCAAATTCTGACCATTGGTAACTGTGTTTTACCCAGGAAGCAGTGTCATCAGTTTACCAGTTCACAAACTTTTTCACATTGTTTAAATTTTTTTTTAAACACTAGTCAAGTGAAGCAGTGGGATCTTCTACTTCTGATTCTCTTCATTTTATGAGGAATAGAACTGTCTATTCTGTCACAACCTTAAACACTAATTATCTGAAAGTGGTGGTGGTGGTGGTGGTGTGTTTGTGAGCATATAACCAGAGAAGGCGTATTGACGATGGATTTCAGCATTACTCAATGAATCACCTTCAGTAGTGGCTCTAACTAAGTCAGTTAGTTGCCCACTCATTTCTGGAGTATTGTGTTTCAGTAACACTATTTGGAAAGTTTTCAGAATTTTAAACATGTGTAGTTGAATATGATTGGGATTTTTCTTACTGCCTTTATGAAAGTTGTCAGAATCAAAATGGAGTCACTTGTGTTAAAAAAAAAAAATTCCTGACAAATAGAGCTAAGAAAGGTCATGAAGATACAAAAATTATCACAAAGACTACAAAAACCGCAACCTTGCACAAAGCCATAGCAACATAACACAAAATATATTTCTGTCCAAATTTGTCTAAGGGCGTAACCCTTGTTATTGATCCTTTTAGCCAAGAATAATCATCTCAGAGTAATTATGTAATCCACCTAATTTTTCCTTTAAAAACCTTTGTCTTCCTTTTCCTCCCTCAGTATGCGCATAATTTACTATGGCACTCATATTCCCATTGCAATACCCTATTCTCAAAAAACTTTTTTTTTTTTTTTAGAGAGAGCCCCTCTCTATCTGTTACTTAGGTTGACACATTAAACAGCTAATATGGATCTAGAATTGAGGACAAAGAGTTGTTATACAGCCAATGGTCTGAAGAGAGCTGACAACAGTAGAGGCCAGACCACTTGCCCAGGGTTTATTATTAAGAGGCCCATGAGCTAATTTTGATATCTCTACCCAACAGGCAGTACCCCAATTCCAACTCAGGCTATTAAAAAATAACTGAAAGATAAAATAGAGGAAGAGTCAAGGAGTGCTCTGGGTCATCAAGAATGCTGTGATTCCCACAATTCCCATCAGGGGCAGGAGGAAAGTCCAAGAGAATCATCATGCTACAGATTAAAGTACCTGCAAGCTGCCATGTTAATCCCTAAATCAGATACCTGCCCAGTCAATGGATTTGTTGAACTACACTGAGCCTACTTGAGTAAGAGAAAAGTGGACTGGGGAGAGGTGGGAGTACAGAGAGAAGTGACTAAGGTACAGAAAGAGTGCAGGAATTTCTCTTTGGGTAAAGAAATGCTTGGAAGGAGACAGGCTTCCTAAGATCGTGGGGTGCATTGTTGGTGTGCACGTGTCCACACACACTTGCCTGGAGTGAGGCTGGCAACATGAGAGCTGAAGCCTTAACTCAGACATTTAGATTGGTCTAAACTGGACTTTGAATACGTGAAAAGGACAAGAAAATGATGGGATCTCTCCAGAATACTTAACTAGCATGGGAGAGAAATTCAACAATATTTTACGGCTATACCATTGCGTCGAGGTTGTTCAATAGATCAGTTACTGAGGTAACAGATCCAGGCATGCCTCACGGTGGCCTCTCTATGTGTCCTGGAGGCTTATCACTCTGTAACTTGTCAAGTTATCAGTTTTCATATTAACAGAATAGTTAGATTCTGATATCAGAACACCAGACAATATATTAAAGGATTTTGTCTGGTGCCCTTTGTTTAGAAGATTCAGGTGTTGGTCTTTGTTTAATCCTTAGCATGTTTGCTAGTATACAGAAAATCCAAGAATATTAAATATAATTGATTTTAGCCAGAATAAATATAATTATCAAAGTCGTTTAATCTTGTTCTTTGAGTTTTCAGACAAAAACCTTAGAATCATTTTCAATATATTTTTTTCTTCTCTTGTTCCTCATGTCCAATATATCAACAAATCCTGTTATTCTATAATCTAAGCACTCTTTTCTTAACTCCTTCCACATCTTCCTTCCTGGTTGAAATCACTGGTATTTCTCCCTTGAAGCAAAAGCTACTTAGCTGTTCTCCCTGCTTTTATTCTTGCCCTCCTGCCGGTTACTTCCGCCCAGCAGCCGGAGCAATCATGAAAACGTAAGTTTAATCATGACACCTCTCTTGTTAGAGTTCTCCAGTGTCTGTAGGTCACACATTGGGGAAACGCCAAAGTCCTTACTTACGATGGCCTTCAAGGTCCTACAAGATTTGTGTGCCTCCTCCCATCTTTATGACATAATCTCCTATCATTCTCTCCCTCCTTGGGGTGACACCCCCCCACTCGAAATCTGTGTCCTGAAATCAGTGACAGCTAATATTTACTTGGTATCTACTGTGCCAGACACAATTCTAAATACTTTCCCAATATTACACAACTAGCATGTGGTGGACGTGAGATTTTAGCCCAAGCAGACTGAGTCTAGAGCGTCTACATGCTGAATCCCTGCACCATACTACCTACCATTCAGTATGTATCTATGGAGATGGTATGTCAGTAATTAAAACAAGACTTCAGAGTTAAGTGGCACTAGGTCCTGCCCTGGCTCTTCCTCTTCTTAGCAATGAGATCTCAGCAAATTACTTATGTTCCTTGTGCTTCAATTTCCTTATCCTGAGGAATGAGGATAGGAATAATTCCTTGAAGGATTATTTGAAGGGTTAAATAACACTATAAATAAAATAAAATAAAAATTATAAAAAAATTTACAATGCTTTGAGAGCATACTCTTTGAAACTATTGCTAAGTCCCAAAGAGTATAAGCTCAAAGCATTGTAAATTTTATTATACTTATGTAAATATATATCTTCAAAGAGAATTATGTTTTCCATTCTCAAGGCTCTTACAATGCTTCAAATTTGGACATTTGGGAATCCATATTAAAATGTCTTAGGATTGTAGACAATTAGATGCATCTACTGTATTGTTAAACTGAAGGGGGAAAAGGAAAAGTGACTATTTTATTTGTAATTCTTCAAAGGATGTGCAAGACTACAGACTCCTCATTTTACTTATTTCAGGTGCCTACTTTCTAAAATAATAATTTATGTTTAAGCTGTTGGTGATGGCTTTCAATTCTTTGCTATGTTTTGCCACAGTCCTCATGTTTGTTTTCTGTCTGACCCCTCCACTGGCCTGGGCCTATTTTCCATATTCCTTCTCATCTCCAACACTTCCTCCAAATGTTTTTAGCATGCAGCTGCCTTTTCATTTTATCACGTCTTGATGAAATCTGACTCATAATTTTTTGTTTCCTTCACTGTTCTTTTTGAAAGCATAGTTACATATGATTATATCTTTGTACAGCTACCAAATTATATTTACTAAACACCAGTATGGCTTATAGCTATTATTGAAATCTTTAAGAATTTGAAGGGATTATCCAACTTTCTGAAGAGACTGAGATCTCATTTGCTTATAAGAAAACAAGAGGATATAATATTTCCAGAGCACTGTTCTTTGAAAAACTTTTAACCCATGGGATATGAAAATATCCCTGCATGGTAAGAGCAGCAATACTCGTTTTTGATTCTGAAATAAAGATAATGAAGCCAGAAAAGTAAAAGTCCCCTTTTTACAGTTACTTGTATCCTTAAATTCACACGATTCATTTTATTTTCAAACAATTAGCAAATATATCACTATCAGTGATGGGAAATGTTGCTTAATATTTTAGAAAGTTATGTGAGGAATAGTAACACCTTTGCAAAATATCTGCTCTATGATGATTTTTGGGCAAAATAATGGAGACACCCAGAGGTCGTAGCCTTGTAGGCAAGAGTCTACCTTTTTGTCTCTCAGTGACATAAGGATTTCGACATCTCTGCTTTCTTTAGCAATGATGCCTTGATTGCTTGGCTTTAGGCTTGTTGGTAGAAGCTTTTTAAAGGCAACGTAAAATAGCCTCACAATTATATGTCATCTTTCTAGGCACATTCTTGTGGATCTCTTCCCTGGTTTTTGTTGAGCTTACTTTTAGCATGGGCTAAAATGGGTTGAATCAATAGAATTTCCCTTAGAAACTAACCCATTTAACATGGCATCTTTTAAATGACATAATAGCCAGTTAAAAAGTGAAAAATCCCTTCCCTTAACCAACTGTTTTATTTAGGTGATTCCAAATAACTGGTTATGTTGGTTGATTATTTTCTCAGGTGAAAATATAGATAATATGAAGTATTAGGTCAGTTCAAGTTGAGTTTAAATTATCTTAATTAATAACATATATAGTTTGTATTCTATAAGAGATTGAATGAGTTCTCTAGCCACTTATTTGTTATCAAGTGTATAAAAATGAATAGTTGGATTCTATTTGTTTAGTTGTTGCAGCAATTTTTACAGTTTGTTCTAACTTTGCAGTTTTATTCTGCCTCATTTACTGGAATTGACCAGGCTGGAATTCTGCCTTCTTAATTTCCCATTTACTTATGATTTGGAATATTTGTATTTGCTTATTTTTTCAGTATATGAGGGCTATCCGGAAAGTATCCAGCCATTGTTAATATAATAAGAACATATTATATGTCTGGATACTTTCCAGACAGCCCTTGTATACATGAAAAGTTCTAAGAAAGGTTAAAGGTTTTTTTTTCATGACTTTACTGTGAAAATTTTGTGTTCTCTATTTTTTTCTCCTTTTTTTTTTCTGTTTTACTCAGTTGCAAATCAGCTGAAGAAGCAGATGTTTGGTGTCAGTGGTTTTTTTGAAAAAGCAATTCTCACTTAAAAGAGTGTTTTATTTTAAGAGATGAAATGGAAAAAGATATTTAACTCTTTCTAACATTTTTCAATTATGGGTGCCTTTTATTTTATCAAAATTTACATAGCAAAATGTATTGCTTTGGAGGATTTAGCTCTTTCTTATTTTAACCAAAGAATGATTTAGTGGATCAGAACATAAAGCTGCTTAATTCTGACAGGTAGCCTTATTGGCCTTGATATCTTTCTCTGTTCCTGTTGCCCCAAGAAAGTCCCCTGAACCATTCTTTAAATCTATAATCTTATGATTTCATTGAAGTTGTTTATGTGCACAAACATGTTGAGATTCATTTTGGTTTATTATTACTTAATACAAGTAAGTAGAAAATAAATTACATAATTCAAACAAAATATGCATTTGATTCATAACTAATTTTTGAATGCCAAACTTTGAAATTCTTTTAAAATTAGGGACAATGATTTCAACCAAACTATCTGATAGGTCTTTTAAAAATGAAATAACCAAAAAGAGAAAAATATTTATACATTTTAAAAAAGACAGTTATTAAATCTTCTGTTTCTTCAGTATCAAGGTGGTGTATTAACATCACAATTGCATTATTCATGAGCCTTTACAATAACAAAATCATGAAATTTATATCTTTACCCCATTCGAGTAACAAAATATGCTGGCTTAAAATGTATTAGTTTAATTTAAACACCAAATAACAGTTATATATTAATTCAGACTCTTTCTATTAAGTACCCAAATCTCCCAAATTCATGGCAAAATATCATTAATGTTCAGTAGAAAGAACTCACAGGTCAATAAGCTTGAGTCCTAGACAACAATATCAGAACAAGACAAAAATGGAAGAATACTTATCTTTAGATGTTAAAATTCAATCACTGAAGGTAAAACATTCATGTGGAAAAGGATTAATATTGGATATAATCATCACTAAATTTTTCTACATGAGCACTGGTATAAGTATGCTACTTAGAGAGCTGATTTGACTATTTGAGGCTATCAAGTTATCTTCTCTCTATATAGTGAGGATAAACCTATCACAATCTTTTCTTTTGAACTTTGAAGGAAATTCAAGGAAAACTTATATTGTCATTTTCTTTATTTTATTTCAAAATAAAGGTATCACCAGAATGACGGCACAAGGCAGCCAATATGTCAATAAGGATTTGTGCTAAATTAGCTACATTAAATACTAATGAAATCTTCTCCAGTTAAATATAAATGAGTTTTTATACCTATCTCACCACTTCTGGTGGAGAATCCATAGAAATTAAACTCTGCAGAAAAAAAATTTTTTTTTCTCATTCAACATACAAGTTGTTTGTTTTCACAGGAAGGAGAAATAGGGAACAAATACAAGATCACAAGTGTTAGACAGGTAGCATATCAGTGACAGAGATTATTCTGGATTAAGAATCTTCGGAGATTTTAGTGATCATATAATGATTGCTGGGCCATGGGAACAAGGGTGTGGATAGCTCCTTTTCTACTGGGTGGATAAGATGGTGATCTCTCAGAGATGACTAGAATGACTTTTGGGGACATTGCACCTACTTCTATTTAGAAGAGTTGAGAGTGTCTTTGAATATGCAAAGTATTTTGTTGAGTTGAAGAATAAAGTGGTTTCTATCACTATACTGAAGTCAGGCTTATGTAGAAGAGTGTGTGTATATGCTGAGTAGCCAAGGTCTGGACCATAGTAACTATTAAGCTATCATGTCTCAACTTCAAACCCATACATCTATACGGACTCCAGCCATTGTTAATATAATAAGAACATATTACATGGCTGGATACTTTCCAGACAGCCCTGTATACATGAAAAGGGCTTTTTTGGTACTGAGGCTCATTTATACTTTGCCAGTGGTCCCCATTATGCTTTGCCAATAAGAAGCACTAGAAAAAAATCTAGAAGGCTGGAAGAGTAAGAGGGACTTGTTTCTTCCTATTTGCTTCCATTTCCAGTAAGGTGATAGCTCTTTTCTCTAGCAATGACAATCGATTCCAGAAATAGCTGCTGATTTCAGTTTGCAGTTTTTGCCATGCTATTATTGAAGTTCAATGTAAATAAAGGTATTAAAAACCAGAAAAAAAATCAGCCTCATCAAATTTCTCTTAGAAAAACCCAGTACCAACCAGTTCATCCTTCACCCTTGGGGGACTGAGTCCTAGCCTGATGGAATTTCTCTTTCAGGCTCTTCAATACCGGTGCTAGCTCCTCAAAATCTGAATCCCAGCTCCACAGGCTTTCCTTCAAGCCCTGAGTTTTAATGATTCCAACTTCTTACCTTTGTTTCCTCAGACTGATTTAACAACAGAAAGTGTCCTCTTTTGCCCTTTTCATTTTCCTTTTTTAAAAAAATTATTTCTCATCTCACTAGTGCAGTCTCATTTGCCCTTTTAATTTTTCAGTTAACAATTCCTTTTATTTTATTTTTCTGTTAAAATAATTGATATAGCTTCTATATCCTCAAAGAACTCTGGCCTATACTGTGGCACTTGAAAATAAAGAAATGTGACAAAATACTAATGTTAAAGAAAGAGGCAAATCCTAAGTGGCAGAGGAAGACTTGCTTGTGAGGATCATCAGAGAGATGACAAGTGAGTGATCACAGGACAGTTGAGAAAGAGAGATAAGGAATCACCAATGGAGCCACATGCCAGAATGTTCAAAAGGGTTAAGCATAACATTTTTTTTTGGAACTCTGCATTCTCATTACAATGGCAGTAGTGCTCTTTGGTTTGGAAGACAAGCTTCAGAAATTCTTAGTCATTTGTGTTTGCTGGTCCTCATTTTTTGCATAGTCCTGGGTGGGAAGTACCAGGACTTGTGTTCATGGTCAACACAAATGAAAATAGAGGTAGTAAGAAAAGTCAGACTACCCACTAGGCACCTGAAGGTAGGAAGTAAGCCTAAGGCCGTTTGGTATCTTATTTTGTCATAAATTCATTGCAGATTAGATTTATCTTTCATTGCTTGGCAGTATGAAAGGGATTCTTTCAAATGGGCTAAGATTCCCAACCCATAAGTGGTTAGTATTCTCTCTCAGAGTGACAATGATTATCTGTTTGACTCTTTCCTTTCCAAAACATGAAAGAAAATAAAATGAACTATGGTTTTAATTCATGATCTCAACTTGAGTTTCAATACTGAAGTTGATGGTTTAGACCCCAATAATACAGTGAAGAATATTTTGGCAGAATTGAAAGATAGCAACATTCCTAGTTGCAACAGAGAATAATCATTTCACCTTTTTGACAAATTATAACTGAGCCCTACCAATGAAAGAATGTATTAATTTAAACAGCCAAGTGGACTAATTGCCATTATCAGAACTACTAGTGATGAGCTTTGTTGTATAATAATGAAGCAAGGTAAATAAGAATATAATTTTAATTGACATTGCAAGCAGTGTGATTAAAATTATGTTGTATTTTCATATAACTTATGATTTTTGTGGATGACATTCCTTTTGAAATAGTTTCATCTTTGAGACTCAGATTTCTTTCAAGTTTAGTTAGATTCAAGTCCTTAACTCAGTAATCAGATACTTAAGGAACCTCTCATTTCTAATCCTATAACTTATAAAACCGACATTTTATACTAAAACTTTCATGTATAATATTTCTATTAATTCTCACAACAGTGTGACAAGAGAATTATTGGTTATATATTTATTTACCTAAAGATAGACATTGGACTATAACTCAGTTTGGCTCTAAATCTCATGCACTTTCTACTATATAAACTACTTCCCTCTAACAAATCATAACTTCCCTTTGTGTTTTGGAGAATATAGATAGAGAATTGGAAATGTGAAACTGATATAGTAAATCAGTTGATTTACAACTGATATAACCCAGGCCCCAGAGGGCCTATTACTTTATAAGGTCTCTGAGATAGCAGAAGAACTGATCTATCCCAGGTCTTCTGACTCCTAGTACAGTTTGTGTGCCATGTCATCACATGGCTAGTTCCAAACTTAGTTCAGTGTGTTCATAACTGTGATTTTAATGCCACTGCCACCAACAAAGACTTGCGGAATCTTTTGATGGTGTCTAATTTTACCCTAGACACATTAGTCTAGAGTTTCAAAACAACAAATTTTAATATGGAATAGAACAACGTGATATACATACTTGAATCAACATATATAAGAGAGGAAAACTTTTTCAGAGCCTGTTGAGGTTCAGATACAGCCAGGAACGGTATTTTTTTTTAATCATGATTTCTTTTAGAAGATCTGGAGGAATCTCACCATATGTGTGACCAGAAGACCAAAACCACCCATCCCCTTAGTCTGGGAGAAGGAGGGGTCCTTGATGAAGAGCTTCATCAGACTAATCACAAAAATCATTTCAACTTCACCTTGGCTGGGTCACCCTGGAGCTGAGTTTGTAGGTATTTGTGCAGGAGAGACCCAACTTTTCTGCATTTACATACAGGAAGAATTTTTTAAAATTGTTTGTGTTGTTATGATTGTTGGAGATGGTACTGAGAGGGGAGAATAGAAACTAGAGGTTGAGAGTAGCTTAGTAACCCAGAAGCAATGCCAAAAATGATTTAATAGCCACCCCCCCAGTATCCACTTTTCAATTTTAGTCATTTGCATTTCTATAATGTAAGTTCTCTTCATCTCTCCAAACATTTTGGAAAGCCTGCTACACATACAAACATTAGGAGGAGAGGCATGGAAATATAGGAGAAGAAATATGTCCCCCCTCCTTTTTTAAAGTATTTGTGAGGCAAATATATTAAAAAAAAAAGACCCACCCATATCTGGACATGTGATTGAATATAAGATGGTCAGGAGAATGTAAAGATATCTGGAATTCAGAGTTGCTAAGGAATGCTCTATGTTTCCACAGGACAGGGGACGATAGTTCTGTTAGACTTACTGAGATATTAAAGAGAAAGGGTGACTCCACCTTCAGTTGATGTCAGGGTTGCATATGTAGGTATTCAATAAATATTTCTGAGTAGTGACCACATATTACATTTACTGAGCATGTGTTATGTTCTAGGCATTGCTGTAAGTACTGTCTCTATATTAACTCATTTAATTGACATAACGACCCTTTTAAATGCATACTCTTACCTTCGTTTTACAGAAGAGAATATTAGAACAATGAAATTAAGTAACTTAACTAGGATTGTATAATTTAAATAGCTTATAGTGTATAAGTGGCTTTGATTAGAACACTAGCAGTGTGGCTCAAATGGAAAGGAGATTTAGAGAAACATGAAAAAGCAGATTCTGAAAATGTATCAATAAATTTCAGTGAATGATTATGATTTGGTCTTCATAAAATATTCTTCAGGTAACAAATAACTGGAAATAAAGCTGTTGTGCCTATACACCATGTATTCCCAACCCTATGAACATTGCTTTTAGAAAAATATGGATTAAATCTACTTGATTATTCTCAAAAGGACTATGGGGATCAGAGAAAATTCCTGTGCCCATTATTGGCATGAGTGGACTCAAAGAGGTGTACTTTCTGAGTCTGTGAAGTAGTAGCAAATTAATTAGGGTGAGATCCCTAAAAAGATCAACCTTGAAGAGCAAGAGTCAGGGCCATACAGCCAGATATACTTTTCTGGCTAAGATTCTGCATCCCTTGCCACTTTGGAAGTCCTGTATTTATTTGCTGGAATGTCATTAGGTATTTACTGCCTAGAACGTCAAAGTTACAAAGTTATAGTCTTCTTATGCTTGAAGACCATAAAATTCACAGGAAAGAAAAAGGAATCAGTATTCATAACCATTTTGGGGATCTACACATCTTTGGGGAGGCTGAGACTCTAAATGTTCTCAGTTATCCATTGTCAACCTGTTACTGTGATTATTGGCATAATCTAATGGTGCAAATTTAACACTGCATACATATATTTGGTTTCACATAGGATCAACTGGGTAACTTTAGTGAACTAAGTAAATGCATATCTCTGTGAACAATGCATATCTGGAAGCATCAAACTGATTCTATTTTCTACATTTTCCCCCACCCCCACCCCATGACCAACACACTCCCAAATTGTCTTTGGCACATGAACCAGCTTTCATGTTACCATGTGATTTGATAAAATCTTACTATACCTTTCATTCACTTACTACTGTCTTTCAAATCATTTTTGAAAGCTACTTAACTATTAGTGTACAATTCCAACTATATAATTCTTCCATACCTTGAGCTATAATTTGTCTTCTGTCCACCCATTAGTTCTAGTTCTATCTTTTGAAGCAGTATGGCATAGACTCTCTTCTTTCACATGACAATCTTTTGAATGATTGAATGCTTAGAGTCAAATATCTTGCCCCACCCCATTTCTAGTTTGTCTTGTCTATAAACTAAAATACGCAGACTACAGAATAAAGCAAGATCAAATTCTATCATATTTTCAAGAAGTAGACTACAAATACAAAATGTAAATAGGTAGAAAGTAAAAGAATAGCAAATAATATAGCACTTAAAGATAAGTATAAGAAAGCTAACATGGTTATATTAATATCAGATAAAGCAGATTTCAAGAGGAAAGTATTACAAGAGATAAGGAGAGGTATTTTTAAACAATGAAAGGGGTACTTTATCAAAAATAATAAAGTTCTAATGATGTATACATTAAAAACAAGGCTTTTACATTTATGAAACAAAAATTGATGACAGTAATAGAAGCAATACAAAAACCCAAAGACATGGCTGTAGATTTTAATACCCTCATTTCTAATTTATAGAACAAGTAGGCAAAAAATCAGGAAGAATATAATATATCAAAACAAGAGACTTGTATTAATTGACATTAACAGAACACTAATATGATATAAAAAATTGCCAAATACATATGCTTTTCAAGTGTACATGCAATGGTGAATGGGATAGATTATATTTTGTGTCATTTCAGAAAGATTGAGGTTTTCAGATTCAGTTCTATGACCACAGTGAAATAAAATTAGAAATCATTAACAGCAAATATCTGTTAAATCTTCAAATATTTGGAAATTAAGTATTATACTTCTAAATAACACATATACTAAATAAAAACTCAAAATTGAAATGATAAACATTGTGAAATAAATTATAATGAACACAATATATGAAATTTGTGGTACATAGATCAAGCAGTGCTTAGAGTAAATCTGTACCTTTAAATGATTACATTAGAAGAAAATCACATTTTACAACCAACAATCTAAGTTTCTAACTTAAGAATAGGTGATGTCAGTAACAATGGAAAATTAAAGACCTCCATAAAAGCTCTAAGAAAATTGACTAAAATTGTCAAAATCAAGTTTTTCTGAACTTTGAAAATTAGCCAAAGATTTGCAGGAGTCAGAGGTCATTTACTCAATGGGAAAAAAAGCCTCAATCTTGCCATGGTGATGATTACAGACTTTACAGAATTAGCTCAGTAAAGCCGCTACACAAATAACAATAATAAACAGAAGTAATAACATACACTGGGGAAAGGGAGATTCTAATTTCCAGAAATTCCACATAATATTACTTAAAATTTCCACTTTTTAACACAAAATTACAACACATGCAAAGAAACAAAGAAGCATTACCCATACACAGGAAAAAAAGAAATAAATAGAAACTTGCCCTGAGGAAGTTCAGACATTGAACTTATTAAATAATAATTCTTGTCAGCTATTTTAAATATGCTCAAAGAACTAAAGTAAATAACTCTAAAATGATAAAGGAAAGTATGAAAATGATGTCTCACCAAATATGGAATATTAATAAAGAAATAAATAAAAATTACAAAAACAAAAATAATTTTGGAGTTGAAAAATTAAAACATTAATAACTGAAATGAAAAATTCACTAAAGAGATTCAACTGCAGATTTGAGCAAGCAAAAGAAAGAATCAGTAAACTTAACAGAGGTCAATTGAGATTATTTAGTTTGAGCAACAGAAATAAAAAAGAATGAAGAACAATTAAACAGAGCCTCAAAGAACTACAGAATTCCACAAAGCATACCAAGATATATATTTGGAGTCCAAGAAAGAGAGGAGAATGAGAAAGAGGCAGAAAGAATATTTGAAAAAAATAAGCAAAGACCTCCTAGTTTTTAAACAGGACGTTCAAGTTTTGCTTGTAGAACATTTGCTGAAAACAACTTACATATCCAAGAAGCTCAATGAACCCCAAGTAGGATGACCTCAAAGAGCTCCATACCTAGACACATCATAATCAAATTGTCAAAACTAAAAACAAAGAATCGTGAAAGCAGCAAGAAGGAAACTTATCTCCCATGAAGTAAATTCAGTAAGATTCAGAAAAGATTCACAGCTAGTGTCTCATGAGAAACCATGGAGACCAGAAGTCAATGGGATTAATATGTTCAAAGTGCTGAAAGAAAGACTGTCTACCCATAATTCTATATTTGGCAAAATTATATTTGAAAAATGAAGGAGAAATTAAAACATTGTCAGATTAATAAAAACAGAGAAATCATCACTAATACACTTGCCCTATAAGAAATACTAAAGGGAGTCCTTTAGGCTGAAATTAAAAACAACAAGAAAACATTGGATAGTAACTAGAATCAAAGACATATAGAACGCAAGCAAAAAAAAAAAATTGCATAGGCAAATAAAAAAGATAGAATTAATGTATTCTTTTGTTTGTAATTTTTTTCCTTATTGATTTTACAAGAAAACTGAATAAAGCAATACTTAAATCTTCATGGATTAATGCAAAAAAATAGAGATGTAATTTGTGTGATAGTAATAGCAACAAAAAGAAGGGATGAGGGTATGAAGCTATATATGTACAAAGGTTTTGTATACTATTGAAATAGTTTTGTATACTATTGAAATGAAATTAGTACTAATCCAGACTATGTTATTATAAGTTAATATGGTTATTATAATCCCCAGGCCTACCAATGAGAATATAAATTTTAAAATTATAGTAAAAGAAATAAGGGAATTAAAATGATACAGTAGAAAATATCTACTTCATACCAAAGAAGACAATAATGGAGCAACAAAAAACAAAAAATTTGAGCCATATGTAGAGCAAATAGCAAAATGATAGACATAAATCCCAGATTATCAGTAATTGCACTAAATGTGGTGGTCACCTTTTTGTCACCAGGGACCAGTTTCATGGAAGACAATTTTTCCATGGACCATGGACTAGGGGTTTGGGGGGATGCAGTGTGGAGCTCAGGAAATGATGTGCAGCCCGTTGACTGGTACTGGGCTACGGCCAGGGGCTTGGAGACTGCAATGTAAATAGATTACACATTCCAATCAAAAGGCAGAGATTGGCAAAATGGATTAAAATGCAACAATATTTCACTATATGCTGTCTACAGAGGACCCACTTTAGATTCAAAGATACAAGCAGGTTGAAAGAAAAGTATAGAAATGATATACTATGCAAATAGTAACCAAAAGAGAGCTGGAGTGGCAATAGTAACAATGACAAAATAGACTTCAAGCAAAAATTAGCATTAGAGACAAATGACATTATATATGGGCCAATCCATTAAAAAAAGTTACAAACATATAGTCACTTAACTGTCATGTCCCAAAATGCAAGAAGAAAAAAATTGATAGAATTGAACTAGAGAATTCAATAATAATAGTTGGAGACTTCAACACCACACATTCATGAATAGATAAAACATGTAGGCAGAAGATCAATGAGGAAATAGAAATCTTGAATAATTAGGAAACTATAGACTTAATGGACATATAAAACACTCCACTAAACAATAGCAGAGTACACATTCTTCTCAAGTGCACATGGAATATTCTCGAGGATCAATGAGGAAATAGAAATCTTGAATAATTAGGAAACTATAGACTTAATGGACATATAAAACACTCCACTAAACAATAGCAGAGTACACATTCTTCTCAAGTGCACATGGAATATTCTCGAGGATTAACCACATTAAGGCATAAAACAAGCCTCAATACATTTTAAATAATCTAAATAATACAAAGTGTGTTCTCCAACAGCAATGAAATAAAATTAGAAATCAATAACAAAAGAAAATCCAGGAAATTCACAAATACTTGGAAATTAAATAATACACCGCTAAACAGCCAATGGGGTCAAAGAGGAAATAACAAGGGAAATTAAAATATACCTTAATATGCGTGAAAATGAAAAATCATGACTTTTGACAAGGGTACAAATAAAGATTTTGTTTTTATCATTTAGTATATTTAAATTTTATGGTCTAGTCACTAAAAATAATTATAAAAGATTCTGAAATTCATTGAATGTTGCCAGTATCATTAAAATATATTTTTAGTCAGCCAAGATGACAGTTTTGGAAGGGAAAAAAATCACTCAAAGGTTAAATTTTCAGTAGCTTGTTTTAAAAATGGCAAAGAACAAAATGTATTGGCTTTTATTTCAATGATTTCATTCTATAAATTGGGACACTGAGGCTCACAAAGTAGATTGAATATTCCAGCTTTTACCTGAATATATTATGTTTCTTTCTACTTGTAACTTATACTACTCCTGAACACCAGAGATAGACAACTGACAATTAAAAAGTGATATAATATGTTACATTCAACCCAAATACTATATATATTATTTCCCAAAATATCTGAAAATTTCTCACTAAAACTTTGCATACATCATTTAATTATTTCTTTTTCAGGGTATAACTTTTTGCCTGACTTATCAGTAGCTAGCTGACCAAATTTAATAATATACTAATCCTGAAAACAACATCTTCTGTAACATTTATCTCAACAAAGGAGCTTCCCAATATCTAAGATGTTTACATAAATATTTAATGTAACAGTAAAATTTGAAAACAACTATGTTTTCTTTGAAAAGACAACTCTAATCAAATGTATGTATGTCTACAATGCTTTGTGTCATACCAGTAATTTGAATTTATAATCCTCGATGTCTTAAAAAATACTTTCCTCAATGCAGTGTTTTTCTGTTATCTTTGAGGACCTCGAAATTCAATTCATTGTACATTTACTGAAAGAATACTGTGTCTTAGGTTCTGACTACAAAAAGCTAAATAAGGCATTTTCATAATCTTCAATGAGTTCATAGGTGTATTTTAGGTAGTTGGGTGTGTATGAGATACTTGGACCACAGAAAGCCATGATGTACTATAGAAATGGAAAATTTCTGAATGAGTGGGGCACAGAATATATAGGAAATGCTGGCATTGGGGAAGAAGGAAGGTGAAGCCAAATATGAAAGACCTTGTTAGTCATTCTTGTTAGCAAATCTAATGAATACATACACCTCACATTTTTACTGTATAATAGGCGCTGTTGTGAATTAATTTTTCATCATTTACCTAATTACTATGTGTCTCAGCTTCCTTGACTCCATTTCTATATCTTAGCAACATTGTATTAAGTCACCCCTGGGAAGCCCTTCTAATTTTAGATATAAAGACAATATAAATACAAGATAGCAAGTTATTTTTAAGATATTTGGAAAAGGGAAATACACGAGCACAAATATTACCATATATTTCTTTCTTCTTTATTTTTTAAAAATACATGGTCCATGTAAAGATATGGAAAGGTGTGAGTGACCAGACAAACATAACAATAGGTGACCTATAATAATTACTATCATTATGCTATTCTGTACTTTTGTATTCCAGGCATCCTCTTGTCAAAAGCCTCTAATGTCTTTACAAATAAGTGAATACCATTTTCTCCAACTTCTCATATATATAAAATTGAGATAACATGAAATAGGAGAACAGAGCTGAAGCTAGACGATAAGGCTTTGGAATAATTCAGAAGAGACCACACACACACTGAACTGAATTTATTTGAGCCTGTTCTAACCTTTGGATCATATCCCTCCCAGAGGAGACAAAGAAATCCATCCACTAGTGCACACTGAAAATACTGACTCAACTCTCCAAAAACTGTTGTGTTAGGCATTATTTCCTGTGTGTGGTATACACAGCCAGAACATTCAAATCAGACACAGTAAGCAAAGGCCAGACATTTAAAATGTTTTTTTTGGAATATTACAAATGTTAAAAAAAAAAAAACCTTTAAATGTATTATTGCCTTTACCAGTTATTGCATTCAGTGTTTAATCCAGAACTGTTGTCTTTTCTCTTTTCATGCCTTTATATCCCGTATAAAACTTCACCATAAACTGCTGGGTGATTTAAAATACTATTTACATAAAAGCTTTACAGAAGGCCTTATTAGGAGCTGAACTGGGTATCTGAGGGAAGATTTCCCCACCTGAAGCCAAAGACATCTATTTAACTGCTGTGGTCTCTGGGCCAAGCATATTGACTGATTTACTGTCACCGATAATCCAGTGCTTGCCCAGAAGCCATTTCAGTTTAAGGGCATGTGGTTTGGCAGGCAGTATTGCTTGCAATAATGTAATAAAGCAGAAAAAAAAAATCTATACCTGGTTGTGAAAGAAAAGAGTCTATTTTGCCAGAGGCAGGTGAAATGGGTCTGTGTGATTTAGAGGTGGGTCAGAGCACAGCCATATAAAATAATCTACCATTACTTGTATTTCTAAAAATGACCAGCATTCTCCAGAGTCCCTAAATCCTGTGTACTAGTTAGTAGTGGGGAGTGGAGGGGAAGGTTACTCATTTTATTTGTCTTCTCAGGCCATTGGTTTATGATGGTGCCGTTATCATTTATGGTTGCTCTGGTCAAGGTTCTTTGGGTTGCAACAATCAGAATGGCATGTAATCTTGCTCAAATCTCATAACATCAGAGGCCAGGAAAAGAGGTAGAGGTAGGCCTCATATAAGACAGAACTGGGACAGAGAGGCCATGCCCTTCTCTAGGGACTGCCAACCTTGCTCTCCCTGGCTCCTCCCAGCAAGTTGGCTTCATTCTTCTCTTTCTGCACACACTGGATTCCTCTGCTCATGCAAAATATCTAATCACTCATGCATAATCTCATCTGTCACCTTGTCCTTTTCTGTATCACAGCCTTTGTGCTATAAATCTCACTGCTAACTGAGTCTCTCAATGTCCCATTTCCAAATTTCCAGGAACAGAGTCCAATTGGATCAGCTCATCTAAGTTTTGGTCAAGGTCTTTGCACCTTGTCATAGGTCATAAGTGATGTCATAGGGTCTCTTGTCACCCCGTGAATTGGTGCCTCAAGGGTGGTGAGTTGTGAGTTATGAGTTGTCATGTAGTAGATTGCTCATTTAGCATGGATTATGGACGGGAAGGGCAATAGTAGACATGTCTAGTATAACAGTGGCTTCTAATTGTATTAAAGTTGGACAAACCTTCTTTCATTAAAAATGTCCAGTGCCTGCTATATGCTACTGTGCTAAGTAACATGCCGAATTCTGGAAATGCAACTCTCAGCAACATAGAAATCTCTGTTCTTCACTGGTCTGCCCTGGCTGTATCACCCTTAAGTCCTTTCAAGTAAGTTTATTCAGTGCATCCTTTATTTAGGCTTTATATGCCCACCTCTGAATCTTTATGATAGTCTGTATCCTAAATACCCTTGCTTATAATTCACAAAACCCTACCATTTTCATTATTCCAAAAACTATGTAAAGCCTACTTCCTCTACAAAGTGTTTTCACTTACCCCATATCAAAACCACTTCCAATGTCCTATCAGCCCTTCACTTTGCTTTTTTTCTTTTTTGTGGGGGGGGGGGGAGGTTCTATCACCTTAATATATTTTTCCTTTAGTCATTATTATCTTTCCCTATCTCAGTTTAGGGAATGTCCCCGAGCAGATTAGAAGACTGTTTTGTTGAAAGAGTTGAAGCCACACTACAATATATAATGTAAATGCACATTTGCCTTCAATTATTTTCTATAAGTTGGACTTGAGGAAAGAGTTAACTTTATTATTTACAAATTTGCTTTTCTAGTACAGACTGTGCAAAGGCATTTTGAATAGCCCAAGGAACTGGCTAAATAAACATGATTCTCCAGTGATTCACTGAGCTGGTAAAAATCCAGGTACACTGTATTGTTTCTTCCAGTAGGTACTTTAGCAAACCAAGTGAATAGCCCACTAGAGAAAAGTTGTCACTTTCACTGATTCATCAACACTTTCCCCAGCAATCACAGTACCTGTGCCATCTGTGTTTAGCACTTTACAAAAAAAAAAAAAAAAAAAAAAGAAGGCTCTTTGCAACTGCCATACAAATCAGGGGCACTAACAAGGTCACGCAGAAGGGAATTTCAGGACTCTGGGAAGATGTTCTACCGCATGGCAGTGAGCAGTAACAGCATTCGACACAAGTTCTCCAGCATCCCTGGCTGCTCCGCCCCAGCCTAGAGCTGCTTCAGGTCCACTGGGAAATGTGTATTATGCCTGGGTTAATTTGCTGATTAATCTCTAGTCAGTGGTTTGTGCTTTCCCCAGATGGCCAATTAAAATTTACAACTGGCAGAACGGTGTCCTGTTGGCAGGCTGCTGAGGGGCTGAAGCTAGAGGCAGTGACAGAAGGCATGGGCCGAGTTTTGCCTTGTTTTCCCCTCCCCTTTTCTTTATTTCTCTCTCTTGCTCTTTTTAAAGCTGCTGGATTTATTCAGAGGAAAGTGTAAGCCGGGCTTATGCGGTAAGTGTGAGATGTGTGGTGTAGTTTACAACTCTGCTGCTATTTACTCTCCAACACTCCCAGGGCCGCTCCAGTATTCCAGGCATCAACGGTTTTACCCACAGCAAATATAGCTGACAAAATCAGCCAGGGGGCACAACTGATTTAACAGCTTCTGAAATGTAATAGCCTTTTTTTTTTTTCCTGATTTGCAGTCCCCATGGATTGATGGTCTAATATCATTCACTTCCTCACAAATATATAAAACATTTACAGTTGTTTGCGTAAATCAAAGGCAAAGGGCTGCGTGTGAAGCTGATAATAAGTAATGCTGTGATATATATAAAAGATAACATACTTTTACGGCAATAGCCCCCCCAAAATTAACTGCTACTTTTTACTTAGCATTCTATACAAATTGCATTGTATACACATCTGAATAAAACATACAGCAAAGAATTTAATTAAAGAAATACAATTTGATATAATTCTTTATTTTATAGTGAAATATTTACCATGTGCTTCAAATATGCATGAGTCATCTGGATTGGAAATTCTGAAGGAAATTGTTAATCAAATACCATTGATCCTTAAATAAAGCAAACACAGTAATGATGTATGGTATTATGACAGCTTATTATTTTACTAACTATTGATAACAGTTGTCAAAAAAAAAATCAACACATTCTTTGATGTGGAGAAAATGTTTTTAATGTGAATATTACATTATTGATGGTAAAAATAATTTAGGAGACTCAAATGTAAGTCTCACACTAAAGAAACAGGAAGGGAAGTGGCATTGTATAAAATTACCATTATATAAAATGCCTATAATTTTCATTTCTGTTTTTATAAATAGCATATATTACAGAGTTTACACACTGGACATTAATAAGTCCTATTACGCTCTAAGATCAAACCCCAAGTTCACAGGTGGCCCTCTGTGAGTTATTTTCACTATACCATATACCACAGATTGTTAAATTTACTTTTATGAAATAAAATTTAAAAGTGTTTAGAAACATGGAAAGTTCCTTATGGACAGTGACTGCATTGTGTGACGCTTTGCTCTCAGCACCTCGAATGCTACCTGGCCTATAGTGACCTCTCGAGAAATGTTTGAATATTACGCTAACGAATATTTCCTCAACAAATAGGAAAAACTCAATTTACTGTCTGCAAGGTTTTCCCTGTCAACTTCCATTCAAGGTAAAGCTCTCCGAATATTTTTTTCAGAAAGGGATTTCGCGTGTGTTCTGGCCTTGAATACTTCTTGTCCAGGAGATCATAGGGTCCTCCATGGCAAACATCATGTATCCTTTATCTTTTTTTTATCCCAGCCCCCTGACAGTGCTAGCACCAGTGTATCAGCTCAATAAATGTACATTGAATTGAATTTAAAGTGCTTCTTGAATTGCTGATGTACTTATAGAAACAATTCAGTTTCGCTGGTAAATCTTCTATACTATGAACAGACCTCAACCACACAGGATTTCAGTTCAACTTACAAGGAAGGTGGGTGTAGGACTAAAGAATTATAAATGGGATACCTACAGACAAGACAATTGCAGAACTAATATTTATTAGTTTTATATTAACTTTTTTTTTGTCTGATCGTATATACTTCAAATTTTTTTCCAGGTAAATATTTTACCCATAAACAAAGCACTTTTATATAATATATGTGTTGCTCTGAGATATTGGGTAATATTTAAATGTTATACATTCTCAGCTGATTAGGGAGTTTGTATCTAGCTAGTAGCTGATGCCTTGGGTCACCGAAGAGATGGGCCCCAGATGAGAGGCTGTGCTGTGCCTCAACTTGGAAATATTAATCCATGAATTATCGTGTTCTGATGGAAAGTCTATAGATCAACCCACATATATTTATTAAACACATACTCTATCCAAAGTACTGTGTTAGACGCTGCTGGTCATCAGATAGAGTTCCAAATATCAAGAGCTTGTGATCTATGAACAAAAATAATAGTAAAACAAGACACAATATTATTACTGACAAATACAGAGTACAAAGAGCCACGTAGGGCGCTTACTAGAAAATGATTGGTTTTCTCTGGAAGGACTGGGAAAGCTTTCGTGGGAGAGGTGAGACTTAAGGAATAAGTGGGGACCTGTCAGGAGAGGGGGAGTAGAGAGGGCTCTGCAGGAAGAGGGAATTGCATGAGCAAAGGTGGAAAAATGCTAATTTAGTTGAGGTAGTAGAATTGACAAAAGGATGATAGGATGTGTGGGTGTGGGTACAAAATGAGACCGGAAATGTCAACTGGTAAATTTGTTAAGTTTGAGTTATAGAAATTTAAACTGAGTATTTGATCAATGTGGAGTCTTCAAATTTACTGGGCAGGGTAGGAATCTTAGTCCTACCTGCATTTAACAATGAATGAGAAGTGGGAGTCTGGTAGGAGAAAGAGAAGTTGGGATTAGTACAGTGAAGTAAACAAGAGGTATGAGGGTGACTGGTCTAGCCATGGAGGTAGGAATGAAGAGGATGAATGGCAGAGATATTTCTGATGCAGAATTGACAAAATAGGATGGTGATCAGGATGTCGAGGGTATGGGAGAAGGTAAAGTCTGAGATGGTCTCAGGTTTATAGGCCGGAATCCAGAAGGATAGCAATGCCCATGCAAGAAGAAAGACAACAATGGAAAGATTATGTTTACAGGGGAAGAGAGTCCCCTGAACTTCTTATGTATTGAGTGTGAGGTATTGATAAAGTATCATTTTTTACCTCCATGTAATAAATTGTTGGGAATGTGGGTCTGCAGTTGGAGGAGAGTTAAAGACTAGTGTGGATTTGCTGGTTGTCTGTGAAATATGTTAACTGAAGTCATGAGGATGGATAATATTGTCACCGGTCAGCTGATAGTCCACGCTGGAATGACCCCAAGCAGATTATTAAAGTATTAAGCTACTTCTGTATTGAGTGATAAGTGTTGCTGTCCCAAGCTTTCCAATGCACCCTCTGACCTAGCTGAGGGTCGCTTTGTAGCTACTCTTGGGACCACTGCTGCAAAAAGGCAATTATTAGAAAGTTAACAGGGACGTATAATAAGGCCTTCAGGACACTGGTGCCATGCTGAGGCCCTGCCTATTCTCACTGGTTGGTGCACTTGCCATGACTCCTTATTTTAAAATAATTTTCTGTCATCTTTACCCATGGAGGGATTATATAGCAAGAATAGAAGGAAGCCAAGGTGTGTGCCACATGACACGACAGGTAGGAGGAAGTGCTGACAAGGGACATTAACTCTCTTCATATTTATACCTACCATATTTTTAAGTTAGTTGCTATGGTGAGGCATAGATTGAGATAAATTAAAAAGACAAGACGTAATAAAGGTTTTAAATCTGTGATGGTACAATTAAATAATAAGATGTTATACACAAAGATGCTCAATATAAGCTTTTAGTTCCATTTTCTTGTATTTTACTGGTGGCATAATGTTACAATGTGCATTTGTGTGAAACAAAACGGTTGTGAATAAAAAGGTAGTGGTATTATACACAAATTTACAAAGTTTTATTCTACACAATCCAGCAGAATTTAACTTTTATAATCTTCTGAAATGAAGAAAATTGAATTTCACTGGAATTACTATATTCAGTGTGACACACAATGCTTATTCATTAATACAACCACATTTTCTTTTTTTTTAGAATGTACCTACATTGGAGAAAATTAAAAAGGACATAATCTAGAAAAATGCAAAACAACATGAGCACCTTGAATTCATACCAGAAAAGATGGTTTCTGACTACTGGATCATGAATGTTTTACCTACAAACTTCAGATATTCTGTGACTGTTACTGTGAAAACCACAAATTCTTAGATCTCAGATATTTCTCTTATTTTTCTTTTTGTCAGGTAGAGTAGAATGTAAGAGATCATTCTAAGGCAAGACGGTTTGAGTTTTCCAGTTGAAAGGTCATGTAGCAAAATCAGTGTGCTAGCTGTAATCTTATCATGGCTTTCTCAGCATGAGAGAAATTTAAGTATTCATGATATTGTAATTACACATACTGATCCTGTGTTTCAATAATGACCTTGGAAGAGAGTTAGAAAAGTATTTTTTCCCTTCATCATGAGAAAAAATATTTCTTATGCTAATTATCTGCTATTGGATTTATATTATATAATTTTAATAAATATTTTAATTTGATTTGACAATTAATTGGCCCTACAAATGCCATTCTTTCCTTTCATGGTCTACTTTCAGAGAGAACAATTTTGAAGACACATTTCTAAGTTATTAACCAGTGAATTACATAAAGCCTTAAGTAAATAATGAAAATGTAAATATTAGATCTATTTCCCAATAAAAGGTGGGTCAGAATACTGTTAGATATTATAGGGTATGCCTTAGCTTATTGTCATTGTTTTCATTCTTTTAATTGTACTTGCCCATTAAATGTACTGTAAACAATGTAGAGTGGGATGAGCCCATGGCCACTTTTTGCATAAACTTAAGTACTTAATTTAGTGTCAAATCAGCCTTTTTCTATTTTACAGTGAACTACAACACCTGCTAGTAAGGAAGTCTTTTTCAAAGCTACCAGTTCAGTAGCAAGCAATGTATACCTGCCCCCCAGTACTACTGCCAGTCAATACAATTTAAGTTCTTCTCCAGAGCTGGCACAGACCTACAGAGGCATTTGGTACATAATGAGATTTTCACATGGAAATATTTTTATTTTACCTTAATGAGAAAATCAAAATGAGACAGTAAACTTTTAACAGCTAGATGGGCCAAACACACGTTAAAAGAAAGCCCTCTATTGTGCTAACGTATTTGAAAACAAAATGTGGAACAGAGATAATATGTTTATTGGTAAAAATATCAATTATTATTCAGAACTTAAATTACATGAAACAAATATAACCTATGAAGAAGTAGCTACTTGTTAGCATACTCATACCATGTGCCCACTGCACTTTGGGAGATGGCCCAGGGACAGATAAGCTGTGGGATGGCTGTGTATGAGATGAAATACTCTAATGGTGCAACTGGATAGGACCAAATTAATGTATGTAATGTTTGAGGAAGATAAAGGTCATGCCACTGAGACTGCATGACTACATGCAATCAATCAATCAATCAATCGAAAAAGAGAAAGAAGGAAAAGAAATTTAAAAAAAAGATAGGAAGAAACAACTTTTAAAATAATTTCTAAGTGTTACATACCAACAGAATTTTCTTTTCCAGAGATGAGCAGAATTTTGAAAATCCAAAGTCATAATGTCTGTTGAAAGGATCACACATATTAATTATTGCTCAAATTTTAGTACTTGTTTGCAGAATGTTTGATGCTGAATGTAAATGAAGTGTCAAGTTGAAAGAGGATCCCTTTAAATTAAAAGATACAAAGGCATTACATGTAACTAAAATGTCTGTACCCCCATAACATTCTGAAATAAAAAAATTAATAAAAATAAAAAAGTTAAAAAATATATGTTTATGCATTATATTATTATTATGCATTTTGTTACTTGTGTATGGTTTTATTAATTCATCCATTAAAAATATTTATTGAGTATCTGACACAGGATAGACATCGTAGTGAATAAAACAGTCAAACTCCTATTGTCATGGAGCCTACATTCTATTAATAGTGGGAGGAAGTAGACCACAAACAAATAATATGAAGTAAGTACGATGGTTATTAGTTATTATGGAGAAAAATAAGGTAGGAAACTGGGTTACAGGATACCCTAGAAGAAACATTTCAATTTTAAATAGGAATTTCAGGGAAGGCCTCATTAGGCTGGTGGCTTGCAAACAAATATATAGGGAGGAGAGGGACTGGCTTTATGGGGAGACAGGATCCCAGGTCCTGAAGTGCTAATGTGCCTGGCTTGTACATGGAAAAAGAGGAGGCCAGTGCGCTGGCAGTACAGTGAGGAAGAGGGAAAGTGACAGAAGGGCCTTTTGGAACAGTGTAAGGTGCACTTTTTGTCTGTTTTGTTCATTTTTAGATTTTTGGTTTACCCAGAGATGCCACTGGAAGTTGTGAGCAAAGTGACAAGGAGACAAGAGCAGATGGAGGATCATCTTTTAGGAGGATATTTACAAAATCCAAGCTAGAGGCAATGGTGGTTTGATGGCAGTCATAAAGGGAGTAAGATGTGGTTGGATAATGATTTTCTTGAAAGATAGCACTGAAAACATATGCTAACCAATTACATGTCTGTTTTAACAGAAAAAAAGAAGCCAAAGATGATTCCAAGGTTTGGATCTTGAGTAACCTGAATGGAGTTCCTATCTTACTACACGGGGAGAAGTTGCAAGAGAGGCAGAATTGGAGTGGGAGGTGAACATGATTTGAACACATTTAAGTTTAAGATGTCTTGAGATGTTGAGTAGGTGATTAGATCTATGGACCTAGAATTCAGGAGAGAGATACTGGAAACATATATTTTTAAGTAGTGAGTAAACAATTGCAATGAAAGCAAAGAGACTGGATGAGCTTCACCCTTGACAAGAGTGCAGATCAAGAAGAGATAGGCCTAAGGACTTAGTTTTGGGGGTTTCTGATGCATAGAAGCTGGATGAAAAAGAGGAAAAACCAACAAAAAAATTGAGATGTAGTGGCCAGTGAGGTGGGAAGAAGACCAAGAGAATTTGGTATTCTAGAAATTAAATGAGACAAATGTTTTCAGAAGGAAGGAGTAAACACTTGTGTCAAATGCAGCAGATATGTCAGGTAAGACTTGAAAATTAGTCACTGGTCTTTGAATTTATGGATGCCCTTAGGAATCATGACTATAAAAGAAGCATAAGTTTTATCCAAGTTTGCTCAGCAAACTTTCCTTTCCACCCAGGACATAATGATTAGGATGACTAGATGTTGGGAACCCAGGGAAAGTTTTACCTACATAATAAAGAAAAAAACCAGAGTCCTTCATATAAAACAATAATACAAAGACATTCTGAAGATTCACAGATATGTGAATAATATGCAAACTAACAGTTAAAAATCCTGCGTTTTGTAAGGATTGGCATATATTTGCCTCTCAAGCTATGGTGAGTAGGATCAGCATCACCTGGGAACAGATTCTTCAGGCCTTACCCCAGGTGAACTGAATCAGGATCTGCATTTTAACAAGAGCCCTATATAATGTGCATATTAAAGGCCACAATCAAATTCTATAAGTAATTTGAAGTGAAGTCTCACTTTTTCAATGATTGTTACTCTGCATAATTAAGTTCTCTGCATTGATGCTTTTACCTAATGCTACCTTAGGAAATGAAAAGGCCCAATGAGGAACTGTCACATATTTGGGAGGTGCCTTAGGTCCATACCACATTTTGGGTTCTGCTGCAACTTCAGATCCACCTCTTGAGCCACATTGGAGGGGAGCTGTGTGGTGGGAAACATCTCAGGGGCTCTGGGGCCAGAGGCCACCTGCTAGGTATCAAGGGTAACTTCATAAGAAAACAAATTCTAGGACTGGGTAGTGAAGTCTGTGAGACTTTATGTCCTATTTTTATAATGATTTACTTAAATAAACACAAAATAGTTTCCATGAAAAATAGAAGCAAAGGTTAATGCCTGTAAGCAAAAAAAAAAAAAAAGATTGTTTGGCAAGAATTTTAGATTCTTCTTAGAAAAAGCATTTTTGCAGTAGTTTCAAAAACTGACCAACAGTGTAAAAATAGAGTTTTTATGTATCAAATGTATCACATATAACTCTATATAAATTTTATAAAAGTGAAACAATCATTCACTTGGTAAATATTTTTATTGCGGCTCTACTGTGTTCTAGGCCACTTTGCTAGCACACGGAATACATGCTTTCAGAGGATTTATAATGAGAGTTCCTATTAAACTTAGCATCATCTCATAAGGCAAGGAATATTCTCTGTCCAAACCAGACTGGGCATCTGGTGAAACAATGCTTTCTTGTCCTCATGATGAAATATAGTGTTGAGTCCTAGAGCCTGGAGCTGAGAAAGGGTTTCACTTCTCCTCTTCTGTCCCTATGCAAAGCACGGGACTGGCCTGCTAGCAGACAGAGGAGCAAGTGGGTCTGCAGAATAGTCCTTGCCTACCTTGCCCACTTGACTGCACAAACAGAGGAAGTGGAAGAAGAGTGCTCATGGCAGGAAGAAGGGAGAGGGTACTGCATGTAATGCTGGCCTTTAAGGCACATTAATGCACAAGTAACAAGTGGCCCAGTTAAGGTCCCAGGCTCTGAAGAACCCGATTAAGAGTTCTTCCTCCCTGGAGAGCTTGCTGGAAAGGGGACGAGAGACAAGCCAGAGCCCCCTCTCCAAAAATGTTAGTTTTCTCATCTATACAATGAGGTGGTGATTGTGAAATTCTCAGATATTTCCCAGCCTAGAATTCCATGACGCCATGGCTGTGTGCATAAAAACAGGATTTTGAAAATAATATGTAAATTAATAGTTAAAAATCCTGCATTTTCTAAGGATTGTCATATATTTGCCTCTCAAGCTATGGTGAGTAGGATCAGCATCACCTGGGAACCTGTTAGAATACAGATTCTTCAGGCCTTACCCCAGGTGAACTGAATCAGGATCTGCATTTGAACAAGAGCCCCGTATCATGGGCATATCTAGGGCCACACTGAGACCAATCTTTGAGTAGCAAGCTTCTAGAGATAAAACCACAAGGTACCTTGAATTTCAACAATAATGGGTTAAACCAAAAACCATTATAGCAGCTCTCCTTGCTATTTCTTGAGAGTTCTACTTAACTACAGATAGTTACTAATCTTAATAGTTAATGAAAAATCTGTCAAATGAAACCTAGGATTGTCATTTCCCATTTGGTTAAGAAAAAAAGGAAAAAGAAAAAATGCCCTCTTGGTACTTATCTTCTACATACATGTTGAAATTCTATTTAAACTTACAATATCATGAATTATACATCCTTGATTCCCTCAATTGTGCTACTCTGAGATTGCCAAAACGTTTTCCTGGCTACTCTGGGTCTTCTCCCAAGCACTATTTTGAAATAGATTTCCAAAAGTTATCAGAAACCTAAACAAAGTTCTCTAAAGATCATTGAAAATCAGTTGCTTTGAAATCTATTATACTATGTATCTTGGCTTATACTAAAAATTATAAAAGAAATTTTAAAAAAACTATGTTTATTGTCAAATTGTCTTGTTCCTTATTCAAAAGTATAATTTAATTTTATTTGTGTGACATTAGAGCTGATATCAAATTTAAGTTGCGTATTTATTTTTATATGATCTCAAGACCATGAATCATAGGGAAATATGAAAATGATTAAAATACTTTCGTATACATGTTCTTAATACAGAAAACATTTTATTCTGGTAATAAAAAGAAGCAAAAGTTTAAGAAAATACCTAGAAAGAAATGGCACGTGTTATTGTGATCCAACGAGCACTGATAGGTAGCAGTTATAGAAAAATTTGACAATAAGAAAAAATGTATTGTTTCAAGTAACTTAAAAGTTGAGAGATAGTCTGGCTTAAAGGGAGTTTGAAACCATGGCTGAAGCCACTTGATCAGCACTTGATTTCTTCCTTTCCATTCATTTCCTCCTCTTTACTGGGTGCCATCCTAAGCCCAACCCCTTCTTGGCATCACATTGGCTAACAGGAGCTCAGGTACCTTCTTGATTTACTTCAGCCAACAAAAATAAGATTTTCGTCCTACTATTGCAGCAAAATTCTGAAAATTAGTGTGATGGAACCATAGCAAGACCCATGCTCACTTATAAACCAGTAACGTAACCAGGGGGTTGAAATATACTGATTAATCCAGTCTTGGGAATGTCTCCAAGCTTGATCTGAGGAAGGAGGTGAATTTACCTAGAAGCACATAAATATCTTATTGGAAATAATGTTTCTTGGTGATGGAAAAAAGGAGAAAGCAGGCGGGGAAAACAACCAACAAGCATTCACTGTGGCTGGTCTGGAGGGAGCTGGCAGAAAATAAACAGGTGAAATTTTGTCTGGAGGTTAGGCACATTTCCATATTTGCATAAAAACATCTTAAGGGGAAAAAGTAAGAACATTCTAGAGGTAGGATTTATGATGACAGAGAAAAAGAGAGCTGAAGAGTTTCTAAAATCTAAAATCAGGCTCGGTGGCCCAGAAAAACAGGAAGAACACTGACCTATTTGAAAACTATTAGGAGATTTAAAAATAAATTTAATTATACAACTATTCTTTACTTATTTTTTTACTTCCCATTGTTTTAAATCCATGCTCCCTATCATGGGTACTATTAATATTATCTTTCTCAAACAAAGATACAATCAGGTTTTTCTCTGATTAGAAACATTTTGTGATGATTCATTTCTTATAATGGCAAAGGCTAAACTCCTTAACAAAGCAGTTTCTGCAAAATCTACCTCTAATACTTCCAGCTTCAATTTTTTTTCAATTCCTATTGTGTCTGTTCCACTCCCTACATCTTCTAGTTAGTCCCTGTGAACTCTGCACTTTTCTCCTTTCCGGACCCACCATGTATTTTCACAAGTTCTCACCTTTATTCATTTGTGTTTTTACCTGAAACATCTCTCCTCTATTTAGCCTCATCTGTTACGCCATGTTTCAGATTCTGTGAGGCAGAAGGCTCCTTTCTGTTTCTGTGCCACCATTATTGTCTTACCACATTCACAGTGTTATTACTGGTGGCACCTTATTTTGCTGTGAACTCATTGAAGATTATGAAAATGCCTTATTCAGCTTTGTGTAGTCAGAACTTAAGACACAGTATTCTTTTAGTAAATGTACAATGAATTGAATTTGGAGGTCCTCAAAGATAACAGAAAAACACTGCATTGAGGAAAGTATTTCTTAAGACATCAAAGATTATAGATTCAAATTACTGGTATGACACAAAGCATTGTAGACATACATACATTTGATTAGAGTTTTCTTTTCAAAGAAAACATAGTTGTTTTCAAATTTTACTGTTACATTAAATGTTTATGTAAACATCTTAGATATTGGGAAGCTCCTTTGTTGAGATAAATGTTACAGGAGATGCTGTTTCCAGGATTAGTACATTATTAAATTTGTTCAACTAGCTACTGATTAGTCAGGCAAAAAAAGTTATACCCTGAAAAAGAAATAATTGAGTGATGTATGCATAGTTTCAGTAAGTAATTTCCAGATATTTTGGGAAATACTATATATAGTATTTGGGTTGAATGTAACATAGTTTATCACTTTTTTTCCCCACTGTTTTATTATAAAAATCAACATTTGTTACCATTCAGTTTATTGTAATAATCAAAAAGGGAATTTATACAAGGTATTTTTATGCAGTTTATAATTAAAGCACTTATTTTGTCTATCTCTGGTGTTAGGCAGTAGTACAAGATATAAGTAGAATGAAACATAATATATTCAGGTAAAACTGGAATATTCAATCTACTCTGTGAGCCTCAGTGTCCTAATTTATAAAATGAAATAATTGAAATAAAAGCCAATAAATTTTGTTCTTTGCCATTTTTGAAACAAGTTACTGAAAATTTAACCTTTGGGTGATATTTTTTTCCCTTCCAAAACTATCATCTTGACTGACTAAAGATATATTTTAATGATACTGGCAGCATTCAATGAATTTCAGAATATTTTTGTAATTATTTTTAGTGACTAGACCATAAAATTTAGATATACTAAATGATAAAAACAAAATCTTTAGTTTTTCATATATGTTTGGTTTTTGGAATAGTGAATAATTACTCTCTCAAATTTAATGAATAAAGTGTTTACTATGGTTTGGACACAAAATTAAGGTGAGAATATAAATTCGTGAGTCTTTTTCAAAAATGATATATTTTGGATAATGTCTCAGAAGGCATATCTAACATAGCATTTTAAGCATTTGAGCATAATTTAGGCAAGTATATAGCCTTACAAAATTTTTACTGCTAAGGGCAAGAAAGACATGGTTTATTTAAAAAAAAAAATTGGCTTCATTTCCCGAGACTGAGGCAATATAAATTATGGTTAAAAGCAAAGGCTTTGAATTCAGCTGTGAATTCAAATCTGAAATTTGTAAAAAGGAAATAATCATAGTCATAGGGTTGTGGGGAGGATTAAATAATATATATTCATTATGTAACACAATGCCTATAGTCTTCAATGTTTTCTATTAATTATTGTTACTTAATAATTAGCACATAATCAGATACTATAATGCCAAGTTGTTACAGTTTGTTATAGATAGTAATTTGTTAATATGCCCTTAAACATTTAAAAGTCGTTTATTGAAACCATATAGATCAAGAGATCAAAAATTTAAGCAATGCAAAATTCAATGGTGTGTGGTCATGCCCCCATAAAATAAGACTTTTGCACTTGGATAAAAACTTATTCTTCATTATTAGGGACATGTTTTGAGCATCATAAAAAGGACTAGCAGGGCCTAGCTCTTGTGATGAAGATAGAAAAAAATTAGGCTTGTGATATATATTTATATATTGATTCACAATTCTTCCCAAACCTCCACATCCATTATCTCACAGGATCTTCATAAGAACATTGTGGGGTAATCAGAGTAGGCTTAAAATCTACCTTTAAGCATGAAAGAAACTGACACTCGGAGAGGATGTGATTTAGTTAATGTCCCATGGCTGGAGAGGTGAAGCTATTTGTAGCTAGGGTCACAACCTAGTCTTTGTCCCCTCATTGGGTCCTTTGTCCACCAGCCCATCTTTACTGAGAAGAGGTACTCAGTAAATGCATCTTGGTTTTCTGACTTACGTATTTACTGTGTTTTTTTTTTTTTTTTGAAATAAGAAATTTAAAAATTATAGGTTATCAAACTTAGAAGAAAAAAACCTCTAAACTATTTTAGAACATAAACCTACTCTAAAATTACTTCTCTGGTTTAGTATCTTGAGTTGGCTACAGTTAAGTTGGCTACAGTCCAATCTTGAAATGCTATTCTTCTGATGAGAGGCTGGGATAATCAGGCAATGAAGGCAAGCAACAGCACAATCTACTTATGGTACTTTGTGGTGTTTAGAGATAAGAGTCACTACAACTCCCAAAGTATCATAAGCTTTGACTTCTGTAAATGCGAAGGTATCCTGCATAAGGCATTTCTAAGAGATTTACTTGATTTTCTAAGTGAGAAATGGAACCTCAGAAGCAATAAAATTATGGAACTGTTGATGTTTGCTCTTAATCCAAATCAATAATTTAATCCTTATATAGGTTTAAGAATCAATGTTTTATTTTATTTTTAATATAAAAATCAATCTTTTGGGCTCAACACAACCTTTACATGAATACTTTTATCTCCTGAAATACTGTCAAGTAAGATATCTTTATTATCTTTATAAGAAGATGTGAATTCCAGGTGCATGGCAAACTGGCACTAAAAACACAAGGCTTTCAGTTTGCTCAAGACATGCAAATGGAAAATTGGTCATAAAGCAGAACTAAACTAAGTAATTACATAACACTTTGCAAGGGTTTGCAAGGGTGCCACTGTTTTCCAAGGTCTATAGTCATAGTCATTAAAGAAAAAGAAAATTATGCACACCATACATAGACAATAGCTAAATAAAAAAGTATAACATGTACATATATGATATTGCAAGGAGTGTGTTATTTCAGCAAAACACCACAAAAGAAAAATAAGTTAAGATGAAAATAAGAAGTATCTTAAAAGAATTAAACATTTAGGCTTTGAAATTTGGCTGTCTAAGGTTTGAATCCTGGCTCTACCATTTATATCTTGAGCAAATGAGTTAATCTCTCTGAATTTCATCTTCTTCATTTAAAAACCCCTCTTTCATGGGGTTTTATGAAGATTAATAAAGGCAATGCATATAAAGTATTTTGCATAGTTCTTGACACACAGCAAAGTTCATTGAAAATTATCATATTATAATAGATAATAGAAATTATTTAATAATATTATATATATTTAATATTATCTATTAAATTATCTGCTAATCTCAAATAGAATTGCAAAGATTTTAAATATCAGAACCAGAATAAAATGATATTCCTTAAACAGATGGGTTGAAATTAATATTGAGAATCTAACTGATATGTTTATACAATGCCCTTCCTTTCAAGTTGTAATAAGAAGAACAATGAAAACAACTATGATTTAGTGAGTGAACAGAATTGCCTTTCAGGCCATCTTGCCAATTCAGGAAAACCCTAAATAATGTAATTTTAATTTAGAAGGACTTTTCCTATAGCACTTATAAGAGAAAATTTAATTCAGAAAGCTGAGATTCAAATTTTACTCAAAGATTAATAATTTTAAAAATTTGTTATTCAATTAAATTCAATATTTATTTGTTGAAGGCCTACAAAATGCCCATAATTTAAAGTAATCTTATTCATCTGACATGATTAAACCCATAATACTTTAAATTAAATCCATGCAAATCACTATAGGAAAACAATATGCATTAGAAATAACGTAGACATAATGTCTATTAAATTTTAAGCATCATCCTACTCACTTTTGTTCTTCTAGAAAAGATATGAAAAGTTAGAGTTTAGTTACTTTGGGAATTAAGAACGTCTAGAAAATAAACAACACGTCTCTGTTACTACCCTCAACCTGGCACATAATTTGGCAACAAATGCTTTGCTGAAAATCAATAAAAAGGAAACGTGGTCCTAATCATACACACATAGCAAAAGGCCGACAACCAACTTCCCTTTGAGTAAACTGCTCATGCTCAGACAACTTGAGCCACAGAATTGATTTCTATGCAGTCAAATGAAAAGCAAACTCTCTGTCACCTAGGATTTTCATTATTACAGGGGATCCTTTGCTCTGATTTTGAGAAAGAGGGGTCATGAGCCTGAGCATTTTCTTTGGTTAAATATATATGCATCTATATTATTAAAACAAAGGGAAATATAAAGTAGGTCATTAAAAGCATTTTTTAAAAATCCCTGAAATTTATTGTTATTTTATTTTTTTTTTTGATACTCTGCCAGCCAGTCAGTTATTGGGTAGTCTTTGTAAGAAGAAAGATCTTTAGAACACAATAATCAAACTGCAATAGTTCTCTCAGTTAACCTAGAAGTTAACATAACTATGCCCACGGCCCATTTAACTTAACGGCTTGCCTGTCCTGGAATTGTAGATAGTGCTTGCAATAATCATCTTACGCCAGAGTGCTGCGGACCAGTTCTCTATCAATTGTTTGGAAATAAGTCAATCCTGAACACTCAACTCCCCAAATGAAATGACAAAAAGTTAAAGAAAATGATTGTACTCCTGAATCGAAGCATCATAAGGGGAAACCTGATTAGGTCATCTGCTGTGACATACAGAATGATAATGAAGTTGGGGACTTAACGTCTTGGGAAGGGTGAGAGGTGCTTTTCAGCATTAAACAAAGCAAAACTAAAGCTGCCGGTGCCTGCAAGCTTGCTTTGTAGTTTCACACCAGAGTCCTGATTTTACAGGCAATAGGCAGGAAAGACCACAGCACATGGTGTGATGAGAAAATATTACCTACCTAGATTCGGAGTGGACCTCATAAGCCAGTTTCTTTTTGTCTAAAATGTAATAGAAAAGCTATACTTCCAACAATAAAAAAGGAATTACACTTTGGTGAGAGAATAGTAAAGGTTTCCAGCACTTTCACAGGCCAACCAAATGTAGTCTTCTGCCATGTAAATGCAGTAAAAGGATATCTGCATTAAATTACAGGATTTATAGTCGGCAGAAAAACGAAACCACGTAAAGATCATTTTTGCATTAAAATTTCGTATTATCTACTAGTATATACTTTAAAAATATAGGTGCCTTTTACTAATGAGTGAAGTACATCAAAGCATATTATGTTCTGCATTTTGTGAGAACTAGGCAATTTATAAATGCTATTCACATTTAATTAGTAGTCATTTCTTCTCCATAAGCATATTTACTCGGATCTCTTGTTCCTACGGCAACCCAGTGAGTACTACAGCTACAAGAACAGCCTAGACTAACCTAAAAAAGGACGGAGATTAATGAGCAAGCTCAATATTAAGACCATAATGCAAACGACCAAGCACTAAGATTGGTGAGAGGAGCATTACAAAGAAACCTCAAATAAAAATCTCTTATTTCAAGAAGCCTATTTATATAGCAGCACAGATTTTATTTCTTTAAGAGTGCCTCCAGTATACAGTGAATACAAGACATGACTCATTTAGTGCTACGTTCTGTTTAATTGGCTAACCACGCAGGTACGGTGTTACACATATACATACATATATACATATATGTATATAATTATAATCCGCTTAACACACTTATCAAGGGACTATATAAACAACATTTCAAGCAGTCATGCTTATGGATGTTTCCTTTAAATACTGCACTTGTTTAAAAATACGCAGTCTTTAAAATTAGCTTTGATATAAGATGCTGTCATTAAACATTTAGTGAAAAATGATTCTTAAATCTGAATATTTATGTTAGTTTAAGAGTAATTTTCTGATCAGCTCTTTATTCCAGTTCCAACTAAATCATTATTAAAGAGCCGTCTTTAAAATAAATATTGAGAGAAATGTTAAAGGTACCAGCACAAAAATACACAGGTAACGAAAATTTTGCATGTTCCCCATAAATTCTGCTTACAAGTGACGTTTCTTAATTCAAAGATTTAAGTGAAAGAGGTAGGTGTAAGGACTGAGGCCTAAATATATTTCTTTATAAAAAGTTATGTAATTTTACAATTCGTGTTAGAGACAAAATAGAAATAATTAAAAATCATTGGAGCTTTAGGGAAAAATAATACATAACCAAAAAAGCCCCCACAAAAACCCAGCCTCCTGGAGTTAAACTAAGTTTACTTTGCACATTTGCAGATGGGTGACAATAATTACTGCACATTATTTCTCCTAAAATCTCTTCTGTCTCCAAACAATATGTAGCAGAGATACTGAATATCAAAAAGGACAAATTAGAAATTATATAATTTTTGTTATCAGATCTTTCTTAGTAAGAATGACAGGCTGTCGTCAGAGCTGGGCAGTCCATTCTCGCTACAACAACATATAGGCAACTGCATCGTTATCACACTTCTAAATTATCCTGCTTAGTGGCAAAAAGTAAAAATGATCCCTTCTGACCTTTCTACATTGCTTCATTAACTTGCAAGCAACAAGTAAAAATGAGGAGCTTTCTGCAGCCCCCTCTGATATTACTAATTAAAAGAAACGGCTGCTCAGCATTGGTTCAGGAGCCTGGGTACCGCTCAGGTGCTAAACGAGGACAAATTCAGTGTGTGGTAAGAAACGCCTGCCATGCATCTAATGTTCATTTCGGTCCAACCAGGGCATTTTAAATTTATTTCTTTTTAGACCTAGAGGGATAGTTGCAGATGTGAAACTGTTTGTATACCTTCTGCTGAGTTATTAGTCAATAGTAAAATTATTGTATGGGGCTCTGTAAATTAAAAAAAAGGGAAACTATTTCATAAGGACTTATCTGTGCAAATATTAACAATCAACCAATTCTGTTGTCTCAAATCCAGCTGTAAAATATACTATCAAATCCTTTTTAAAGAATATGGAATAGCTTACACCTGCAATTTTCTTTTGTGAAAATATGCCTTTACCAGCAACTACTGTCCATGCAGTGAATTAATTATGCTTAACAATTAAATCACAAGGCATTTCTTTCCCAGATAATCTATGAATTTCAGTTCAGAATTTCTATAGGTACCTTGGTGCCTGTATGGAGAGTATTTTAATACCAAAGAACACAGCAACTGAAATGCCATTCCCTGGATTTTATGAAAAAGCAATATAGGAGAGTAAATAGAACAAATACCAACAACAAAGACACCCCCCCCCAGCCCCACCTTTGAATCAAACAATAAATGCAAATAGAAGAACTAAACCGGAGCAGAGAGGTAGGGGCTGAACACTGAGGTCTGAGTATTCCTTCCTGAAAATGCTCACCAGCCTGTTTTAGGCAAGAATATTCTGCTATCTTTAAAAATATATATATCATAATCGGCCATCAGTGAATCCTCTTCGCTCAGCTTCCCAGGTAGAATTAAAATGCAGTCCCAGAGGTACCAAGACATGAAAACTGAACCCTCTCGCGCGGCAGATAATCAGCACAGAAGAGCAGCTAACTTCTTAAATAACCACAATTAAATTGCACGGCACTCTCCTCCTCTCCTTTCCTGGTTTTCAAACGTGGGGTTATTTATCAGAGAAGAAAAACTGGAGGCTGCATCTTTAGAAGGCAGCCAGGCACTTCTAACCTAATTAGCGTTAGTCACCTCTGAAAATAAATCCCCTGAATCCTGCAGCTCAAAAGTCGCCCCCGCCTCCGTGCTCCTCCATACACACAAGCACCTGGTCAGAATTGAGCAGCCAGATAGATAGAACCTTCCCGCCCTGACCCCCAGCAAACAGCACTAAGAGGGATTTGCCACGACCTTCCCGGAAATCAGGTAAAACAACAACAGGGGGCGGCGGGGGTCAGGGTAGGGGGTGGGGGGATGCAAGCGATCTGCTTTGTCTGCGTTCAAACTTCATGCCCACTGCCACCACAAAATACAGCCCGGAAGCTGCTCCAGCCCGGAAGCCTCTGTCTGAAACAGAAGGCTCAGAAAAGAATGGAGATTTGCAGATCTGATAATGAGCCAGTTAATGACATAAATGATACCTCAAGAACCTCACTAAACCATCCAGGTCCTACAATTTAATCTGTAATAAATACTCCTGCATCATTGCGAGATGGCTGCTCATAATGGCAAATGAAATATGCTGGTATGATAGGTACAATAAATCTGGATTTTCCTATGGTTCCCTCAGGCTAGAACAATATGTAACCACAGTGCGCACTGTCAGGATGAGCAGATCTCAAAGCCATCATAAAATCTAAATGGGGACTAATTAGGAGGCCCTTCCCTTCCAGAGTTACTATTTCTATTGACATTTTCCATGCATGAGCCCCTCCATAACATCATAAGTCACCAAGATAAGAACTCCCTAGATTATAGGGAAAAAGCTTTAATGGAGAAGTTGAACTCAAAGGCGATGCATAAATTTTCCTTTTGATTCTATGGGAAGTCTGTGTTCAGTACTTTCTTTACAAACTTTCAAGCCATGAACAGGGTACTTTTTAATCCCTCTGCACACTTTCTCCCCGCCTGGCCAGTGCCAGTCTCTCTGCACCAGGGGCGTAAGTGTCAGGTGGCACCCAGGGAGGACATTAAAATAGAGTGGGCTGCTCATAAAACCGATGGCTGTGGGTCAGGAGAGTGTCAGGGGGTACACTTGGCAAGTTGGCTTCCAGGCCAAGGCCTTTTGGCTTGAAGGTTGGAACTCTTCCCTAAAGGTCACTGAAAATTAGACTTTCCCAAGGCTTTTCCAATCAGGAATAGGCAGATTTCCCTAAACTGGCCCTTTCAATGCAGAAAAGCAAATTAATTCCTTTGATAAACTAGGGTTCCACGGGTCCTTGGAAAAAGGTGAGGTGCATTATATAGATGGTGTGTGTGTGTGTGTGTGTGTGTGTGTGTGTGTGTGAGAGAGAGAGAGAGAGAGAGAGAGAGAGAGAAACTTTGCACTTTATGGGGGTGGGAATGAGATCTCCAGGCTCCCTGAAGTATATTATGGAAAGGTGGTGGACAGAAAGCAGTGCATTAGTGTCAGAAAAATCTTTCTCTTTTGTCATCTACCAAATAATATGACAAGTTACTTAACTTTTCTGAGAATTGAAACCTTCATTTAAAAATGGGAATACAAACAACCAATCCCCTAGAGATGTTGTGAGGATTAAAATGCATATGTGGATAATTTGAAAAATAGCCATCAATATTATTACTTGTGAAATTTATTATTTCATTTCAAGGAAATAAAATTAGGAAAATATGAAAAGGGAATGTGCAACCCGCTATTCTTATTTCTCAATCTTTGTTTTTCTGCAAGAGGAAACGCCAAAAATTGTTGGGGGTGCGTTGTCTTATGAAAGCATACACTCTGCACTAATGAGGCATGTTCCTCTAACTAGTTTAATCACCGGCAAGCATTATCTGACTCTTGCATGCATTATGGTATTTTTGGTTAGCAAGGACTTAGCAAGGCAGCCCTGTGGGGTTCTGTTAGCAACCTCCCAATAGCCATGGATTGGGGCTCTAACTGTTCTCAAACACTCTCTTATCCAGAGTGAATGTCAGCATCAACTGGGGCCACATGCATCTGTGCCTAAAGTTAATAACATACAAGTCTCTATTATGAGACGTAAAATTGGCTATATTATTTATTGATTGAGCCACTAGTGAAATAATTACATTCCTATGATAGATCATACCCTAGTCCATGCAACAGATTAAAGACTCCCTGGTAGATATTTGGTGAATGGTTTTACCTGCAAATACTTTGTCAAGTCTGAATTTAAGATCAAATTGATGGTATCTTAGAAAATAAATAACAATAAATTAAACAAATAAATAAAAATAAACAGTTTTATGTGTCCATCTATTTATTTCAAATGTATATATAAACTTCTGATTTGGTTTTTTTTTTTTGAGACAGAGTCTCACTTTGTTGCCCAGGCTAGAGTAAGTGCCGTGGCATCAGCCTAGCTCATGGCAACCTCAAACTCCTGGGCGCAAGCAATCCTACTGCCTCAGCCTCCCGAGTAGCTGGGACTACAGGCATGCGCCACCATGCCCGGCTAATTTTTTCTATATATATTAGTTGGCCAATTAATTTATTTTCTATTTATAGTAGAGATGGGGTCTCGCTCTTGCTCAGGCTGGTTTCGAACTCCTGACCTCGAGCAATCCGCCTGCCTCGGCCTCCCAGAGTGCTAGGATTACAGGCGTGAGCCACCGCGCCCGGCCTGAACTTCTGATTTGTATTCTTATCTCCCAGAGGGGCTAAGATTGTATTTCATTATTTTCATCTTTGTTATTCCCAATCAGGCTTGTATAAACTTTGCTGAACACGTTTCATTTGTTGGTCTTGGCTATCAAAATGCAATTTCTAGCCTCTAATATTGAAAATTGTGACAGTGTCCTCATCATCTCTTGTACCTTTATAGAAAATGAAGTCATTACCTGTAAACACTAGAAGGATATCAACAGAATAAGGATAAAATATATTTCAAAGCCTGTATGGCATTCAAACTTTGTAGTATTTTATGAAGTTAAAACCATTAGTCGAATTTAAAATATTTGAGAGAGAAAAGTTAGGTTGCCCAACTTATAATTTTTTTCCTAAGGCTATTTTAAAAATAATTTTAGTAAAAGACCTCCTTCCACCTCAACTACTACAAAAAGAAAAAAATATATATAATTACAAAAGAGGTAATCACATTATTTGATTTGTTATAAATCTACTGTCTTAGTTTAAGGGGTAAGAAAAAACACTGTTGAACACTAATAATTTTGAAACTTGAGCTACATTTCCTGGGCTATGGTCAAGCTGTTAGGGGTCAGGGCCAGCCAAGGGGTTAGAATTGTTCTCTTACCAACCAAGACCTGTAGAGGGAAATGAAGGCTGAATTTGTGAACTGAGATGCCCTAGGCTTACAGCTCAGAGTTAAGAACTGAAAATTTACTTTAAGCTTCCCACACACCTGTTTTCATGGGGTCTCTCAATTTTTTTTTTTTTTTTTTGATGCTATAACAGAATACCAGAGACTGGGTAATTTATTGAGAAAACAATTTATTTTTCACTGTTCTGGAGGCTGGGAAGTTTGTGAGAATGGTGCCGGCGTCTAGTGAGGGCCTTCTTGTTGCGTTACCCCATGGTAGAGGATAAGAGGAGGAAGATGAGAGGGCAAGTAGTGAGTGCACGCCAAGAGAGGCACCAGTGGCCGGACTCTCTTTAAAGCAACCCACTCCTGCGATAATGCTATTAATCCATTCATGAGGGCTCCGACCTTATGACCCAGTCACCTCTCACTGGGCCCCACTTCCCAACACTGTAGCACTGGAGATTAAACTCCCAACATATGAATTTGGCGGGACACATTCAAACCATACCATGGGTCTTCTGAAATACTGATCAGCTTGGGTCTCTTTAACTCAGTTGATTCTAGGTTTGAGGTGTTTAGTTCTTACAGTTTATCGCTCAATAAATATTTATTTTATGCCCATTCTGTGCTAAACAGTATTCTGGGTGACACAGCATAGCACAAAACAGGCAAAAACCTGGACTTCGTGGAGCCTATGTTCTACTATGGGGAGAAAGACAATAAATAGACATACAGGTAAATTCAAAATATGTTGGATGGTGATAAATCTAATGAAGATAAATGGAATAGCACTGGAAGGATTGGAAGTGAGGGGTGCAGAGGAAGGCACTGATATGTGTGATATGAGATGGTCAGGCAAGGACTCACCGAGAAAATGACATTGGAGCAAGGACATGAAGGAGACAAGGGAGGCAGTGCTGTGGATATCTGGAAGCAGGGCTTTCCAAATAGAGGCAACGGCAAGTGCAAATGTCCTGAGGTGGCTCAGGCATAGTGTCTTTAAAGAAAACCCCAGAAGGTGGGGGTAGCTGGAGAGAAGGGAGCAGTAGGAAGTCAGATCATTGAGGTGGCAACTGGCTAGCTGGTACAGGCCTGGTGGCCACTGTAAGGATGATGACTTTTATTTTGAGTGAGAAGGGAAGCCTCTGAGCAGAGGAGTGATGGGATCTGACACACGTTTTTAGGCTATCACTCTGTATTGAAATTAACCTGGGGATGGGGAGGGTGGGGGACTTGGCAGTCAGGGTAGAAGCAGGGAGACCAGTAAGGAAGGACTGTAGTAATCCAAGTGGTACAGCTTGGGAAGGTGGTCAGATTTCAGATATATTTTGAAGGCACTGTATATAGAAGTTGTGAAAGGATTTAATGAGCATATGAGTGAAAGGCAGGAATATGAAAGGGAAGGACTAAATACCTTTTAAAATACTCATTTAATAATAAACACTGACCATATTCTCCTGCTAACGTGGAATATAGAATGATTATTTTGTTTTGGTGTGTTGTCGTCAATGTATACACATCCATCCATTCATCAAACTCAACAAATGCTGATTACATACCTACCATGTGCCAGGAACAGTGCTGGGGATATAATGGTGAAGTAGCCAGGCAAATCTCTTATCTCCATGAGCTCATATTGTAGTAGGGGAGGAGAAGCAGGTGATAAAACGGTAACCAAAACATAAAGAAAATTGTGGCATTTTCTATGAAATAACTAGCAATGTTGACATGCTTCAGAGAAACATCCACAGTCATGGATACTTTTTAGGTCCACCCTTATGATGATGATTTGTAAAATTTCTGCCCACACTAGAGTGATCATTTCTTTTACTGAATAGGTGGTATTGATTATTAATGAAACTAGTCAGGGTTCTAGACCCATAAAGAGATGGAATAATATCAAAGAGTGACAAACTAATGTGAAATATCTACTGGCTATGCAAAGAAAATAGCCCACATTTAAGAAGAGGTAGAAAACAATAATCATACTTGCACCATACCAATACAGAAAGACCCATGCTGTTTCTGTTTTATTCTTCATTTTTAAGCTAAGAAAAAATAATTTTCTGCTAATTACAACAATGGAAACTCCCAATGAAAGTTGGTTTTTTATTAAAAATATGTTTAGCCAAATTGGATAATGCAGATGATGAAATTGTTTTTGGATTATTTGCTTAGGCTAAATTCAGTAGATTTTTTTTTTTTTTTGAGACAGAGTCTCACTCTGTTGCCCAAGCTAGAGTGCTGCGGTATCAGCCTAGCTCAAAGCAACCTCAAACTCCTAGGCCCAAGCAATCCTCTTGCCTCAGCCTCCAGAGTAACTGGGACTACAGGCATGCACCACCATGCCCGGCTAATTTTTTCTATATACTTTTAGTTGTCTAGCTAATTTCTTTCTATTTTTAGTAGAGACAGGGTCTTGCTCTTGCTCAGGCTGGTCTTGAACTCCTGACTCAAACGATCCTCCAGCCTCAGCCTCCCAGAGTGCTAGGATTACAGGCATGAGCCACCATGCCTGGCTTAAATTCAGTAGATAATTGCTTCACTACTTCTTTGGCTGAACTTATTTGTTCTCATAATTTTAACTACTGTTCATGAAGAGAACTTCCAAATTACTCTCTTTCTAGCCCTGAGAGTCTGCTGAGCTTCTGGCTCACGCACATCAAATGTTGGCTAAAAGAAAAAAAAAAGTGTTGGCTAAACGTGTCCACCAGAATGACACACAGGTGCTTCAAAGTTCACACATTATCACTTGCCACTTCTACGTCTTTCCAAACTAATTCAGCTAGCTTTTACATTTGAATTTTCTCTTATCAAACAGTCATTAAACCATCTAACCAATCATCAAACCAGAAATTAGTTTCCTCCTGCTTCTTCACTCTTCATACACGAACACTAAGAAGCCCTTACCAATATCTTTTAGTCAGCATAGATTAGGTTACTTAGGAGTAACAAATGATGTGCAAATCTTGGTGGCTTCACTGACATTTGGATGTCATTTGTTTATTTCTCATTCTTCTAAGATCTACCACATTAGCCCTCCTGGTGAAGATTCAGCACTTCACCCATCTTTGTTCTTATGGGACCTCCACCTGTATCCGTGCTTGCACAAACACCATGGCAGGAACCAAACAATGGCAGGTGACGCTGAGGTGCTTTGATTTGACTCAGAAGTGACACATGTCCTCCCTATCCACATTCTATTGGCCAGAGCTAATCACATGGCACCACTCCACAACCAGAGACTTGAGAACTGCAGTTTTACCTGTGCGCCAGAGTGCAGGTGAGTGTGCTCCCCCTACCTTCTACAGATGTCTCAGTGTTTGTAACCCTGCTTCCAATGCTCCAGTGTCTCCCATTATCTACAGGACACAATCCATTATCCACAGTTCTCTGCATCTTGCCCTCTTACATGCCCCACTCACCCAGTGACGTGACTCAAACAAATGAAAATTTGCCTGACATGCTCTTCCCCCTTCTGCACCTGGCTAACATGCAGTGATCCTAAGCACACAGTGCAAGCCTCATTTTCTCCAAAAGGCATCACCAATTCTCAGCTTGAGCTATGCATAGTGGTCAAGTGTTCCCAGAGCTCCTGGCATATACCTCTGTCAAGGCATTTATTGTATCAACATATCAAAGTATTTTTAATATAGCTGTAGGACTCCAACCCCCAGATCATAAATACCTCAAGGGTAGATACATGTAATATTCACCTTACATCCCCAGCACTCAGTACAGTACCTCGACCATAGTAAACTTTTATTTTTTAATTTTTAAAAAATTTATAAAAATTATTATTATTATTATCATTTTTTGAGACAGAGTCTCGCTTTGTTACCCAGGCTAGAGTGAGTGCCGTGGCATCAGCCTAGCGCACAGCAACCTCAAACTCCTGGGCTCAAGTGATCCTACTGCCTCAACCTCCCAAGTAGCAGGGACTACAGGCATGTGCCACCATGCTCAACTAATTTTTCTATATATATTAGTTGGCCAATTAATTTCTTTTCTATTTATAGTAGAGACAGGGTCTCGCTCTTACTCAGGCTAGTTTCGAACTCCTAACCTCGAGCAATCCACCTGCCTCAGCTTCTCAGAGTGCTAGGATTACAGGCATGAGCCACCGCACCCGGCCTAAAAATTATTTTCTTAATGTGGTCATAAGTTTTGGTTTTTTTCCCCAATATTACAGGGGTACAAATGTGTTGGTTAGAGGGATTTCTTTTGCACTGCTTGAGTCAAAGTTATAAGGATGCCCATCACCCAGATGATGTACATTGTACCCCTTAGGTGTGACTTCACCCATCCACCTACTCTTCCCTCCCACCTGCATGATTTATATTGAGTTTTACTGCCATCTGTGCACATAAGTGCCGATCGGTTAGTTCCAGTTTAATAGTGAGTACGTGTGGTGTTTGTTTTTCCACTCTTGTGATACTTCACTTAGGAGAATGGTCCCCAGTTCAATCCAGATTGTTGCAAAAGGTATTAATTAATCTTTTGTATGGTTGAGTGGGACTCCATGGTATACATAGACCACATTTTATTAACCCACTTATTAATTAATGGGCACTAGGATTGATTCCACATCTTTGTGATTGTGATTGTGCTGCAATAAACATTCAAGTGCATATGTCTTTTTGAAAAAATGACTTTTTTTCCCTTTAGGTAAATACCCAGTAGTGGGATTGCTGGATTAAATGGTAGGGCCACATTTAATTCTTTAAGGAATCTCCATACTATTTTCCATAGAGGTTGCACTAGTTTGCAGTCCCACCAACAGTGTATAAGTGTTCCTTTCTCTTCTCATCCATGCCAGCATCTAATACTTTTGCCTTTTTAATAAAAGCCATTCTAACAGGGGTAAGGTGATATCTCACTGTGGTTTAGATTTACATTTCTCTGATGTTTAGGGACTTTGAGCATTTTTCATATGTTTATTGGCCATTTGTGTCTTTTTTTGAGAAGCTCCTGTTCATGCCTTTTGCCCACTTTTTAATAGGGTTTTTTTTTTTTTCCTTGCTGATTTGCTTGAGTTTTTTGTAGATTCTGGTTATTAGCCCTTTATCAGATGTATAGCATAGGGATATTTTCTCCCAGGTTGTAGGTTGTCTGTTCGGTCTGTCGATTGTTTCCTAGGCTGTGTAGAAGCTTTATAGTTTAATCAAGTCCCATTTATTTATTTTTGTTGTTGCTATGATTGCCCTTGGAGTCTTCTTCATAAATTCTTTGCCTAGAAGAGTCTTTCTAACATTTTCTCCTACAATTCTTAGAGTTTCATGTCTTAGATTTAAGTGTGTTATCCATCTTGAATTAATTTTTTAAGTGGTGAGAGATATGGATCTTGTTTCAATCTTCTACATGTGGCTATCCAATTTTCCCAGCACCATTTATTGAATAGGGATTCTTTTTCCAGTGTATATCTCTGTTTACTTTGTCAAAGATGAGGTGGCAATATGTGCATGGTTTTAAATCTGAGTTTTTCCTCTTTACATAATACCGTATTTCTTATTATCTTTGTTCCTTCTTCCTAATTATCTGTTCTTTATCTTTGACTGACTTGTTTAATTCGAAGGTGTTGTCTTCAATCTTCTTTCTTATGCTTGGTCTATTCTATTCTTAAGACTTTCCACTGTGTTTTGTATTTCCTTGAATGAATTTTTCACTTGCAGAAGTTCTATTTGATTTTTTTAAATAACTGAATTTCCTTAGTGAATTTTTCATTCATTTCCTGAATTTTTTTTCCTGTGGTTTCTTTATGTTGGCATTCCATTTTCTCTTGTATTTTGTTGGGCTTACTTTTAATCCATATTTATAATTTTTTGTCTGTCATTTCAGTATTCTGATTTTGGTTGTTATCCATTGCTCTAGAACTGGTGTTTCCTTTTAGGGGCGACCCTTTGCTCTGATTCATACTTCCAGAGTTCTTTTGCTGATTCCTTCTCTTCTGGAGCAGCTGTGGCTTCTTATTTTTGGATTTTCTTTTGTTCAGATAGGGCATTTCCCCCTCATCTCACTTGTATGGGTGTGTTTCTAGCATATGTTGGGCAAGAACATTTGGCTTTGCTTATGGGTGCTTTGATGGCAATCTAAGTTCTGGATGGATGCCTTGGTTATAGATATCCTAGGCATGATGGTTTTCTCAGTTGCTAGTTGTTTGTAGGCTGTGATAGTGATGAGCTATATGAGTGGGCAGATTCCTTGTCCCTCTTTGATGAGGGAGGATGGAGGTCTTTGGAATCCTTTCACTTTCCCCAGCCCTGGGCTCTTCTTCACAGTGTAAATTGTAATGGCATGCCCAGTTTAATCTCTGAGACAGTAGCTGGTGCTTATGGGTAAGAATTGACCACACCTGTGTGATTGAGTCAGTAAATGCTGTAAAGGTTATGCAAATTGATCTCCCTGTCAGTAGGTGACACTAGCCAGAAGGAACAAACTGCAAAGTTGTTTTTGGGTCCTTTGACCAGCTAGCTCTAGTTTTTCAGGAGACACACTCAAATGCTCCAGGTGGTGTGTGGTATCCTGGAACTTCAGGTGAGTCCTTATTTTCTGCTTCAGCAGAAATGGTTGGGAGACTGAGGCTGGGCAGGGCTAAGTAGGGTGAGCCTGCCTTCAGGCTCTTCAAAAGCTGGCAAGGTAGCTGTTTTAGTAGAGATCAAAGGTCTACTTCCGGCTTCTCAGCAAAACCACCAGGGAGGGGTTGAAGTGGCCCCACCTAACCAGAAAGTCTGCTTGTGGAGGCAGGGTCATCTGAAATTCACATTCTGGCAGTTTAGAGCAGGCCTCCTCTCCCACTTCCTTTCCTTTGCTCCACAGTTTCTTCCTGGCATTTGCTGGCAGGCAAGCACTCAAGCCAGCTGAGCTCCCCTGTGGCTGTGATGTGGGCCAGGAGTTTCCCTGCCCAGGATCCTGGCCTGAACCAAGAGTGTAGCCCTTCTGCAGGGGGAGGGGTGCCCCATGAGCATGTTGCAGATTCACAAATCTCCTCTCAGTGCCCTGAGCATGGAGACCTTGGGGTGCAGGATCTGGCCTGTGCACCCATCCCCAGATGCCAGAAGATCCATCCCTGGCCATACCAAAGAGAAGCATGCTGGTTCCAAGTTGCCCATGTGGTGCCCAAGTAGGTTTGATGCCCCTCTATCTTGGGGCATGCCCCACTCTGGTGGAGTAGCCAGGCAAACAGCACCAGGGAGGGCAGGTGGGCAGGGAGCTCACAGTTCAAGCATCCTTCAGTGGGCTGCAGGATCCCAAGAGGAAAAGTCTGAGCCCCACTCTCTGTGGAAGCCTTGGTGTGGTGGCTCAATTGTCTCTCTCGGCAGTTGCAGGTTGGGGAGGGGAAGGGGAGAAAAATAATCGGAATGGAGGACAGCAAGCAATCTACTTGTGTCCATTCCTCTCTCTGGGAGGCCCCTGACCAGAATATCCAGGCTCTGGAGTCACAGAGATCACCTGGGACCCACCGTACCCCGTGGCTCCTGCAGTCTGGGCTAGAGATGGGAAATGTCTGTGTGGGAACAAGCAAGATGAAACCTGAGAAGCTGAAGCCCCCTGAGGAAGACAAAGTCACATAGTGGGTAGAGAAGCAATATGGCACCTGCTGTTCTGGCTCAGGATCTGTGGAAACAGGAGGCACCACAGTGGGGCTGGGAGCCTGGTGCCCTGTCCACAAGAAGCTCCCACCTCACTGGCAGCAGCAGCCTCTGGGCTCGTGTGGACAGAAAGTCTCTCCAGCATTTAGGGAACCCATCAACTGTCAGAGATGCAAAGGAGGAAGAAATAAACTGCTCCACCTGCTCTTCTCGCCTGACTCCAAGCCTCTTGGAGGTTGAGTCTGCCAATACTTTGCACCTTCCTGTTTTGCTCTGCAACTTCTTCCTGTGGAGTCTCCTCAAGGTTCTGGCACCCTTCCCTCAGATCCATACCTGGTTGATCTCCGTTTGTCTGTTTGTTCATTTTTTTCTCTTTCATCTAAAGCTTCTTCTTACTGAGACACTCTGGCAGCTGGTGTCTCTGGTCAGCCATCTTGCTGAAAGCTTTGAGATCAATAAACTCTTTAAATAAGTTTGACTTTATTTAAAACCTAAAGCACTAATAATAACTATATTTTAAGGGAATAATTAGCTCATGGTGAGTACTACTAAACTATTATTTAGATCTTACTACCTTATTTGGAATTGCTAAAAACAATAAGGCACCATAGAATTTGTGTGGTTTAGGTTAGAGAAAGGGGTTAGCTTCCCACTAATTGATGCACAGTAGGTGAATATTAGCTAATTTGGTTCTCCTTTAATTGCAGTATTCTTTAGACTGAAATCTAGTTTTGGGGGAATATAGTGGTCAGAATCCCAGTTCAGCTATATTTCTTAACTTTCTGTTTGAAAATGTATGGGCTGTATAGCATCTTTTCATAGTAGTGTGGTTTAGAAGACAATTTCTAAGCTCTTTGCTACAGATAAATTATTAAACTTAAAAAGTACTTTATGAATCATTGTATCATCCTTTTTGTCTAGACATGGAAATCTAGAAACAGTATGTGAAAAAGAAAGAGGACCCACAGGAAAACCTACCCTACGATAAACCCAAAGATACATGCTCATGCAAAACTTAGGTTATCAAAATTAAAAATTAAGCAAATAAGGACTCCTTGGCCTCCTAAGTTAAAGTTATCTTCTTTATGTTCATAAAATATTGATATGCATGACCCATCCAAGAGTTTGTAAAAAAATTGTTTACTAGTCAATTGAATATGTGATAAATAAATATATTAAAACATATTAATAATTTATAAAACAAATATAGGGGTATAAGTTTATTTTGAGCAAGCTCTACTTTCTTATTTATATAATAAGGTGGTTGGAATAGATAATATATGATTTAATAATAGGAATCTATGAATAGAGGTACATAGGCACGAGAGCACAATAAAATGGATTGGCCAAGCTAAAGATCTGGAAAAAAATAGTAAACAATTTCTATAATTTTAACATGTATTCATGAAGAAATAAAAGACCAGATACAATATTGAATCTATACAAAAGCACTGTCAGGTAAATAATGGTAGTATCTCCAGTTTACAGATAAGGGAACTGATTCTCAGGAAAATTAAGCAATTTATTCAGGGTTACAAAGCTAACAAGTGGAAATGTGTAATTTAAAAGTAGACAATCTGAAATAGCACATGCTAACAACCAATGTAATATTTTGTCTCTTATTTAAGTTGGTCTTCTTTTCTTTCTGATTGTCAAACTATGTTCATTGATTTTTCTTTCAAGTAATCTCATACTATTGAATTACAAGCATTTAAGAATTTATTTCAGTTTTGTGATGAAATACCTATTTGATATACTGTACTTGAAACAAAAAGCACCAGCCACATCTAAAGTATGTAGGCATTAGCATTGAACCTAAATTACTTTCGCCCTAGGGTCTTTTTTCTGGGTATGAAGTTTTGTTCCCCATTTGGGTCAAATTTATATTATCTCAGTTTGCAAGTTAATTTTTTTTTCCTTGGATGACTCACAGTATCTTATCCTAATGACAGCCATAAGGCCCTTTGAATATGGCCTTCTTATGATTAACCTTTGGGAGGCCTAGGGTCATCCTGATAAAGGGTTTAATACTTCAAAATGCAAATCCAGTCATCTAGGATGTCCAAGAAGATAATCATTACTTCTCAAAATTAATGATTCACATGAAACTTTTTTTCTTTTACATTTTTCCTTTCTGCTGGTTTGTGTTGAGGTTGATTATCATTTGTGTGTGTGTATATAACAAAATAATATGTAACAACATATAAATATAATGTAATAATATACACAGATACACACATACATTAGACCTTCAGCAAAGATAGACTAAGAACAGACTTTCAAAATCTGCCATTTACAATAATCATCCAAAGTTATCGCTGAGAAGAAAAATGGGATTGGTCTATTAGCTAATCAAAGGTAGATTATTCTCCTGTACTGAAAAGCCTACATTTGCAGTGACTTAACACAAAATGATTTATTTCTCAGTCACACCATATGTCTAACACAGCTTTGTGTATGTAACTAACTGGTGGTGGTGGTGGTAGCAGTGGGGGCTGGAGACTCTGCTCAATTCCTGAAGCAGATATATCTTTCATCTCAATATATGCTTCAACAAAAACCATGGAAAGGAAAAGGACCTGTTAAATGTTGCACTGGCTCCTAAAGCTTCTGTCTGGAAATGTACCATTCCCTTCCTTGTTTAATTTATTTGTCAAAGCAAGTCACATGAAGCAGCTTAAATTCCAGAGAAGTAATTTAAAGAAAGTGCAGTTTCACCATGGTCCTAGAAGGTAGGAACTGGATACTTGGTGACAGCTGTCATGACTACCGCAGGATAGAAGTCAGGTCTGAAACATAGGAATAATCTAATAACCTTAAAACATATTCTAACAGAGTCTAAAATGAAGGAAGAAACTTTTGCATAACATAAAACTTTCCTTCAAGACAAGGTAAAGAATTAGTACAGGAACCAACATGAGAATTCCATGGAATAGATGGGGATTGAGCAATAGAAATCCAAGGGTAGAAAGTCAGGACTAAAAGAGGGAATACCTACAGGAGGCTATCTTCCTCCCACCTCTAGTCTGGCTTCTTAATTGGATGGTAGTTGTTCTGCAAAATAGGGCAAATCCCCTTAACTGGGGAGGGGAGCAAGTGAGAATCATGCATAGATGGCTAGTATACTAGTTGGCCCATTTTTATAACTGTGGACCAATAGCAAATAAAGTTGTAAATAAAGTTGCATATAGTATTTTAAATAATTGCACCTTCACAAAATTTAAAAAAACAAACACTTTGAGTTTCCTGTAATCTATTTTCTCAGCAACATGATTCATTCCATGAGGCTGATATAACTTTAGCACAAAACTAGACAAGAAAAATAAAAGGAAAGAAATGATTGACCAATACTTAAAAAATATTGAATTATTTGAACAAAATATTAGCAAAACCAAAATAGCAATTCATGAAAAAGATAATATATCATGGCCAAACAGGTTTTCTCAGTAATGCCTGATTAGTTTTATGTAAGAAATACTGTAAATGTAATTAACCAATTTATATTAATAAATAAGGAATAAAAATTATCTCAGATGCAGAAATATATTTAATAAAACTCAATGCTGACTCATGATATTAAAAATTCCTTAGAACACTAGGAATATATGAGAATATTACAATGTTAGCTAAAAAATTACAGCAAATATCATACTTGATAATAAAATTTTAATATCAGCAAAAAGAAAATAATGCCTCCTACTACCATTTTTGTTTTCAGTATTTTCCTGAAGGTCCTAGCCAGTATAGTCTTAGAATAATAAGAAACACAATATTAAGAAATTGTAAATTAAAAATAAGCTGTTATATATAGATATATATAGATAAAATATAGATATTTTCTATTTTCTGAAATAGAAAATCAAAAGGGATGTATAGATAATTAAGATTATTAAGAGTTTAGCAAATTTGATGAATACAAGGTGAAAAATCAATTGAATTTTTATATACCAGCAACAGACAATTAACAAATGTAATATGATTTAAAATATTTATTATATACACAAAATAGTAAGGTATCTAGGAACAAATATAATGAAAGATATGAAAATCATTATGAAGATCATTATAAAAATTTAGTAAAAGACATAAAAGTAGATCAATAAATGGAGAGATATACTACATTCATGGATTGAATAATTCAGCATCTTAAAGATGTGTCAATTCTCCATAAATTGTTGTATAGATGCAATACATTTCCAGTCAAAATATCAACAGGATTATTGGAGAGAGAGAAAGAGAAAGAGAGAAAGAGGGAGAGAGAGAGAGAGAGAGAGAGTGTAATTTGATAAGTTGAATTTAAAGTTTATGTGGAAGATAAAAGGGTCAAGAAGTGCTAAGACATTTTGAAAGAAGAGTAATGTGGTTAAAAACTTGCTAAGGTAATTAGGATAGTGTAGCATTGGTATTTGATTATACAAACTATCAATGGAAAAGAATGGAGATCCAAAATAAGGCCCACATATAGAAACTTAATATATGACAGAACTGGCATTGAAGATAAATGGGTTAATAAAAATAAACTGGTTTCCTACCTCACACAATACATAAATCAGTTCTAGATAAATTCAAAATTTAAATGTGAAACCAAAACTTTAAAAAGAAAATGTAGCTGAATATCTTTATAATATTGAGCTAGAGAATGATTTCTTATATTTTTTTAACTTTTAACAATTTTGGAATATTAAGGGTGTACAAATGTTTTCAGTTACATGGATTGCTTTTATAATGCTTGTGTACCGGCTATGGCTATAGGTGTACCCATTGCCCAGAGAGTGTTAATTGTACCCATTAGGTAGGTGTTTACCCCTCCCCTCCTCCTCCTTCCCCTCTGGCCAATTTCTACTGAGTTTTATTTCCCTCTGGGCACATGTGTGCCATTGGTTAGTTCTCATTTAATAGTGAGTACTTGTGATTTTTTTTTCTCCATTCTTGAAATACTTAGCTACACATATGATAGAGGGCTAATATCCAGAATTTACAAAGAACTCAAACAAATCAGCAAGAAAAAACCGAGCAATCCTATTAAAAAGTGGACAAAAAACATGAACAGAAGCTTCTCAAAAGAAGAAAGACAAATGGCCAATAAACATATGAAAAAATGGTCAATGTCACTAATCATCAGGAGAATGTAAATTAAAACCACAATGAAGGCCCGGCGCTGTGACTCACGCCTGTAATCCTAGCACTCTGGGAGGCTGAGGCGGGCGGATTGCTCAAGGTCAGGAGTTCAAAACCAGCCTGAGCAAGAGCAAGACCCCGTCTCTACTATAAATAGAAAGAAATTAATTGGCCAACTAATACATATATAGAAAAAATTAGCCGGGCATGGTGGTACATGCCTGTAGTCCCAGCTACTCGGGAGGCTGAGGCAGGAGGATTGCTTGAGCCCAGGAGTGTGAGGTTGCTGTGAGCTAGGCTGACGCCACAGCACTCACTCTAGATTGGGCAACAAAGTGAGACTCTGTCTCAAAAAAACAAAAAAAAACCAAAAAACCACAATGAGCTATCACCTTATCCTAGCTGGAATTGCTTTTATTAAAAAGTCCCTAAACAATAGATGCTGGTGTGGATTCAGAGAGAAAGGAACACTTATCCACTGTTTGTGGGACTGCAAATTAGTACAACCCTTATAGAAAACAGTAGGAGCTTTCTCAAAAGAATTAAAAGTAGACCTACCATTTGATCCAGCAATCCCATTATTGGGTATCTACCCAAAGATAAAGAAGTTTTTTCATCAAAAAGACACCTGCACTCAAAGGTTTATTGCAGCACAATTCACAATTGCAAAGTTGTGAAATCAACCCAAGTATCCATCAATTCATGAGTGGATTAATAAAATGTGGTATATGTATACCATGGAGTACTACTCAGCCGTAAAAAAGATGAATTAACACCTTTTGCAACAATCTGGATGGACTGGAGAACATTCTCATAAGTGAAGTATCTCAAGAATGATTTCTTTAATAAGACTCAAAAGTCATAAGTGGAAAAAGTGAAAAAAATTCACCACATTAAGAAGTCCTGTTAACTAAACAGGGAAAATAAGACATTTGAAGATCTTTGCAACATATACATAAGATAAAATATTAATATCTTGAATATATATATTGTATACACAGGTGGTAAAGATGTAAATTGTTACAACCATTTGGAAAACCATGTAACATCTATTAATGTTGAAAATTTACATACTTAATGACTCAGCAATTCCATTTTTGGGGATATGCCTTAGAGAAAACTTTGCACATATATATATATATATGGAAACATGTACAAAAATGGTCATAACAGCTTTGCTTAAAACAACAGTAAAAAAAATCTAGAAATAATCTAATCATCCACTAACAGGTAAATTCAACAAATAGCAACAACTTACATGCTGCAACACTAAACAGAAGGGAAAATAAATGAATCTGAGGTGCATGCATGAACACAGTATAATTCATGAGCATTCCATGATTGAAAATAGCAAGTTGCAGAAAAATGCGTATTCTATGACAACATTTATCTAAAGTTCACAAATCTATAAAATTGAACAATTAGGCATCCCTGTCTTATTTTCAATAAGAGCTTATTTTCAGTTTGAGATGAATTTCTTTCACTTGCACTGAAGGAAGCCCTAACTAGTATGGTGGGAGTTTGAAGGAAGAGAGGGGGATGAGGAGGGATATTTGGAGAGCTAACAGAACCTTGGGCACAGTGTCACGAGGCAGGGAGATGCTCCAAAGGCTGTAGATGCAAATATGTAAACAAACAGAGACTGCCAAGAGAGATATCCTGACAAGGTCAGAGACAGCAATAGGAAGGCATGAGAAAGAAAAGATGCTAATGCAAAGGTGATATGTCTATGAAGCCTTCTTGCCCCTTATTGCAAAAATACATTTCATCTCTATCTACATATGTGAGGATAGAGGGTGGGGGCAGCAGTGGGGATGGAATGGCAGCCTGGGGTTTTATGAGGGGGTTTGGCTTTTGATCTTTATTGTTCTGTTAGCAGAAGCCGGCCAATAAGAACAGGAAGTAATCGTTCCATAATATTTGGCAGTGGCTAGGTCTCCACTAATCAAGGACTGTTCCAGTTTGAGAGCAGCACAACTGATAGAAGATACAGAATTTGGAGAGAGTCCAGAGACAATCAACAAAATGATGAAATGGCTGAAAAATGGGACCTCTGAGAAAAAGTTAAAGGAGCTGGGCTTTTAAGCCTACAGAAAAGGAAGCCTAAGGCTGATATAACATCAGCAATATGAATAGTTATTGTAAGGTTGACAGAGACCAGCTGTTCTTCCTGATCACAGAGGATGAAACTGTAGGAGATGAGCTAAAACTGCAGCAAGAGGGATTTTTGTTAGCTAGAAAGAAGGAAGAACTTCACAGCATGTCAGAAACTTAAGTTCTATTTCATGATATGAAAAAGCTTAAACCACCTGCTTTAGACAGCCTTCAGAACAGGATGGTTTGGGAATCTAATAGAAACTGCAGGCACTATTCTCCATTTCTAGTTTTTATTGAAAGTTTTGATTCCTAATAGCTCCAGGTGGTAACTTGGAACCTATGTCACATTCTTAGAGGAAATTTAGCACAACTGAAAGAAAGAAGCGTTTTAATCTATACAGTTCTTTTCTCAATATCAAAACAAACACCTATGTTCATGAGATTCTAAGTGGTACCTGAAATTAAAGACACCTGTGACTTTAATAGGAGCTTGTTTATATAATACTGAAGAGGAAATAATAAAATACTACTTTGTTTAGAACTAACATAGAATTTTCCTTAGAAAAAGCACAACGTAAAAACCATATAAAAGCATTCCTGTTTCTTAATTGGAGGTATGGTAAAAACAAAACAAAACAAGAACAAACCTCTATTGAAACATATTATTCCAAGCAGGTAGTGTCTGATACACATTTCTTGTGTCAGAAACATGCCATTTATTGTTCCTCTCTGTGAGTTAGAGAGAACAACCTAACAACAGCTTTATGTGAAGAATATCCTGGAATATTACTAGAGGTGGTTTATATATCCATCTTGGACACCAGTGTGTTACCCTGAACTGATGTCTTATCTTGATATGTAACCCTGTGTCCCACGTTGGGATATAAGAACTTTAAGGTGTTGCAAAGCCCCTACATACTTGAGTTGAGACACTTATTAGAGGAAATCTCTTAGGGAACACAAGAGACCACTATAGTTAAGGAGATATTGATGTTCTTGTCTTTGCTCTATGTAAGACTGACTTTTGATCTTAATTTTTGGGTTAGTAGGAGCTGACATGTAAGAATAGGAAGTAATGCTTGCAGCAAATTTGGCAGTGGCAAGATCTTTGATCATGCCTGATATGAGTGTAACCTTTTTAACTTTTAACCCTTTTAACTATTCATTGCCCTAGAAGCAATTTAATACCATCCATATATTCTTTTGCAGGTACCATAAAAAGATGTCCACTCTCGACTTTCTATGGCATCAAGAAATTCAGGCTCCAGAACCCAAATTCATTCTTTATGTCTTGACAAATTACTATTACACATTCTTCACTTAGAGTCCCTAAGAAAACTTCATCCTTCCCTTTTTTCCTTAAATGACTCAGGCTTCTATTTCTCTTTGCAAAACCACTGTAAACAAGGGCCAGCTCTAACTTTATTACTGAACCCAAGTTCCTGCAGAACTTGGCTAAGGTTAGAGCCCCTGTGATGCTTCTCCTTTGCTTCATTTTTTCCAGTCTGGGAGAAAAGCCTTGACAACAGCTTGGATAAGTGCAACCATAAGTCTAACCACTTAAGCCACTTACAAGTGGTAAAAAGAAAGCCTTAGAAGGGATAGTCAAATGTCTAAATATCTTTCCAAAATGGCACTGTAACCTATGTCTTGAGTTGTATTATTATTATTAGATATGAGATTGGGAAGACTTTGGTCTAGGATGCTATTTATGGTCAAGTAGGTAGAAGAATAGTGATCTGGATGCAGCTGAAGGGTCCATCAGGGTCCATCCATTTCAAAGAAGGGGATTTCAAGGCCTTTCTAGGCTTTTTCATGGCCTTACCCAAGTGTTCTGGTAAGGGAGGACTCTCAATTCTACCAGGAAGCTCAGTGCAAATTAAGAATTAAGCATAGTAAACTGAGTATGCCTTATATAAGAAGCAGCTCTTAAAATGACTCATATTTCTCATCTGTAAAAGTAAAAATAGTATTATATATGTTTATGGGATAATGCTTACATGTGCATACTATGTAAGAAGCACTCATTTTTTCTTTTATTATTTCTGTAATAATAATAATTACTATTTTTACCATAGAAGCCACTGGATAATCTAGTAGGCTTGTTTTGATTATACTGAGTTACTTATTTTTAGAGGTTCCTAAAGGTGCTAAAAAGCATCAGAAATACCACTCATGGAGCAATATTCAGATGGCTTGGCTAGGAAATCATATTTCTTGGATAACTTCACCTTTTTCTTACTCCTCAGCCTGAGTCAACCCCATGGATAAAGGGCTACCATCCCCATAATCTCCTCAACATTTTGGATAAAGTGACATTTTATTAAACTGAAGGTGAGAAAATATTTTATCTCAATAAGCCACATTAGGGTTTAGAGTCCAAGAACTCCAGAAAGTGGTTCAAGTAGCTTCAGAGACTCTAAGCAGATACCTATTTTTCAAGTCCCAAGTAGACCAAATTAAAGATAAAAGGAGAGACCATTGATAATAGATTTGAATTAAAACAGAAAGGACTTGTAAAATAATATCTTTCCACATTGCAATGTGAATGTTATTTTTTTTTATTTTTTTATTTTTTGCAATGTGATCTTGACGTAGGTGCCATTTTACAGTATGAGAGGGCCTGCTGCTTACTGGGTCTTCACCTTATATAGATTCCAAGAAGGTGCTAGACTAATCCCAAAGTCTTCAAGAAGCTGGGTAAAATCATAGCTACTATTTAATGAACACCTACCTTGTGCCAATTTTCCTGTGTGCATTATTTAATTTAATCTTCTTAAAAACCTTTAAGATAGGATATTACCCATGCAGACAGAAAAAAATCATGGCTCAGAAAAATGAAGTCCTCTGCTCAATGTCATTCAGCTGATAAATGGCAGGACCGGCATTTAAATCTGTGTCAATCTGAATCTAGGCTAGTGCTCTTTTCTTACTTGAGCTCTTTTCTTAAGAACTGATGTGAAACATTTTTTTTTTCTGGAAGAGATGCTACAAGGGAACTTCTGGCCATACAAAATACTGGTAGATATGGAGTCCTCCAATGTAACAGCCCCCTTGAGATTCCCAGAGGAGCTGGGTGTTCATTTATGCTCTGCTCCCACACCACTAAAGAGGCTCCAAGAATTTCACAACACACAAAAGAGAATATACATGCTTATGCTGAGTCCAGTGACTTTCTGAAGTTCCCACAGAGGGCTTGAGGTATGGAAGCTAGGCAGGATTCCTTTCACAATTGGGGATTCAAAGAGACCCTCATTTTCTTCTCTATTGCTATGGGATGTTTAGTCTTTCCTAAATACACTAGATTTCACACATACATATTTATACTACTCAACAGACAAATAAAAAACTCAGAGAATTAGCCAAACATCTACATTTCAGTTATTTAATAAAAGAACTTCATCTCCAGATAGAGCTTTTAAGGCACTACATGGCCTCTAATTGGAGGCTCAAAGTCTGAAATGGTAAGATGTTTCTATAAAGAAACATAGAGATCACGAAGTGGCTTGACTAAATAGAGGAATTGGAAACTTGGACACTTCTGAGACTCTAGGGAGAGACTGAAAGACACGATATTTGCCAAATTAATATATTATATGTATACACCCTAGAATGTGATTACTTAGGAGTGACTGTGAACTAACATGCACATCCTAATAGTAACTAAATGAAAACTAAAGAGCTAATCTCCAGGCAAAGGATAGCTTGGCATGAGAATGAAGAGGTTTCATAGTGAATGATGAATCAATAGCAGCACTTGGATGAGCAGACTCTTTTATTTTAGTGCCCTTCAGTATTATTTATGACGAGGCACCTAAAAAGAAAAGAAATGGGCAGAAATTGACACATTAGGCTACGATATCTGGAACCTAGTCATTATGGTGTTGAGGCCCAGAAATTATGGTGTCCCAACTAGTCATAACAAGTAACAGTTTTCATGTTTATCAGTTTAGGTTGTAGATAAAATTGCTCTTTCCCCGATCAATTCTGTTTGCCTACCACTTGCCAGAAACATCTATTGCCAATACTTTCTGATTTTCCAAGAAGAAATTAAGGTTAAAAATAATTCTGTGTAGTTTTCTTACATATCATTAAGTAGAACTCATTATATACTTTGGTGTATAGAATAAAATAGTTATTAAAATCTTATAGGGCTAACATTTTTTTTTTTTTATTTTTATTTGGCAAATTTAGAGACTAGAAATGGCTAACATTTTTTCTTTTGCTTATCTGGGTTTTTTTTATTTTGTTTGTTTGTTTCTTGCTGGTGTCTACATTCTTCTTCTTAAGGGAAAATATTTCTCTCCCAACTCCTCAACTGAATGACTGGGTATGTGATGCAATCTAGATCAATCCTATTCTCTCCTGGGAACTTGAATTGCTAGTAGAGAACATCTGGGCAGAATACAGTCAGAATTCAGATATCTGGAAAAAGTTTAGCTCCCTAAGAAATCCTTAATCTACCCCATCCCTATCCTTCTTGGGGTGGGGACCCTGTGGCCTTGAGGACACATGTGGCGTTCTGGATCATTGACTGTGGCCTTTTGACTGAATCTAGTTTTTACAGAACAGGTCTTTTCAATAAAGGGATTTGTTCTTTGAAGTTTGGATTTGGTCAAGGGGCTGCACTTGGGGATCTGGATGGCTACATGTGGATTTGAGGCTACAGGTTCCCCACCCTTTTGCTTAATATACTTACCTTTTGAAGCCCTTCACACACAATGAACATAAATGAAGATAATTTACACAGTTCATTTAAAGGTAAAGGATATTTGATGTTATTAGGCATGTTACAAGATTGCATTATTTAGAAAGTTTATTTAGAAAGGTAATTGGGAATTCCAGTAGTCTGCCTCAATCTCCAGTAGTATACAACCCTTTATTTGTCCCTCTATTTATATTACTCAGACCCCACAATCAACGGGTAGTGGACATGCAGTTATTGACCATGTTTACAATGGAGTAATCAGCAAACAAGCTTGCTTCAGACTTAAAATTCATAAGGTGAGTGTTCCTATACTGTATTCACTAATACATAGTTATAATGGCTAATAAATTACTAATAAATTACCTTAGCACTTTTTAGCACTATTTCTAAGGTAGATACTAATAAGTAAGGTAATGAATTACTAATAAGTTACCTTAACACTTTTGTTTTTGAACTCATCATTTGAAGGAAAAGACAAATGCCTCAGTCGATTTGAAAATTAAATTTATCTAGGTATTTGCATTTGCAAGATATACATAGGTTTTCTAATGAAGTAAACTCTTTATTGTAATGAAGGCAAACTATACCCTGTGGGCCAAATCTGACCGTTGGCCTGCCTGTTTTTGTATGCAAGAGATAAGATGAAGAATGATTTCTGTATTTTTAAGGGATTATTAGATATATCCAAAAATATAAATATTTGACAGAGATTGTATGTGGCCCACAAAATCTAAAATATTTACTCCTTTGCCCTTTTTTTAGTCTAAGTTTACTAATTTTGACTTATGGGAAAAACACATACTATATTTTGAGGGAAATTATAAGTCCTTTTTATTAGCTACTCTTTGAGAAGTTGTATCTTTTTATATGATATATTTTATAAACCTTTTATGTATAACCATGATATAAAATAGCTCAGCAAAAGATTTCAAAAGATAAAAAATAGTTGAATTATATCATATATAAATATCTATATACTTTCTGTTAAATTATAAGTTTATATGTATTATAAAAGATACATACAAACATACGCACATATGTATATGTGTGTATTTACATATACATAGACACAAACCTTATTATATTTTCATTAGAATACTTCCTGTTTGTCAATGATGCTTATTTTGCCCTTCAAATTTGCTAAGACTGCCAAGATTTTGAAAATTTTCCATGATATTGAAAATAGATTCATTTAAAAGTGTAAAAATATGAAACAAATACACTTAAAAGTATAAAAATATGAAATAAATACTATTTTAAATGGGCAGATAGGAAGCATTCAAGAAACTCTCATTATGTCCCCTAATTCAAAGTTTTTTGTTTGTTATTCTAATATGATCTTAAAATAAGTATAACATAGTAATTATTTTGTATAAAACATTTACTAGCTTTATTATTCGGTAGAGGCTACATTTTGTTAAATCACAGTGATTCAACACAACAAAAGTTGTTTCTAACTCTTGTTACATGCCAAAGGAAGGGCGGAACCGGGCTGTCTTCTCTGTAGAGTCACTCAAGCCAAGGGAGCCTCCATCATCTAGGATCAAAGTTCACTAATGACCAAGTCAGGGAAAGAGAAGAGAACAAAAGAATTATGACAGGGCTTTTCACTGTCTTTGCCCACAAATGACTGCAGTTAATATTCCAGAATTGGTTCATGGCCCTACCTAACTGTAAGGCTGCTGGAAAATGCCATTTTTCTGGTACCCTGGGAAGAAGAATATGAAATGTGATTTGATGCACATTTTCTCTGCCGCACTATCCAAAGTTTTAAGTAAATTATGTATTCCACCTACATGATTTCTATTTGGTATGGACATTCTGGAAGAAAAGAAACATTTTCCAGAACTTGAGGATTGTTTTACTTGCTTAGTGCCAATTAAATTCAAGTAAAATTTATTATCTGTTTTACTGAACCACATGAAGGTGTCACAACAGTATGTGTCAGCCCAGGAATGGGATTTCAGGGGAAAGGAAACTTAATAGTTTGAGAAGCATCGAATTCTGGTTCCCTAAGCAGATGGTCCTTATATTGGCCACTGTCCCAGAGAATCATCTCCTAGAATGTTCCAGGAGAAAAAATGACTCATTCTGTATCTTGCTGTAAGGGTAAAAAAGTAAAAAATAATATAAAATAAAAAGGGATCAAAAGGTGTTTCCTATGATTGATTTCCCCTTCCCCCTATTGCATCATTTTCTTCTCCTTTTAACTCATTACTGACTGCTAAAATGCAGAGTGCGCCTAGCAGCCCTCAAATTACTCATGAACCATGACCTAGGCCAATGTTCTCTAGCAGTAATGCCACATGCAGAATTTCCATTCTCTGTCTTATATCAAAACATAAGAACTTTTTGCATGTTCTAATAGTTGCTTACTAAATATATTCGTAAATTTGATTTGTTGGTTTTCATTGGTATTAGTGACTTAATGCAGAAGTATCTACATTTAAAAAGTGGAATCTTAGGAAAGCATTGCTTCTTGTCCAAAGTTATATATCTCTAATGGTGGATGATCAGAGTCATGTCATGGTAGGTTCTCAGAAGGACATTCAAGCACAGAGTCTTAGGTTTTCAGAAGAGGAACATTCAAGCAGGGAGTCTTTCCATGATGCTTCCCAAAATGTCATTCATTTTTAAATGGCTTATTATTTTGTCTGACTATACTCAGTATCATTCATTTATTCTAATGTTTATATTTATAATTCATCACATATTTCTTATTTACATACTATCAACCAGACACTGTATTAGTAGCTGGGAATGTAATAATGTAAGGCTACTGCTTTAAAGATGCTGATTGGATGCGGCCTGAAGACAGGCTTTCACTGCCTACCACCACTGCTATCAGCATCACCTGAGCATACCACCCAGGGGCCTGGAAAGGATGGGCCTGCCCCATCCTTCCAGCCACAATCTGTGGATAGGCCCTCCTGGTCTGGCACTGCCCCCACTCCAGTACCCAAACACACTACCCAGGGACCTGGGGATTTCCCTGCCCAAACCACCACAGTTGGCATCTGTACACTCCTCCCAAGGCCTCAAGGATAGGCCTACCCAGCTTGCCACCACCACCACCATCAGTACCTACCCACAAGCACCACCTTGGGGCCTGAGGACTGACCTACTGAGTCCATCACAGCCACCACTAGCACCAGTGTGTGCCACCTGGGAGCCTGAGGGTAATGCTACCATCACTACTGCCATTGCCCAGGGGCCAAAATACATGCCTACCCACCCAGCCCACTTCTGACACTGCTGGCACCCAAGCTAGGCATCTGGAGAAGCCAAAATTAACTGTCCTGGACTTGCTAACACTGGTGCCAAAGTATACCATATGGCAGCCCAAAGACAGGCATGTTCAGCCTGCATCTGTCACCACTGGGGCCCAAGGGGTGGCTCACCTGGCATCCGCATGATAATATTCCCTTTCATAAAGCTTACTCTATATACTTCATAAAAGGGAATCCATTTACATATTCTCTTTGAAAAAATTAGTTATGGATATTAGTATAAATATTTCTGCTTTGTTCTGACTAAGGTTAGCATCATATATCCTTTTCTATGCTTTTACTTTTAACATATATTTCAAGTAGTATATAATTGAGTCTTGCTATTTTATCCATATTGGCAATCTATGCCTTTTAATTGAAGTGTTTAGATCATTCATATTTAATGTAATTATTGACATTCTTGAGCTCAAATCTATCCTCTTACTCTTTATTTTCTATTTTTACTTTTTTTTGGTTCTTTTACCTTTTTTCTTCACTCTTCTAAATTAGCATAATGGTTTTTAGTATTCCATTTTAACTCCACTATTGGCTTATTAGTTATACTCCTGTGCTTTATATTTTTAGTGGATTCTTTAAAGTTTTCAATATGGATCTTTGACATATCATAATCCAGCCCAGAAATTAGCAAAATTTTCTGGGAAGGGCTAAATCATAAATATTTTTTACTTCATGGGCCACATAGGGTTTCTGTCATATATTCTTCTTAAAAATGATACTTTAAAAATGTAAAAAAAATAAATTCTTACCTTGTAGGCCTTACAAAGACAGGACATGGTTTGACCCATGATCATAGTTTGCCAATCATTGTTGGCAATATTTATATTTGAATCTTCAAATATAAGAAACTTCACATATAACGTAAGAACAACTCACAGCAATATATTGTTAGTTTCTTCTTCTATCTTTGATGCTTTTGTCATATGTTGTCATATATTTTACTTCTATATATATGCTCCACAAATTATTTCAGGTACTCTTTTTCCAAGTATACATCTGGTATCATTCTCTTTGAAGAATTTTTAAAAATGTTTAGTATTTTTAACGTTTCTTCTTGTTCTAGTCTGCTAGATATTAAAGTCTTTTAGTTTATGCTTATGTGAAACAGTCTTTATTAAATCTTTAATTTTGACTCAGATATTCACTCAATGTAGAATTATTTGTTGACTTTTTTATTTTCTCTTGCCATTTTAAATACATCATTTTACTGATTTTTTCTTTTGGTTGTATCTTCAAGTTCACCGCTGATTTTTTTTCTTCCGAAGGGTTTGACCTTTTCATTTCCAATGTTCTCCCGGCCCCCTGCCCCCCCTACCTCTGGAAATTTTATTTGTTATTTAAAAATATCTTCTATTTCTGTATTTATTAAGTTTATATTTTTCTTTAAATCATTGGACTTATTTGTGATAGCTGCTTTAAAGGTTTTTCTGTTGATTTCATCTCTGTTATTTTTGGCTATGCTTTTATTAATTACTTTTTCTCTTTTTATGGTTCAAGTTTTGCTACTTCTGTGTATACTATACTTCTGTGTATACTAATATTTGTATTACCTATAGTAATATAATAATATTTTATTGGGTTCCAAATATTATGAATGATACATTATTGATTATTTGGGATTTTTACTTTTCTTTAAAGAGTGTTAAAGATTTTTTTGGCATGGAGTTAAATTACTTGCAGATCAACATGAATCTTTTGAAGTCTTTTTTATTTTAAGCCTTTCTTAGAGTGGGTCTGAAATAGCATTTACTCTAGAGTAAGTTTAACCTTGCTTCTAATATGTGACCCTTTCTGAGATCTCTATTGAATGCTTCAGATACTCAATAAGAACTTTCCACTGTAATTGAGAAAAACTTGCATGTCAGCCAACTCTGCTTGAACTTTGGAAATTATTCAACTTATAGCTCCCTAAACAGCTTATCTTTACCAGGCCTGGTAGAGTTTTGCCTGGTGCATATGAAGATTATTTTTCAACACAGAATCTAGCCTAAGACTCTTGGGGGTCCTTAAGTAGATTTTTGAAAATCTGTCTTTGAATAGCATCCTTTTCTCCAGTACCCTCCCCTGCAAATTTCGGCTGCCTGATCCTCATTGAATACCTATGCCTCCCCTCTCAACACTGTGAGTCTAAGTTCTATTTCCCCTGGCAGAATGCCAAGGAGATTATAGGCTTCACCTCATTTGTTTCTCTACTAGGGACCACATTCCTGTGCTTCCTGCTACCTAGTGGTTGAAAACAGTTGCTTCATGTATTTAGTCTAGCTGTCTAATCACTTAGTTGTTTGTGGTGGAAAACAAGTCCCCTGTCATTTACTACTTCATGGGTGGAAGTATAGCTTCTGCCCTTGGGTATTGAAAAATCCTAAAGTAATGTACCTAATGAATGGAAGTGCAAAATTCAAAAGAAATTCAACAAGAAATAGAAAATTTGAAGAAATTGAATCAGCAGGCACAATCTTCTCTTTATGATAAAGCCGTACTCAAACGGTTATGCAGGTAAGGTGGGAGCATCTCTGAGGAGTGAGTTCTGTGAGTCTCTCTCATTAACCATTTTAAAAGGGGTATTTACAAGTACAGTAGTGGGGTCCAGAAGAGTAACTATTTCTGTTTAGGAAGAGATCAGAAAGAGCTTTACAGAAGAGGAGAGAAATTCTTGAGCAGAGTCTCTTATAGGACAGAAAATATGAAGAGTTAAGGGAGATGGTTTTCCAAGCAGAAGTACTGATTAGAAGATATAGAGATGTAAAATAAAGTGACTTGATATATGAATTTGGGGAATATATAAGCTGGAGGTATTAGCAGGAAAAAAACCTTGACTGAATGCTATTGTAATGAATTTAGTCTTTATCTAGTAGTTGAAAGGACTTTAAGGGGAGAAGTTATGTTTAGATAGTAGAACGTGAAACTTTGTGCTGGCAATGTGGAAAATTCATTATTGAGAATCATGGCTGGAGATGGTAATTCTTTTGCAGTGTTTTTCAAATTGCAAATAGCAACTCATTAGTGAAGTTGTAAAATCAATTTATCTTTAATGTTGGAATAAAATTCCAACATGTCAGTGTTCATCACACATTAAGAGAGAGAATTGTGTTTTGAAAATTTTATTTCACCAATATATATTCAGTTTTAGCGATACATATCTGTAGTGAGTTATAATGTAAATATATTTCTTTGTGGCGATAGGAAAAAGTTTGAAAGTCACTGCTCTAGTGGACTATAAAAATCATCTAGGTAAAAGATTATGAGGATTTAGCCAAGGCATTAACAAATGGAAAAATTAAGAATGACAATGGAAATGTAGAACCTACAGGATTTAAGTTTACTGAGTTGAATGGCTTGAGGGTAACAGAAGAGTATAGGATGGCATCTTTGCGTCTAATGTATATAACTAAGTGTTTCATAATAAATTTATCCAAAATAAATGCTAAAGAAGGAGGTACACATTTTGGGAGAAGAAATTATACTTCAGATAAAGAAACATCAAGAAGACACAAAAGGCAGTCAGGAAAGGATCCAAAGTATGTCTAAATTTTACTGAATACCAAAAGTCAATCTGAGTTATCCTCATCTGTTCACCCCTTGGAGATGACAAATTACAGGAATAAAAGTATAATATAACAGCGGAGTAACACAAGAGGAGATATACCACGTTGAACAACAACCTAAATGAAATCAGACATTTTCTTCTCAACACATTCATTCTTTCTTTCTTTTTTTTTTTTTTGTCTTAAAGAAAAAAGTATTTGATGATGAAGTAAAGCCCATAGGATGATTTTGACAAAATATAGAAATATAGGAAGATAGATAGAAGAGCTGTACATTATATGTAATACATGAGACCTTAAGCCTTTGATGACATTTATCTTCACTTGTGAGGAGAGATTTAATAAAGTAATTTATTAGGTCCCTTCTCACTCATAAAAAGAAATGTCGGAAAAGACCTATTCCTTTATATATTCTCCATATATTGAGTATTAATCCTTATATGCCTAACTCAGTATCATATGCTAAATTTTCAGTGGTTCTGCTTTAGAGGAAAACAAATGTAGATGCTAAAAAAAAAATCTTAAATTTTAGGGACAAAAAAAATTCAGAACTGGTAGGATGCTTTTGAGTCTCTCAATCTTAAGTGCATATTTATTCTCAGAAAAGAACTAACCTTGGGAAAAAAGTCAAACATCATTTCAGCTGGTTAAATTAAAATGCTAGGACAGATGTCTGTCCAAATGATAGAGATAACACTTTTCATGGACCAAATCTACTTCTAAACCACACCTCTCCTCAAGAAAAACAATATAACAGTGTCGATGATGTGGTACAAACTTCTCTACTGTTAAAAAGGCAGCTCAACTCATAGAGTCTATTGTATGCAAGACAGCAGAGTTATTGAATATCAAATTCAATCATCTAAAAGATAGTTATTTAAAAGCTACATAGAGTTTAGAACAAAGTTTACAAAATAGCTAGGAAGATAAAGAATTTGAATGTAAGGAGTTTCAGCTCACTTTATTGTTTTTAAAGTCAACAGTAATGGCACCAAATTAAATTTAAACATTAAAGTTTTGTGCTATTTTAGTTACATATTTTAGTTGTTCTTAAAACATTGAAGGTTTTCCACCTTTGCCTTTCAGGCTTTCCTGCACTTGGGAAGGGAACTGTCTTGTCCAATAAATTTTCAGGTACATCTTTAGTTGCTTGAGACATGAGCAAAATGATGTAATGTGAAGCAAATATGAAATGACTTCAGAAATTGACACAAATTCCTACAATTGACATAAAGTGACAGGTCTTTTCAAAGGGAAACTCAGCTGACATTGGATTGGGTTATCTTCCTTAAAGCAGCACTTCAGCTCCAGCAGCATAGGTAGATGAAAAGTATTTTAGGGAAATGGACAAAAGAACATGATGTACTTTGATAAACGGTCCTAGTAATAGATTCATATAAAACACAGAATTCTTTATCAGTTAACAATTCCAACTCAGAAACTTCATTTTTTTATTTTGAAAAATCTAAAATGCATCTCATATGTGGAAATACAGGAAATACGGATTCCAAAAGACTGATTCAACTCTAGCTTGTCCAGCAGAAAGCCCTGTGAGACTGTGACTGTGATACTCGGAATTATGCACTATTACCTCTACAATGCAGAAACATTTATTTCAGGTGGAGGTGACACTGCAGTTAGCACAAGCAATGCTGTTAGCTTCCTTTTCTCAGATGTGCACTGGCTCATCTATGCACAGTCCTCTTTATCCACGGTTTTTCCTTCCACAGTTTCAGTTACTAGCAGTCAACCATGGTCAGAAAATAGGTGAGTACAGTACAATAAGGTATTTTGAGAGAGAAAGATACCACATTTCTATAACTTTTATTATAGCATATTTTTATAATTGTTTTAATTTATTACTAGTTTTTGTTAATCTCTTACTGTGCCTAATTTATAAATTAAATTTTATCATAGTATGTATGTATGTAGAGGAAAAAATAGGTAGAGTTCTGTACTACCACATCTGCAGTCAGGTGTCCACTGGGGGTCTTGGAACATATCCCCTACTATTAAGATTGGAATGTTTCAACAGCATTTCGACTAGAGGATTTCATTAATTACATGCAAAACCTCATAAAAATTTTTCAGCAACAAATTCAGGAAGCATTTAGATTTCTACCAACCATTAACACTTGCTCCTATATCAGAGATATCAGATATTTGCTGACCAAAGGACTGAAGGCAGTATGTTGTGGCTATTTCCAAAAATGTCTAGGGGCATTTTCTTTCCTATTATTCCCTATTGTGACCCTTCTTCTATATTTATACAGGTATGAGATGTACTAGAAGTGCAATCTTCCTAGGTATAGATATGAATAGGTAATATGGTGTATCCTGATGAAGGCAACATCCTTCAATAACCAAAAGATTAAACTCGCTGAAGGCTCAGATGATTGTTACCATTTATTAGCAATTACGTATATTTAAATTAAATTATATACTTCTTTAGACATAATGATGCTGCACACTTAATAAACTACAGTATAGTTTAGACATAACTTTTATATGTACTGGGAAAACAAACAAATTTATGTGACTCACTTTTTTTTTGTGGTCTAGAACCAAAACTGCAACATCTCTAATGTATGCCTGTATTTTTTTATTGCATTGCCTAGAACTCCCAGAACAATGTAGAGCATTAAATTGATAATGGAAAATCTTATCTCTTCCCCTGACTCATAGTAATTCTTTTGAGTTTTAACAATAGGCACGATCTCTATAGATAGTCTTCATTGCTCTAAAAAGAAGTATTTTCACTTGCATCTTAGAATATTTACTTATTTTAAAGTCAGACTTCTTTGTCAAATTTAACAAATTTTTAGAGCATTTAAGATGATTATATGATAGATTATATTAGTAGACCCATTTTATTGGTCTATCTTTTCATTAATAGAATAAAAATATGCCTTGTCATGGCTTATTATTTTTTAATATACTTCTAAGTTCAATTTACTGGTATTTCACTTTCTATGCTTAACTCTATGTCATTAAAAACGTTTGGTTAGTTGCATTCAGTTGTGTGGGTGTACAAGGTTATCTTAATCAGATTTTGCTATCAGGATTGAGCTAGTTTCATGACATGTGATTTTACACCTCTTCCTCCCTTCCTGCCTCCCAGAAAGAAGAAGATAGACTTCTGTGATATAAAATATTTAATTCCAAAAGCAGCTGCTCCACATTTATCTCGTACAGGAGGAAACCAAGAGCTACACAAATTAAGTCAAGTGACTATGTGTTGATCTGGCACAACTGGGGGAATGTAATCAAAATTCATTTTCTTTTTGTTTCCCACTCTCCTTTCAAAATATGTACCATAAGGTAATTTTTCTTCTACCACTGGATAGAAAATTCTGAATTTCATGATTTTTGCAGCCATTCTTAGGTAACCATAAGTTCTATGCTCCCTGTAACTCACAAAACAGTCTTAATTTGGTATTAGAACACTCAGTTCCAAACTTGGCTGAGAATTGAATGTTCTCTACTCTCAGTTGAGGATGATTTCAGATACACTATTGACACCTGAAAAGTGGGGACAGTCAGTATCTCCTTTCAATTTCTGCTTCTCCTCCCTCTGCTTGCAAAGTGATTTCTTGCTCTTCCACAGACACTGTGCAGAGAGGGAGAAAATGAAAGAAAGCACAGAAAGTACATCAGCATTATGTAAGACTGATCACATTCTCTGAGTCTTGGTACTATTTAAAATGCCTTTCTTGCCTGGGCATTTCTGTGGGTTCTTCAGAGGCTCCTGTGGTAGCCTTCCAATTGTAGCTGCAGCAGTCATTTCCCCTAAGCCTGGTCTTTCCAAAAGCCTCTCCACATTAAGTTCCAAGAGGCACTCTAGGCAGAATTCGAACTAGTTCACGTCAGCTCTTAATCCTTTTTGGTTCAATGAGTGAGAAACACTCATATGTTCTGTGCTTGTCAGAACATATGAGTTTACCCCAAACAGCTTCCATTTTTTCTCTGACTCATCACCTCAGGGCTTTAACACAGCTGCTCACCTTGTATATTTTCAAGATGTGTCACGGACATTACCCTATTGTGTCCCAAGCTGGCGAAGACCCTGTTAAGGTCTCTGAATAGTCCTAGAGAAGCCCTTCTTCTTTTTTTTTTCTAGGTAAAAAGTGGGATGCAAACACCCTAGACCATTCACAATGGATTCACAGTTTGGCAGCATCTCTCTCCAAAAAATAAAAAAAACATAAAACAACAACAACAAAACTCTCTTAAAGTTCATTCTCAACCCTTTCATATTTTCAGAGTAAGTGAGAGATTTCAAGAGACCTGAAATAGCTCTTTATAATTTTTCATAGGGTCAGGCCCTGCCACTGGAATTTTATATTTACCATATCCTGGCCTCCCAGTTGAGATTTTGAATATAATGTCCTCCTGCATCACAGCTTGCCCAGGGACATCTAGAATGGTAAGGGAAGCTGCACCTGGATCTTTTGGTTCCAAGTCAGGACTCCCACCGCTTCCTGCTGCCACCTCTTCATTTAAATCCTTCAGGGCTATTGTTACACGAGTTTAATTTCTCATATCTTCTATTTCTCAGCAGGGATCAGAAAGTGATCAGAAGTGATCAGCACTTTCATATTTACCCTCAAATTCAAGATGGAGGGTCTATTTAAGCTAGAAATGGATAAGCCTTAACAGTAAAATCATCTGAAAAATCCAATTAGTTACTACAAGAGTAACTTTACTCCAGACATTAACTATGATTTGATCTTTAAATATAACACATCTATCTTTTAGGAATAAAAGGCCAGGAATAAAACAGAGTAAAAATTCTTTGCTTTTGAACTGATGATATCTATAGTATATATTAATTAAATACTAGAGTTAAAAACTAACTTTGTATAATGAACTTTTTAAATGAGCTACAAAAACCTCTATGTAAAATAATAAAGACTGAAAGTAGCAAGGACAATAGCAATATCAAGGACAAAATAGCAGGCAAATAGTGAATAATTGAGAACAAAGTAGTATTTATACGAGCCATGTTATATTTGTTAATAGTTATTTTCTATGAAGAACATGAAAGTCTGTGTTGAAATATAAAACCTTGAAGTGTTTGTGAAAAATACTGTACGTGAAACAGTATACTAAATTAATCAACATTGTTATTATTACTTAGTTTCTGTTGATATACTCCAACAGAAATATTCTCTTTGACTTTTATTTATTACAGTTTGATATTTGGAATATTTACACTATGAATTTGATATTTAATTTTATTTGATTTACAGAAAACTATTCTCCCAATTAATTTATTCTTACAAATAAACTATAGATATATTAAAAATGCTAAAATATGTATATCTAAATTTTGAAAGTCTATATAATTCAGTAGACATTTATGCATATTACCAAAGTGCCATTCACTTTAGCATATGTATGTTTCACAGCACATTTAAAAATATAATTTGATATGAAAATATATGCTCAGTATAGTCAGTTTAATGGAAGCCATATCTTGATAGATTGATAAAGTTGTATCAAAAAGGCTTTTTCTCTGTGATTATTGCCTGATCATTCAAATATATATTTACTGAGTAGCTATTATATGCATAACAAGATCAAATGCTATGCAGATAAATAAGGCACACCATCTTTGTCTTCAAGCTTTTAATTTTGTTACTTAAAGAAAAACTTCCAGTGGAAAATAGTGAGTATTAATCCCAGGCAGTTAATAATTAACAAAGAGCCTAGCGGAAGTGAATGTAATGGGACTTTATAAACTAGAGAGACCGCAGTAGAGAGAGGAGATGAATAGGACTTTATGGAGGAATTGGGAGATGAGTTAATCTTTCCTCATTGCAAATGATTAGAGATGGTCTGGGAGAGAATTCTAAACACACACACACATACACACACACAGAGAGAACTAAATTATGAAGGTATCAATGCCTATGTTATATTTATGGGATACTAAATATGGCAAGAACAAAGAAAACAAATACCAGAATACAAATTGGAAGAATGTTTTAGATCTAAATGGCGTCAGTCCTTCTATGCCAGGATAAGAGATATCAGCTTTATCATAAAGATAGGATTATTGAGTGGTAATCATTAGGTGAAATTAACTCTAAAGAACTTTGGAAGGAGGCAAACTATTGGAAACTCAGAGAACTATTGTAGTAGTCTGCATTGAAGGTGTTTAAAAAACCTCAAGTAGGAGATGGAGTGAGAATGAAGGAGAGTGGGTAGATTCCAGATATACCGAGAAAGAAGCATTGATAGAATAAAGTGCATGAATTGATTAGGGGAACAAGGAAGAGGAAACAATCAAAGAACATGCAATGATCTACTGGGAGACGTTGTGATAGCAGAGCATATTCATTTGTAATCCTAATTAGAAGCTGGCTTTCTCTTGAGAGGGAGACTCTAAAATATTACTTTCATTTACATATATTTAAAAATGAGCATACTGTTATATTAACATTTATAATTCAATTGTGAGAGTATACCATTAATTTGGAATGTTACATGCCAGTTATTTGTCAATGGAATCAAATTTTTAAAATTGTCTTGAGGAAAGTTTTCTTATTAATATAATCCTTTTAGGTAAAATGGAAACAAATTATTTTAGAAAGTTATTTATCATACAAACCATGTACCACCAGTAGTAAAGTTAGATAATAGAAAGGTCAACAAGTTTATCAGGACTATGAATTTCCTTATAATGTTACTTCTTATTGTAACTGATAATCATAGCTACTTCCCATAGAAGAGAAAAAAATTCATTTACATTCACTGAAAAAATGTAAATACCCCTGAAAAAGTATCAGAAACAAAAGACAGCATCCCTAATAGATATCAACCCTCCTCTTAGGCTACTTTCCCAAAGGCCAGGCCTATTTCTTTTCATTTCTTTTAGTTCTGTCATCCCATTGATAAATGACTCAATGTGTTTCAAGTCAGGATCTTAGAATCTAAAGCTTTGGTAATGTCTAAATAAAGGACTCAATAGTAGAAACAATTGTAGTATAATGTTTTGGGATGTATCTGCTACAGTTTACCAGCACACTACTTTTGGGTAAGATGTTTCAGAGTAGTCTCTACCAGCCCAGAAACCCATGACATACTGCGAAAGATTCTGGCTGCATAAATACAGTGTCTGCGGAATGCCATTGACATCTGGATCCATCCTGAGTTAGAGGAGTGGGTCCATATGCTTTTGTTACCCCTATAACAATTTACACAGGGCCACAATATTTTTGTGGGATAAGGAAATTTAATTGTCTTTCATAAAGTCATGAGTGCTTGCTTTTAAAAGATCATAATGCCAGTCTCAGTAAAGCCAGCTAGTCTACTAAAAATACAAGCAAACACATAAATACAAACCTTGATGGGCTACAGCTAGTTACAGTTCAATATCTTAGATTGCAATGGTCATTGAGCAAAGTTCCTGGGAGATGCTAGTAAAATAAGTCTAGATACATTATCCTTGCTTTATATATCTCTTGGAATTACAGCTATAGATAGAAGTGTGTGCATGTGCATGTATGTGTGTGTGTGTGGGGGGCTTAACAATGTTAAAATGAAGAAGAGGTATGAGAAATATAGAAAGAAAGGACAGAAAAAGAAAGAAAGAAAGAGAGAGAGAGAGAGAAGAAGAAGAAGGAGGAGGAGGAGGAGGAGGAGGAGGAGGAGGAGGAGGAAGGAGGGAGGGAGGGAGGGGTCCAGGTGAGAAGGGCAGGGTACTTTAGATAGCATTACAAAAACATGTTCCAAACATTGATAAAAAAGTAAGAAAGCTAAACTGAGAAGAAGATGTAACAGTGAAGATAAATAATTTTATAATTTTGCCTAGAGCCAATGCAAGTTAATGAGAAAGAATGGCCTTTCACATTTGGGGTGGACAGTGTCTTTCAACCTCAGAAAGATGTCCCTGCTCTTTTTAAAATTCCTCCCCTCAACCCTTGGCCGCTTATTTTAGTTTTTTCTGAGCATTGTATAGGTGGGTCAAAGTATGTGCTAGAGTTCCTCAGGTTGTAGTCAATTTATTGAATAAAATTTAAAGTCATCTAAAGAAAAAATGTCTATTACAGGGTTTTGTTTATAAATGTTGAGAAATATAACTGCATATATCACAAAATAGAATCCAAGCCAACTACTAAGGTGTTTATAGATTTTTCTGGTCACAGGCAAATATTTTTAAATTAACATGTTATATTCACCAAAGAACATAAGAGATGTTTTTCTGTATTGTTAAATTATAAAATGACAATAAGAACTAACCAATGCAAAATTAGTATTAGTTTATCATAAAAAGCATTTTATATATCATTGTCCATGTTAATATCCTAATTCTTTAATAGATAAAATCAAGTTTCTAGGGCTTTCAAATTCAATACTTTTCTTTAGAATTAAAACTATGATAAAAAATTTTGTAGCACCTACGTATGCCCAAGGTCTCAGTCTTACATAAATCATATATTATTTGGTAATATATCCTTCTATAAAGAATATTTTGATCAGAAGTCATGCATTTTTCTGTAGTCCGAGCAACCAATAAGCTTGATTTGAAAGTGCTCTTCAAAAACCTTGATATAACTAGTGGAGTAGGCAAATAGAATTTTTTAAATTGGCTAGTGAGGTCCCCTCCTGCTTGTTTGGACATTCTCTTCTAACATTGTTGAAAGGTCCCTTAAACTCAGAATTTTTAAAACTATCATTTGGAATAAATAAAATATTTATTTAAATGTAACAGGACTACTAGGGCATTCTCTTAGGTATCTATAAAACTCATCTATTCTATATAGCATTATGGGGACAATTTTCACTTACCTGACAATGATTCTTCTCAAGAGATTGATGAAATTGTTTGGCCATTAGAGCCTATAGTATAAGTTCAGTTTTTTATTAAAATTTTTTTTTATTTTATTCCACACTTGCCCACAAATTACATACCTTCTTTTCTAATAGAATTGTTCACATTCCTCTGAGTTTTCTTAGGTGAGGTTTATAAAGTACAGGATGAAAGGCATTCTGCCTTAACTGCTGCTCTGCTGCTCTCAGCTTTCAACTTATTCTGTGTCGCTGCATTTGCACATTTATGCGCCGCATCAAACTGCTGGGTGGCTTTTATTTTTCTGTCTAGGCAGAAGGATGATGACTTTTCTTTTTACCTGTTGCACTTTGTTCCTGATGTATGATGTTAACCTTACAAGGTCTCTGTTTCTTTGTGTTTACCATCACTCCCTTCATGAGTTTCTCTTTGCATGTACCTCACAGTGCCACATTTCCCCATCTGTCTTCCAATTCTAAAGAAAGGTCTTATGTTTCCAAGGCCCTCTAAAGCATGGTTACATAGAGTGTGGTCCACAGACCGGCAGCAGCAGCATCAGCATCACCAGGGAGCTTGTTAGAAAAGCAGAATTGCAGCCAAACCACACCACAGACTTGCTGAACAAGAACCTGTATTTTAAGCAGATCTCTGGATGAATGGCACTCTCTAAATAAATGAGAAGTGCTGCTCTAAAGGTTCTTTCCCAGCTCCATGCCCTCTGAGATCTCATCTATATGTTCTCTCTGGCCATCTAGTTGCATATGATACCATACGTGGACTAATCCATCGTAGCCAGGATTACAGCAACCCGGTAACATCTGTTTGAATCTACATGGATGCTCTTGGATTGTGGATTCCAGTGATCTTTCTGATCTCTCCTCTGAAACTTTGGGTTTGGCTACTCATCCTGATAACTTGGTTGTGAGTGGGAAGAAGGGGACTGTGGTTAGGAAACAATAGACTAGATGCTTAAATCTGCCATTTTCCATGTCCACTTTTGAAAATCATAGCCTTCTACTTACAGTAAATACAAAGAACAAATTAGACATATATATTAATGCAACTCTTGTTAAACTATTGCAACAAAGTCTAATAAAGTTATCTAAACCCCCAGCAACAAAGTCTAATAAAGTTATCTCCTTCTTTCTCCTACTGCAAATAGATTATTCATGTGTTAAACCAACAATTCTGATTGGGTGAAATAAGTTTCCTTTGTGGAACTGGGCATATTATTGCCAGAATAACATGAGAAGAAGAGTAATCTCTTTTGTGCTGCTATAGGAAATGAAGATGTTTCCACAAGTTGTTCCTAGTTCAAATCATAGGGTTTTATTGTTAATATGGCTAGAAAGTGACTTGCTAAAGAGTTAACATAATTCTGTACTATGAATACTCTTGCGCTTTGTAGTTTTCCATTGTGTTTTATAGTCCTTGAACTAGTCAAATGACATGAAGGTATTTTCATAGGAGAAAGATTTACTCTATGTTTCAGTACAGAATCATCATGACATAGGAATGGACTATTGTTCTTCAACCGTTTCTATTTGTCTCTTGGACATGGGGAAGATCTTTCACACACAGTAAATATATAACAGAAAATAGAATAAGAGGCAGATGATATCTTTATGTTCTTTTGTGGAAGGATGCTTAGAAAGAAAGTTAAACAATCCAGGAAAGAAAACAAATGGTTAATATTTATAGTTTGTGATGTATCAAAACTACATATACAATGAGATATTCTCAAAAAATTGTGAGATAGGGTCTGACAGATAGATGAATTAATAGAATTAAAAGTCCATAATAGAAATTGATAACATACAAGAGGATTTCTCCACATCCTGGTCAATTAAGAATTCAGAAAGCCTGGGATTATAGACTATGATTGCAGTGAATCATAGGCCAATATAAAGATATAGTAGTGCAGGTGTTAACTTTCATTTCCAAAGGTAGTTGTACTGTTTCTCTAGACTGACACAAAAACCTCATGTAAACTCAATATTGTAGGTAAATAGCATTTACTTAATACCCATATCTACATAAAATGAACATGTTGCTTTTGCAAAAAAATTTAATGTAATTTTAAAGTATGGGTTATTATAAAATATAATTAAACCAATATTAAATATAACATGACTTGTATTTTAAATTAAACTGTATTTCATATTAATGTTAGTTTAGGATTTCTGATTTTGAAATTATATTGTTACCTGTTTGCAAAGACACAATCTAAAACTTATTTTAAAATTAAACTGTTCTCTGCAGATGTACAAAGAATATAAATTCAAGGATATATAATATTTAGTATTAAAAATTCATTTTAAATTATATATTTTTCATATGTGACTAATTTTTTTATGGTTTTGATATTATTTACTTTGATTCCTATGCTGAAGAAAGCCCACATACAATACTATGATGATGGTTTCATTTCTGGGGCATTATGAAATGGGAATATTGTTGGTTGTTGTAGTTACTGAGATATCTACTGGCATTTATTGGACAGAAGGCAGGATATTAGAAACACTATACTGCACAGGACAATCCTTACAATGAAGAATTGTCCTCAATATTACATGACTTTTAGAAATCCTTTTAGGTAGACATTCAGGGAATTGAAAATCTTGTTGATGATAATCTAAGTCTAGAACCTATCTCAATTTGCATATTAAAACTACATTGGCATAATCTTGTAAAATTTTCTAAGAATGCATACAGAAAATATATGTATAAGAGTAATCAAAACAATAAAAATTTCAATATATGTATTTTTGCCAAGATTTAGCTCACCATTTTGGAAAATCCTGTCAATCATCAGCAACATCCCTCAGGATACTGGAGTCGCTGATTAAATATTCTGCAATTTGTAGCTTTGTGTTCATAACTTTTCTTAAAGGGGCAAGGATAGAAATACTATGCTACATTATCTAGTACATTTGTTTCCTACTGTTTAACATATTGAAACACACACACGCACATGTACTTCACAAGTTACTTTCCTTCCATTTATCCTTTATATTATAATTAGGGTATTTAGCTGATATTTAAAAATTATCTGCATATGTAAGTTCTATTATCTGTGACTTAGTTCAGAAGAATAATGGGGGCATTACAATATATTTATTATAACATGGGATATGTTGGGTCTGATTGTGTTGAGAAACACTGTCCTGGGAACACTCTATCTCAGGTAGATTTATGTCTCCCAGCAGGTCACTTGTAATATAGCCAATTGTTCAGCAAATGTTTACTTTGTTAGAAGGGCAAATGTACATAACATAGAAAAGTATAGGATAGTGTGCCTTGGGTTTTGTTCTTATGCACACTTACTTGCTGGGTGGTTTTGGGTGAGTCAGAAAATTTCCCTGGGCCTGAATTTTTCTTCCATTAAATGAAAGTGTTGGACTTGATGAACTCTAAAATCCTAAGACACCATGTCATTATAGGCAGAAATTTATTTCCATAGGATAGAATCTATATTTAGAAACCTTCATATCATATTTGCAGTGCTCATAGCTTTTAATAACTGTTTTCTGGTATTTTTAAACACTGAATTTAAACCTATTCAGTAATATGAAATTGACTTTTCTATAAATATGTTTTCCACTAAGTAGTAAGCCTGCTTAAGTTTTATTTTGAGGAATAGATTAGTAGCAAGATAAATATTTATAATAACTGCAAACTTTTCATAGAAAATCTAATGGCATGTGTTTTCATTTTTAACATACACATAAACATACACATATACATACATATGATAGTGGGTGTGAATGTGTATATATACATATATAATCATATACACACATGCACATATATGTGGACATAAATGTCTATACATACATATATATGTATATATATATATATATATATAGAGAGAGAGAGAGAGATATTCACTACTGATATTTTGAAAGGCAAACACACTTATATATTTTAATGGTTGATTTCCTTAAAGCCCAGACAAGATTTTCTGAGTGAAATATACATGGTAATACATGAGAAAATTACTTGTTCCCAGGTCAAATCAAGAGTTGGTTACAAAAGGACAGATTCATGTTTATCTGTGGGGTAGACCAGCATTCTCTCCTTCAATTCCCATTTCCTTCTTCCCTGAGCCACATGCACCTTGCTACGTTTTTTCTTTAAATTATCAAGAGGAGGCCACGAGATGAGGAACACTTCCCTGCAGGTGGTGATATGAAACTGACAAGTAGTTTATAAACTGGCCCTACCCTATGCTTGGAGAAGCTTTATAACTGATTGTTTTAATACCAAAGTGACACCAAAGGGGGTCAAGTAAATAAATATGCAAGCCTCACCAGTTCAAAATAATAAAATTCCAATGTGTGCAAGCCTGCTTGTTGAACATATGTTTGAGGCACGGCTAAGCCATCTGGCTCAGTGTCAAGCATTTACACCAACTGCAGTCTTACAGTACCTGACAGCAGAAAAGCTTTATTCCCCTGGTGTTTGGGCACAAATGGAGAAATATTATTGAAATGATTATCTGCATCAAGACTCAGATTTGCTTTGACATTTAGCTGGCTCTGTTTAATCCAAAGGGTTGTCTGAATGAATAAAGAGAAGGGTTCCTCCAGAAGATGCTGCGAGCAGCCAGGGAAAGCCAAATGATTAATGAGACTGAAAGGCAGGGTGGACCTGCCCACCTCCACCCAGACCTCAGTGCCAAGAACTGAATATGAAATTAGTCTGAAGCTTTCTGTGGCTTGTCAGGAAGATTCTTCTGCCCTCACATGGGCTCTCATTTTGGACCTCTGGAAACAAAAGGAGCAGATACCTTACCCAATATGGAAGAAATAGAAAGGCTGGGAGAGAGCTTCATGTTATAATCAGAACATTTCACATTCAAACACTTTTGCTTTTAACAGCTCTACCAGAGGCATTTAGATATGATGTTAGGAATGGAGTCTCTTTTAGGAATCTGAAAGCAACGGCTTGTCGCCTGGTTTCTGTTTTGGCAGCTGGCTTCTATATGCTATGGTCCTTATATCAAGATAATTTCATTTGGCTTAGAATGCTGTGTTCCACTGGTTATTCTGTGCTGCCATTCATTGCTATATTAAGCTGAGTTTTTAGAAAAACGAGGTGCAGTGTTAGTTTCAGCATTCACCTATGCTAGTGAAATTCAGAAGTTTTGTCAAAAAGAGACACCTTCCTCAGACTCATGGAAATTAGCAAGAAAATAGAATAATAATAATAATTAAAAATAATAACAACCAAATAGTAATGATAATAATAGAATAAGTACCTTCATTTGGAAATCTTTATCAACAAGTTCTAGGTTCATATCTGCTTTATCTGATTTTCTGGTATACTGTACCTTTTGTAGGGAGAGTTTTAGTAATGATTGTTGATTTAGATTTGAAATTACTTTGGTGATTTAGATTTAATAAGAATGTTAGACATGATTTCCTCCTCACTCTTACTTTTAATTAACTTTTTATAGAGATATGAATGAATTCTAATGAACACAATTGGCAGGCTAATTGATTTGTTTCAGAGCACAGTGAGTGATCAGTATGCTGGCAGCATTGATATAATATTCAAGGATGTCAAACAGTTTTTGGGTTAATTTTCTGGCAGAGGTTAGTTGAGGAAATTGCTTAAAATATGTACTGTTTTTGATTTTCAAATACAGGCCTATTTTTTTTTAAATTCACTGAATTAAAAGATATCAATTCCTTTGAATTTATAGTGTCTTTAAATTATCACATTGCCACAAGGGAGTTGCTTTGTGTATTCTGTGCATATTAACAGAATACTTTTACATGTGTTATACACATGAGAATATTAAAGACAATTTTAAGAAGACAAAGTATTCCTATTGCAAGATGAAAGCCAAGAATGTGCTCCTCTGTTTAAAAGATTATTTTTAAAAGTTGCCACCAAATCAAGAGTGGTCAAAACAAATCCTAAAAGCTCCCATTTAAAGAAAAATAAAGCACAACTCTAAGAGGTTACTGTTTTGCCAGGGATCTCACTTTAAAGGTTTTGCTTAAATAAATCCCAGTGAAATGACATTCTTTTATAGTGTTAAGAACAATGAGCGGGTGAGAAAATATATTATGACATAGTTAAACACAAGGCTATAATTTCTAAACTGCATAAATTACATGTTTTTCCCTATTATGATACAGACAGCCAAACTGAACATTTTTGAAAGAAAATGACCAACGTATGATTAATTGCAAGCTCACAGATTTTGCAGCTTCAAGAGTAAATCAACTGCTAAGAAGTGCTAACTTGCTAAAATATAAACTAATTTTAGTCTCTAGATATTAAAATATAATCCATCTTCTTCCTCCATGGGAAAAGCTAATTAGAAATTGTGACTGGCAGAAGGAGGAGAACCCAGAGAACACCAGAGTTGAGTTCACACGCTTAAAACCTGAGCCCGGAAAAAGTGGCCAGATTTTTTATTCTTTATGTTTCACATATTTAGGTTTCCTGAAACCAGCTTATGTTAATGGCTGCTGCCCAAATGTGCAAGTGACAGAAGAGAGAGTTTGTGAAAAGAACACGTTTAGTTAACATGTAATGCTACAAATATATTGTAGAGACAGAAATGGCCCATGGATTTCATTTGTGCACTTCTCAAAAGATCTGACTGTTCACATCTAACAGTTAAGAATTTGGCCATCAGATAAGTGGCAATTGTGTTTTGAACCTTTATATTCTAGGAGACCTTGGAAATTGTGAACAAGTCTTGATTTCAAGAAGACTTTACCTGAGCTCTGATGGCTCTTTGCTTGAGAGTAAGGTGAAAAATTATGGAGTTGGAAATGCATAATGAATAAATACACTATCTGTCCTACCCACACATCAAGAACACTTGCTAATAATTTCACATATGCTATTTTTTAAGGCGAGGGTCCTATGTCTTATTTCAAACCTTTATTTTGCCATATTTTAAAAAGTATAGGTACATTACCAAGCTTTTTCACACTATGACTGTGAGATTTTTCAATTGAATAAAAAGTGGACATAGCAAAAATGCAAGCGGAAGATTCCCTACCAATATGATGATTAGTATGAATAAGTGAGTGAATTAGAATTGCAGAGTTTCAAGGAGCAACAGTTTCATCATAATAATCCATTTTTAAAATTTCTTATTAAAAGGAGAGATTCAGGCAAACATTTCATAATAGAAATAGAAGACTACCAAATGTGGAATTGATATTCTATGAGCATTTTAAAAATATTAAATCACGATGAAAATTCTCCAGTGGATATTTTTATGTACATTTGGGGTATATGTATTTATCTGACATTGAGATTAGTTGTGATATAGCTTTTAAAGAATAGCATGAGTTTCCCCAAGGAATTTTAAGTCAATTCAGTATGCATAACAAGATAATGAATTTCTCATTGAGTTCTGTTCAAACTAAATCCACACATATTCCTTTCCCTGCCCCTTATGATTTTAACCAGCCAGGATTCCAAACTCTAAGGTAATATTCATAATGAAAATAGTAATTTTAAGAGGCACACAGAGATTAAGAACTAGACCACCAGGGTTGTTATCTTGCCTCTACCACTTCTCAGTTGTGAAATGTTAGAAAAATTATTTAAAGCATTTACTTTAGTTTTCTCAGCTATGAAATGAGAATAAAAATATGTATAGCATTGCTATGAGGATTCAAGATAATAATACATCTAAAATAATTGGATTAGTGTTTGGCACATAGTAAGTGCTTAATAAATATTAAAGTACATATATTATGCATCCTAAACACTACAAATTATAGCCAAAGTAAAAACATGCATGAGTTTATGGAAACAAAATTTCCCTCCTACCAATAAGGTTCTTTGTCTTAGAGTCTCCAACATGAGGTGGCATGAGACCAAGAAGAGCTGGTAAGGTGAAATGAGGGCACAGGTATGAAAACTTGCATTCCTATAGAATCATATGCATAGCTGAGGGTAAGAACCCAGAGAACTGTCAAGTTCAGACATGTAGAAAATAGATTGTAGTACTCCATTTTTTTAGTTCCCACCTGAGTCACTACTACAGGATTTTAGTCAAAGGTTTATGATTCAGCACAAAGAACAGTATTATTTTTAGAGCACCCAATACTAATCCATCAATCATATTAAAAGGTTTAACAGTTACAATTTAGGCATTCTTCTCTAAGAATAGTTGCCATTTGAATGACTATTTTATGTGGAACATATTTATTTCAGTTGTTGCTAATTATCACCACAATACAAAATGTTTAGCACTATTATTATTCCCATTTTAAATATGTATAAACACTTTCAGAAAGATTATTTAATGTACTCTAGGTCATAACACTTGTTAATAGTTGAGCCAGGATTTGAATGCAAATTTATTTAATTTCAAAGCTAGTGTTATTTGTACTATATTATGTATCACAGGAGATAAAAATACAAGATTTGAAATATGACCGTGCTTCTCAAAACATTAACTTTTCTCCTCTTTGATTTAACAACCTGTAAAATGTGAGAAAGGTGGAAACTTTTAACCATGAATTCTCAGTTTGTTGCCTACATCAAATATCTGGAAATCCTGAGCAAAAGTAGCTGTGGAAGTCATCTGGTTTCTCTGAGGTTCTGTTTTCTCAGATTATCTCTTTCAATTTCATTATCTCAGCTGCTTACCATACTGTTTAACTTGATGAGCTCTGATTTGTGTCAGATTTTCCTAATTGTCCTTTGTAGCAGCACAGTTCCGTTGCAGACTTCTCTAACCCATCCAGGAGCAATCTCTTGACATATGGGACAAAATGAGAATGTCTTATATGATTTTTTGGGGTCTCAGAAATAGTGGAAAGAAAGAATGGAGTAGAAGCAATATATGAAGAAATAACGTCAATTTCCCAAAATTGACAAAGTACATCAACCCACAGGTTCAATAAATTCTACAAACTCCAGTAGGTCGATTATAAGGAAAAACACACCTAGATACATAGAGAAAAATTGCTGAAAACTTAAGAGAGAGAAAATATTAAAAGCAGCCAGAGAAGAAAAGACCTGGTACTTTTAATGGAGCAGCAATGAAATGGATAGCTGGCTCTTCAACAGAAATGGTGGGAGTAAAAGACAATGAAATGACTTCACAAAGTGCTGAAAGATAATAACTGCCATCTTAGAAGTACATATCCGCAAAAATATGAAATTGCACAGAGTAATGGAGAACAACAAAAAGGGTAAATATGAGGGTAAATATAAATAGATATTGACTGGACATTGCCTATACAAAACAATAACAGTAGTATTAGAAAATTTTAAATTTACGTAGAATCAAAAAGTATGATACTAACATAAAAACTGAGAAAAGTAAATGGAATCAAAAGTGTTCTAAAATTTTAGAATTATAAGAAAAGAGGTAAAATTATTAATTCTTATAAGAGTACAATAAATAAAGGATGCATGTTATAAGGGTATTCATTAAAATAATATTAAATTATTTTAAAATAATATAGAGTAATAAAGCAAAAGAGGGCAAGAAAACAGTATCATAAAACAATTCTTTAATGGAAAACAAATAGATGCTAAATATAAATCTAAAGGTATCATTTACTTTGAACGTAAATGTACTAACTGTTGCAATTTAGAAGGCTAAAATTGTCAGATGGGATAATAGGTAACAGGAAAAAAGTAGAAACAAAGAACACTAGACAAAAGCAAACTTAAACACAGAAACAAGAAGAGTAATCTACTTCAATTAGGCAGGGAGCTGTGAGTAGCAGAATTATACTATAGCAGAAGTAGTAACAGGAATGAGAAGAAGTAATCCCACTGAAAGTGGGGAAACTTAATAAGAAAGTGAAATTCTTATGATGGAAGGAGAAATAAATTAAGTAAATTAAGAAAGAAATGAATTAAAGCAACATAGAACTATGTGGAAATTCACATAGGGGACTTACTAAGGCATTAATAACTCACTACCTTTTAAGTTCACTTTTGTTTCCGGCAGTGTTATCATTGAAGTTTGTAATAAATGACCAGTATTTACCAAGAAAATCTTAAATTATATTCAATATACACTATTTGCATAGATCAGGAAATGTGTGATACACTTTGGAAAATTTATCATCCAAATAAAGAAGCAGTGCTGTGAACAGTGATATCTTTACATTAACTAAATTCAGGATACTCTTCCACACTACTGTAATGATACTTCCCTTCTTTTTTGTTGAAAGAATGAAGCACATGAACTTCATGGCATGGGGAACTGAGCTGGGGGCATGAGAAGCATTTAAAAATTAGCTGATAAAAAAGAGTGTGGAAATGGCCCTCAAATACGGAACAGATTCATGTAGAGTAGTGCTTCTCACAATTTGAAAGGCATATAAATTAGCTGATATTTCTGTTAAAATGCATATTCTTATTCAGTTGGTCTGTGGTGGAGGTTGAGATGTATATAACAAAGTGTCAAATTATGGACTACACTTGGAGTAGCCAAAGACTAGTAAACACAGAACAGAAAGTCTTGTAGATGATAATAAAAAGTCAATAATGAAAATAAGTCACTTATTTTATGAGCCTTGACCTTCACAGATCTAAACTCTGTCTAGCCAAAAGATACTCAACAGATGCCAAAAGGAACAATACACCAAAAAAGCAGGTCACTCAGGAGATTTTATAAAACTTATAAAAATATAACAAATATGTACTAAATTATTTCCACTAAAGAATTTTTAAAACGGTTTGCAATTCTTTATTTCCACAAAACAAAAGCAATTGCAATCTGTTAATGTATATCTTCATTGTATCTCAGAACTATCAAATTCAACTTACAAAAACAAAAGCTTCCTTAGAAAAACCCTTATAGGGGAGCTGCAGTCATTTTTTATTGTAATTTCTAAAATATACTTCCAACCAAATTTCATATAAAATTAAAATCCAGGGTCATATAAAGCTGCCAATCAAAACATTGGCAAATGAAAAATGCACACAGTAAACATTTGGGAAAATAACATAGCAGTTTTCTCCTTTTATTAAATTTTGACTGAACAAATGGTAAGTGCTTTGGTGTCAGGGAAGCTGCATGAATAAAAGCCAATGAGGTTGGAAGCAGCATGTTATAAAGATTAAGATAACTATATTCAATTATCTTACCCACATATAATCCTTACCCTATAATAAATACCCCTTGTCCTCTGAGAAGTACTTATTCAGTACTTTAGAAACCTGACAATTTCTGGGAATTCTTCATGCTGTCTTATTTTTGTGCCTTTTGAGATCTGCAGATACTATGAAGAAATCAAAATCACTAAAATATAAAATAATTTTCTAAAAAAATTACTACTAATAGAAATAAAGTATCCTTAGGTGTTTCAATAGGAATATGATTCTTACTGAAAACTGTATTTATCTAGGGTTTAAACAAATTTTTTTAAAGCCAACAATCATTTCTTCATTTAATTCCATGGCTAGAGTTATGAGGGGAAAACTGCATAAAAACATTAAAGTTACAAATATGAGAATTTATGAGAAAGCTGTGAATTTGCATTGTCAGAATTCAGGAAATCTTATTAGATGAAGGAAGATAACAAGAGAGTCTTTAAACAATTTTCTGGAGTACTTTATATGGAGGCAGAGATGAAATAAGAAACAATATAGCACAATGGGGGGAAGAAAAGATTGATTAAAATCCTGAGGAAGTTTTTACAAAACAAAAATTATATTATAAAAAGAAGGAAAGGATAAAAGTTGTTCTAGTACAGTAATGAGATGAATATGTACAAAAAATCTTTTTAATCCATAATCTTGATATGAAATATTTAAATTAAGATAATTTTAAAATGTATTTTTACATTGTAATGAGTTTCTGTACACCTTAGTTGACTAAAATAAAAATCAAAATATTACTATTATCCTTCTCCACAATTACATGGATTGTATCTTTTTTCTTTCTTTTGTTCTTTTTTTAAATTTCAGAGTATTATGGGGGTACGAACACTTTGGTTACATAAAATGTCTTAATACCTGAGTCAGAGCTAGAAGTATGCCCAACCCGCCCACCAGACAGTGCCCACTTCACTCCTTAGGTGTGAATTTATCCTCCCCCCTCCTACCTGCCTAACACCAGATGACTGTTACTTCCATATATGCACATGAGGGTTCATCAATTATTACCAATTGAATAATGAGTACATGTGGTGTTTTGTTATTCCATTCTTGTGATAGTTCACTTCAAAGAATGGGCTCCAGCTCCATCCAGGATAATATAAGAGACATTAGTTCACCATTTTTTTTATTACTGAATAGTGCTTCATGGTATACATAGACCACATTTTATTAATCTACTTATATATTATAAATGGGCACTTGGGTTGTTTTCACATCTTTGCAATTGTGAATTATGCTGTTATAAACATTTGAGTACAGATGTCTTTTTTACAGAATATCTTTTTTTCCTTTGGGTAAATACCCAGTAGTGAGATTTCTGGATCAAATGGTAGGTCTACTTTTAGTTCTTTGAGGTATTTTCCACAGAGGCTATACTAGTTTGCAGTCCTACCAGCAGTTTATGATTGTTCCTATCTCTCTGTATCCACACCAGCATTTATTGTTTGGGGACTTTTTGGTAAAGGCCATTCTCACTGGAGTTAAGTGATATCTCATTGTGGTTTTGATTTGCATTTCCCTGATGATTAGAGATGTTGAGCATTTTTTCATATGTTTGTTGGCCATTAGTCTGTCTTCTTTTGGAAAGTTTCTATTCATGTCCTTTGCCCACTTTTTAATAGGGTTGTTTGATTTTTTTCTTGCTGATTTGCCTGAGTTCTATATAGATTCTACTTATTAGCTCCACAATTCCTTGTTATAAATAGCTATATAACAGACCACTTTTCTATATCTTGAAAATCCCAAAAGTGTAAAGTGTGGTCATGTTGTTTAAGTAATTATAATTTAGTGGGGTTGAGAATGTATCATCTAATTTATTCATGAATTTATTATTTTATTCAATTTGTATCAATGCAGTGAGTATCAGTTTGGCACAAGAGGCCATTGGGGAGAAAAAGATGAATAAAGTAGACTTACTGCTTTCAAGGAGCTTATATTGCCATAGGGAAAATAAATCATGTGCATAAATTAGATATAATATAGAAGACATCAAATGGTGAACTAACCTCTGTTAACTGAAGAAACCAAGCATAAGTATTGAGATGGTTTAGGCCCCTAAAAGTTTGTGCCAAGAATATTGAAAGTATTCTCACAGAAAGGGAGAGACAATGCGCTATATGAAATCCTGTCTGAAAGAAGTGGCTTGAGAGTTGAGTATGGCAAACATAATAAGATTTGAACTGACTTATAAAACAGGGAAGGGTGATTTGGAAAGTGAATAACAGGGGCACTGAGACAGGAAAATAGGAAAGACATAAGGGAAATGGAAATAAAGGGGGCTAGGTTCGGCCTGAGTATAAAAATGCATATGAGGATGTTTCCAATGCAGGTGGTTCACAAGTTCATACATTAAAAACACATACTCAGACAAACTCCACACACATGCACACTCCACCAAACATCAGTGAGAGATAAAATATTTTTAAAAAGGAATAGTTAGATGCAAGACGATAAAGGAACATCTCGGTGAAGCAGAAAGTGACTGAAAAATAATCTGTAAATGCTGAAGTAGCTTGTAGAAAGTCAGAAGGAGAGTCTGGGAATTCAACCTGTGTGATCTAACGGGGATGACTCTATACAAGGAAGCAGATTAGAGACAGTAGCACTGCTTGCTGGCTGAGAAAAGTGACAATAGCGGCCAAGGTTGGCCTGTGACTGATCCTGTCAACCAGGACATTCTCTAGAACTAGGGTCCAGAGGGCCCAGTATAAGTTTTAGTCTAATTGAAGATTCTGAGATTCTAGATACTGTGTAAGAAGGAGTGGTCATTGAGTGAGAAAAATAAAATCTCCCTCAAGAAGAGCTTCTGAAGTTAAATTTCAAAGGGTAAAATGAGATAGAACACCTGAAAGGATAATCAACACACTGAAAGGGAAACAAATAACAGAGCACATTGGAAAATATGGTAAAATAAGTATGTCTAGTCCAAGATATATATGTAAGAATATTAATTAAAAATGCAAAATAGAAAATTATGAAAAAGAAGCTAGCAGCTGGGACTCAAGAAAGAGTATATATGAAAAAGAACAAAGTAGAAATCATGTAAATAATCAAAGAAGAAGATCAATAGACTCTGTTAAAAAGAGAATTGCTGAATTGAAAGACATACAGGAAAATTGTTCACAAAACTTTAAGATACAGGGTTAAAAATAAGAAAAAAAGGAACCAATATTATGTCTAATAAAAGACATAATGATGAGGGAGATAGAATGATAGAAAAACAATAAGCAAAGAGATAGTGACTAAGAATTTTCTATAAGAAAAGAAAACTTTAAGCTCTCAATTTAAAAACATAAGATCATTTGTTTAAATGTCCATACACATTATATGAAACTATGAAGCACTACAAATAAAGAGAAACACTTAAATGCATCAAGAATAAGAAGGAGAATACTTATACTAGAAAGATGGTCAGACTAGCAGCACAGTTCTTACCAGCAATAAGGCATGCCAGAAGAAAATGGAGTAATAGTGCCAGACTAGCCAGCTAAACTTTCAAGTGTGAACACAAAATACACACTTGCAGATTTATAAAGTCTAAGAGCATTCATTTGTCACCCATTGGCCTTCACTGAGAGAACTAGTAAGGGACTATTGAGACTTCAGCAAGGAAAACAGTTGTCTTGTTCATTCAATAGCAAATGCTTTATGAGCACAACCTATATGCTAGACTTTGCTCATATACTGAGAACAGAAGGGTCAAAAACAAAAGCAAAACAAAACACAAAGTCCCTGCTATCACAACACATTCATTGAAGTTAGAGGATGATGCAGATGGAAAAGTTAACAAATTTGCCCTCAAATAATGATGAGGATTATGAAGAAAGAACAGTAAATCAGAGTGAGACAACACATAGTGACAGGAGAGTATTTTAGTTGACATGGTCAGTGTGAGACTATTCAAGGCAATGGCATTTGTTAAGACCTGATTCAAGTAGAGATAGGAGCAATATGAATATCTGATGGAAGAGAATTCCAAGAGATGAAAATGCCCAAGTCCACAGGCAGTAGCTTACTTGTGTTTGAAGAATAATGATGAAATCAGTAACCTGGAGTGCACTGAACAAAAGGACAATACAAGGAAATGAAGTCAGAGAGGGTAGGGGGACTACACATCATAAATACTTGTGAACATTTTGGAGTACATGTGTGATGCAAAGCTATTTGAGAGACATGATCACTACATTTGGAAAAGAACACTCTGGTTGCTGTGTTACAAAGGGACTAAGAGAGTAAAAGAAGCAGTAAGATATTTCAGTAATTTATTATAGTAATATAATAAAGGTGATAATAGCTTTACCATGATGCTAAGTGAAATAAAGAGTGACAAGAGTGAGGTTTTGTATATATTTTGAAGGCAGAAATAAGAGCACTTGCAAACTCAGAAGGATGCAGTGGAATGCAAGAAACAACATAGAGAAGAATAAATAAAATAAAAATAATGACTGTAAGGAAGTAGTGGGAGAAAATATTGGAATCATAGTTTTGATTGGGGCAAGTTCTGATATGTCAAGTCAAAGATTTTGGACTTTACTTAGTAGACATGGGAAATGTGTTTGTATTCTTTCTGTGTCTATCTGAATAAACGCCAGGTTCAGAGTAGCAGGGCTAGGCAGACTCAGGGAAGCCAGGATATTACTAGACCTAACTTGTGCTGGGGGAAGCTTCAAGTTGTAGGAGGAAGTTCCATCTTAGATCTGGAACTCAAAAGCTAGGACCACAGACCAGAGGTTGTAGGCTAAGCAGGCAATAAAAGTACAATAAAATAACATGAATATTCTGACAGTGAGTTTGAGACATAAATAGGAAAGCTAGAAGTAAACTATTCAGGATAGAGTAATATTAGAGAAGAATGATAGTAGCTAGGAAGCAAGGAACTAGTCATAGGAGTGATAATAATCTGTCCTGTTGTTCACAAATATCCATGCCCCTCTCATGTGTAAAATATACTCAGGTACACTTTGGAAATCCCCAAAGTGCCATCCCATCTTAGCATCAGGCTTGAAACTAGATTTTATCATCTACATAGGTATAGTTGTGGGTCTTTTTTATATAGAGTCCTATACTCTGAAAAGACAAGTTATTTGCCCTCTAACTTCCAATCCAATACATGCAAATTCAAAGCAATAATAGAACAATAATGGAATAAGGAAAGGATAACTGGAATGAATTCATACAAGAGAGCAGGAATGGGAGGCATGCCACAGTCAGTAGTCCTTCATGGTTTTTGTATCCTGTTGATTTAATGTTACCAGACCCCCCCTAGGGTAAAGGATATTGCTCAATTATGTCCTAGAGCTCCTCCCTGGGAGTACGTATGTAGTTTATTATACTCCATGGCTCCCCAATCCACCCCTCCTTTACTTTTAGTCTTCGGGGCCATTTTGAAAGAAAGCTTTGAAGGATATACCTGTTTTGGCCTCTAAACAATTCATTCATCCTACTTTCAGGCTGCAGAAAATTGGGGGCCCAGTGGTTTTTTTTAACCTATCAAACTGATTAAATCTCTTTTTGTTCAGTCCATGCTGGTGGTGCCATTGCCAAGAGCTCACTCAAAAACCTTATTGATTTTCTATGTATTTGATTCAAGTCAAACTCAATTGCTCAAAGCCATACTCACTTCTTGAACTCCTGGCCTCAAGCAATTCTTCTACCCTGGCCTCCCAAAGTGCTAGGATTACTGGCATAAGCCACCCAGAATTCTTTTGGAGATATGCCTCTTTCTCTAGTCTTAAAAATGGTACTTTAAATGGATTATGTTTACATGGAAACACCTCTTAAATTTTCTAGGACCCCTTTTATCCAGCTGAAAGCAACTACTAGACTTAGAAAACAAAGTTTTTTAAACATCTTAATTTGTAACTCTTTCCAAAGGGTATTTATAGCCACATCCTTGACTTAGTCTTTACAGTAAGATCATGATTTATTATTAGTACCTGAATTTTATCTTTTTCTTGAGGCTGTCATAAAGGTGACACATTTGATGTGGTGCATAGCAATTTCATTTTCCAACCCTGAAATCTCTGGGTTCTCTATATGCTCTTTAAATTCTCCTTTAAACCAGCCAATTATTTTCTGAGCTTATCTCTGCCTTGTATTACCCTGTCAAAGATATCTAGTGGCTACCAGAGGCATATTCTTCTCATGGCAAAATGTAGGAGTTCCAGAGGATGAACCTAAACCTGTAAGTGTCTGATCATTCAGTCATTCAGGTCTCTGATCTCATCACATCTTCTAACAGCCCATTGGCCACAAAAGATCACATGACTAAGCTCAAAGTCAATTGGACAGAGAGGTATATTCCTTCTCTGGAGGTAGGCTGAGGAAAAGATGAGAGAATATTTGTTGAATGATTATAACATAATTTACTATAGCTAAGAATAATAAGTCAGATTCTAAAATCTTTACAAAGGATAGAATACTTGCTATAGCTTGGTTTGTTTGTCCCCTCCAAAGCTCATGTTGAAATTTGATCCCCAGTGTTGAAGATGGGGCCCAATGGGAGGCATTTGAATCATGGGGGCAGATCCCTCCTGAATGGCTTTATGCCATTCTTGTGGCGATGAGTGAGTTCTCACTCTCTTAGTTCTTGCAAAAACTGGTTGTTTAAAAAAATCCCTGGCACCCTGTCCCCTCTCTCTTGCTTCCTTTCTCACCATGTGATCTCTGCATATGCAGCTCCCTTTTGTCTTCCGTCCTCAACAGAAGCCGAGCAGATGCCAGTGCCATGCCCCTTGTACAAACTGCAGAACTGTGAGCGAAATAATTCTATTTTCTTTATAAATTACTCAGCTTCAGGTATTCCTTTATAGCAACACAAACAGACTAAGACAATACTCTATAGGTCAAAACAGATAGTACTGAGGATATAGAAAGTATATATAAAGAAAGGGGAGGTTTGGGGGAAGTATTGCTTGCACAATGGTCTGAAAATGATAGTTGGTAGCAAAGCATGCACACGCTCCTCTTTATAGTCTCATAAAAGGGGGAGGCTGGAAATACCAGCTCCTTTCAGAGAAGATTTTAAGAGAATTTATATATACAGGGAACAGCCATTACATATATTCATGTGCATATATGTCTCTGAAAACTGGACCTAAAAGATTTCAAAGCTAAAAAGTCAGCCAACCAAAAAGTTATCAGTCATGTCTGTCTTCAAATAAGAAGTCTCCTTTATTCTGGGAGAGTCATGTTGGTGGTCCTTTTCAATATGCGGATATAGGAAAAGTGCTTGTTCTCAGAGAAGGGAAGAATGTTGGTCTGGCCATGCAGAATTTATAGGGACTTGACTCAGTTAAGTGGTCTGAGGTCAAATTTGGGTACGTGGTTTATAAGTAGTAACTTATAAACTTTCCTTCATTTTTTCCCTCCTCTCTTCCTCCTGCTCACCTTCTCTTTTTCTGCTTCTCTTTCCTTCCCTCCCTCTTTATTTTTCTTTCTTTCTCTGTCTTCTTTTAGCTTTTATTATTAATCATTTCTAACCCATGTAAAAATAGAAGAGTAGCATAATGAAGTCCCATTGTCCTTGTCAGTCAGCTTCTACATTTTCATCTCTTGGCCACTATTGTTTCATCTTACATTCCAGCCACACTCCCTGCCCTAAGACTAAAATAAAAGTAACCCCAGACTATATTATTTCATTTTAAATATTTTAGTAGAGTTATCATTTCTAATAGTTGTATTTTCTTTACTTTATCCTCAAGCCATCAGTAAATTTTTTCAAAAGTGAAACTCTGATATGTATTGTGTTAAAAAAAATTATGCAACACGTGCCCATGTTCAGAAAGAGTAGCTAAGGGGAAGCTGCGTCCTTTTTTAAGACTGGAATGGTATTATTAAGACAATTTGCATAAAACAGAGAAGGAATCTCAGGAGGGAAGGGCACCTCCAGCAAAGCAAACAGTCTGGGGACATGAGGGGAACGACAGAGTCTAGGCACATGAAAGAGAGACCTCTTTTTAAGCACTTTTCAAGCTATAAGCTGCTGTCCATTAGTGGGGAGTAAAATTAGTTTCCTAGATAGCCATTCAAAAAAATAAAATAGAATAAGTCAGAACTGACCAGACCAGAATAGAAAATACCAGAGCACATAAGACATATTAAGGCTAAGAACAATATTGTGTTTACAAACTTTCACATGGGTACATTGGGTCATGATATATAATGTATTTATGACTGGTAATTATGATGATAGATGTTTAAAAAGCAATGCTTTCGGAATCCTTAGAAATTGTTCTGAGACACTTTGAGAGGAAGGGAGTTTATGACAATATGGCCTATGGAGGACTGTACAGCTGGCTGCCTGAGTGTGAGGATTTATTTTGCTTACTAATTCATTCCTAGCACCTTGCAAAGTGTCTGACACATAGTGGATTCTAATAAATATTTGCTTAATAAATGAATAAAACAAATAAATGTATTTGTGGTTAGCTGGTGGCTTTCCTTTGTGAGGTAATTTAAGCCCTTTCCACCTTAAGACTCCACTGTTTCCTACTGTCTCATCATTGGCATCCAGCTGATGGTAGGAAAAGGAGCCTGAGTAGACATCTCTGCCATTTAAAGCCCGGGCAAGATCTAGTCTCATGACTATACTGAAGTACAAAGGAGGCTAGAAAATAGAGTCCAGCTACATGATTAAGAAAAGAAAGAAATAGATTTGATGAGCAAATAACATGGTTATTTAAAGTAGTGCATAATACAAATCAAATTAATGGTGAACGTTTTCTACTCCAATGAAGTTGAGAGTGGTATTTGAGAGGTAAATCAAAAAGATGAGTGAAAGAGAGAAAAAAATTTAAAGATAACATACAAATATTAAACATTGATTTTAACTTAAAAATGTGAATTATAATTTTTTTGCTAATCTTCAATCTAGTATTGAGAACTTTTCTTTTAATATAGATCTTTGATTGGATGTGTCTTCTTTACAAACATCACATCCATAAGGCAAACAACTTTCAGGCTGGGTTCTTGAAGTAAGAACTGCTAAATCAACTTGCAGGCAGAATACTTCTAGATTTTTATAATGTTTCAAACTATTTTTTTCACTCACATATAGACTGACATCATACTTTAAAAATAACTCTGATTAAGTCTTTCCAACATCTTCTGAGTGTTTTAACAGAAATGGTTCTCTTTTTTCCTATATTCATTTCATTAGCTAACCATATGAAATTATGTATTAATAATTACCATAGTATGCCCTGGAAATAAACATGTTTGGGAACAAACATAACTTAGTCTTCATAGACATTCAACTTATCCATTGGGTGCATCTTAGCTAATAACCTATTAATACAAGTGTTCAGCATATTGTGGGTAAAGTCACTACTTTTCACAGTGGTAATGGAAAGCAATGGTGAGGTGATTAAAGGGAGAGTGATTAAGATGGTTTTATCTGTGCATCATTAAATTTTGCTTTCATCATCAATCTGTATTGCCACATCCTTCAAAAAAGTGCTGTTACAATGTCTATTGTATATGAATAAATGTATTAATATGAGTCACATATTTAATCTTTTTATCTTATTATTCAAACAAAGATGAATTGCATAGAATTGATCTTGGTATCTAAATCTATTTAGCGTGTTATCACTAAGGTTAAATTTAAAGTCTTTTCTTAGTCCTGATAATAATAATAATAATAAGTGTTTATTTTACACTAAGTCTCCAGGCTAAGTATTGTATATACATTAATGCCTATAATAATCCAAACATCATAGGAGAACGTCTTATATTGGTATTTCTATTTCACAGAGGAGAAAATACGTTTGAGATGTTGACTAACTACCTTGGTTATGGTCACAGAGCTAGAGGCAAAGTTTGAACTCAGATACTTTTAATTCCAAAGTCTATGGTCTTAACCACTCAGCTATAAATTTTAGTCATAATTGTTAGATTTGACCCCTCATAAATTGACTCAATTATATAAATACTTCCATTATCTAACTATAAAAGAGGGTACACCATAGGTTGTAGAAACTACTTGTGAGGTCAGTTACCTAGGCTTTGAAAGACTTTTGATTATCCTTTTGATAAGCCTTCATTTACAGCATATAAATAATATATAGCATTACTATGTTAAGAAATCATTCTGATAACCCTTAAATATTGAGGACAATATATAGCTTTTACATTATAATCTATGATCTAGGAGGTCAGACAGTGGGTCTGTTTTAGTTGATAGATGTATTTTCTTATTCATAGCATATAATCTGGTTTGATAAAGATTTATTGAAGAATAAATGAATCAGTAAAAGAATGAATGACTTTTCCAGCATTATATTAGTATTTCCTGGGAATAGAATAGCCTATCTAAGGTAAGAGAAAATTGTGAAACAATTAAATTTTTTGAGTATCAATTTTTATCCTTAATTTAGTATTTTGAAATTTGTCGAGAAAGATTTAGCAGTTAAAAGGTAAAACCTCTCAAATATGTTATAAGAGAAGATAATGTATCTGCGGGTTTATTCCCACTAAAACCAAGGCTAAGGTTTAAGCACAAATAGAATAGTTATGTCAGAGAATTTTATTAATCATCTAAACATTTATTTCATAAAAGTATCCAGAGACTGTGCAATTACACTTTTTACCAAGAGCCATCATAATTTAGAACATTAAGGATTAGTAAATGTGTATGCTATATTAAAATCACACTATCTTTGGATAGTCATGCCTTTTATCTGAAAATCCATTGACTTGCTAGATTATTATAATTTTGTGGCCCCTAGAAGTCAGAGTATAAATTTGAGGCTCTGTCAGTCAGGCCTTCACAGGTAGCAAATGAAATGAGTAGAGAATCACTAATATTTTTTAGGGTACTATCTCAATTTATATATTTATTTTTAATTGACAAATAAAATTGTATGTATTTATGATATACAATGTGATGTTCTGAAATACATATACACTGTGGAATGGCTAAATTAAACTAATTAACAAATGCATTACCACATACACTTATCATTTGTCTGTGGCAAGAACACTTAAAATATTGATGAAAGGAATGATACATTCCCTGCTTTATCCACAAGGTTGCTGTGGGATTAAATAAAATGTCTATGAAAATGCTATGCAAATGTAAGTTGCCTTTTTTTAAGCGAAGAAAATAACCTTGTAATTATGCTCTTCATTTTTTCTTCTTTCATTGACATTTCTGAGAATGCACAATACTGTCTTTCTAATGATCCAGTTAAAATGCAATCAAATAATTATGATATGATGTAATAAGTGTGGGAGATCCATTCTGCATTCAGATGAGGGTTGGGTAAGGCTTCAGAGAGGAGGTGATATATGAGTTGGACTTTGAGGGGTGAATAGGAATTCAGCAGCAGTGACCTGGAAGAGGAGGGGCAAGAATACAGGACAAGACATGGAAGTATGTCACTCCTTGGCTTATTTGGGAAAGAGGGAATTAGGGTTGCTGGCATGTAGGATATATAGGATGTGTGAAGTGGCAGGAGGCTGTGAAGATAACAGGATGTGTGAAGAGGCTGAAGAAGAAGATGTATTAGTCAGCGTTCTCCAGAGATACACAATATGTGTGTGTGTGTGTGTGTGTGTGTGTGTGTGTGTGTGTGTGTGTGTGTATGAAGAGATTTATTATGGAAATTGGCTCAAGCTATTAAGGAGGACAAGAAGTTTCATGACTGCAAGCTGGAGCCCAGGAAAGCTAGTGATGTGATTTGGTCCAAGTGGGAAGGCTTGAGAATAGAGGTGGGCTGGGTTGGAGGCTGATGGTTAAGTCCTGAGTCAGAAAGCCTGAGAACCAGGAGCACCAATGTCCAAGGGCAGGAGACGGTGGATGTCCCAACTAAAGCAGAGAGAAAGTTTATGCTTCCTCTGTCTTCTTGCTCTATTCAGGCCCTCAATGGATTGGATGATACAGACGCATTTGGTGAGCACAGATGTTCTTTACTCAGTTTACTGATTCGATTGCTAATCTTTTCAGGAAGCACCTTCACAGACACACCCAGAAATAATGTTTTACCAGATATCTGAGCATGCCTTAGCCCAGTCAAGTTGATACATAAACTTTAACTTTACCATCACAGAAGAATTTTTTATTTATTTATTTTATTTTTTTACTGCAGAGCAGTGGTTTTAAACCCAGGCTCCCTTTTAGAATTACCTGGAGATATTTTTAAAAATACTTACGTCCAGGATCAATTAAGTTAGAATATTTGGCAATTAGAACCAAGCAATGTTTTTTTTTATTCGTGATCCCTAGGTGATTTTAATATGCAGCTGGTGATCAAAACTCAAACCCATACAGTAGAATGAATAAGAAGGTGCATCAATCCCTTTAGTCAAGATTTTTTTCCTTGAGCAATAAATAAGTCTATACACCAGCATCCTCCTGATTATGTCCTCCTGTGCCCATCCTTCTGGACATTATACAAGTCCCTGCCTCACATTTCGAATTGCATCATCATTTCTCTCCATTTCCCGGATCTATACTTTGTATAAAATTCTTTATTTCAGTGAATGCCACCAAAATGCATCCAGTTCAGAAATTTCTTATTCCTTCTTGAGTCCCTCCTACCACAATCACCAAATTCTCTTTGTCTGCCTCCTAATTATCCATCCAGGCTTCCTAACACCTCCCCTGTTGTGCTGTCACTGCCCTAAGCCAGGTTCCATTTCTTCTCATCTGGACAGTAACTGGCATCCCAGCTACAATTTTGTCCCAATCCATCAGTTTTCTACATAATTGCCTCAGTGACATTTCTAAAATATAGATCCACAAGTCATTTTAATATTGAACACCCTTTGATATTTTCTCATTTTTCTTAAAATTAAAAAGTTTTTAACATAAAATAAAATGCCTTTAATACCATTTCACTCTCTGCAACCTGCCTCTGTCTCCTTGTTGCACTTCTCAATGGGTGTCCACACATGATGGCCCTTTTGCATGAAACTCTACACCTGATACTCTTTACCTGGATAATTCAGTTCATCCTTCAGCTTTCCTTCAGTTATTCATGCCTGACTCTCTGAAACCATAAAAACTTGTACTATCCTTATCAAGGCATCTATTGGGCTATATTTTAACTGCTTATTTAATCTCATAAATTAATCTCATTAAATTAAGCAAATGGAAAAATACAATATAATGTGAAAAGTACTATTTTAGGTAAGGTATGGTTTGCTCTAGAGCCCATAAGAGTAGCATCTAATACAGTCTTGACAGAGGTTAAGGGAGGTTAGTTAAGAAAGATTTGGGTGAGGATTTGGTATCTAAACTTATTGATGCATAAGAGATAGGTCAGAGAAAAGGGGAAAAGCAAAAACTATGGGATACAAAGTGTGAGGAGCTATGTGAAGGCCAGGAAGAAAGAGTAAGCAGGATTGGGAGACGAAATCCAAGTAGTAGAGCATGGCTGAGAATTTGGAGGGACATGGGGTGGGGTGGGGGGTGGGGGCGGAGAGTACTAGAAAGACCCAAATGATGAAATTCACTTGAAATTGATGTGCATTTGGAACTCTATCTTGAGGGTAATTAAAAGCTAGTAAATATCATCAGCAGGGACTTGGAATGATCTGAGTTGATCTTTAGAGTGATCACTGCCTGCATCCTGGAGACTGTTTGAGAATGGTACGGCTAGACGATCAGTTAGGAAACCTGGGTGGTTCAGGAGAAAGGTAGTTCCTGTGGATGTGCCAAGATGAGAACTAATGAAGAGTAATGAAGAGATATGAATGAGGAAGTCCCAGTAGGATTTGATGATTGATAGGAAGAAGGGGGCATAAAAGAATGGGAAATAGAGGAAAGAGACTTCAGTTCCTGACGTGGGCAATGAAATGTGGGGCATGAGCAATTTAATTCTTTATTAAAAATAATAAAGGGCTGGGCGCAGTGGCTCACGCCTGTAATCCTAGCTCTCTGGGAGGCTGAGGCGGGCAGATTGCTCAAGGTCAGGAGTTCAAAACCAGCCTGAGCAAAAGCAAGACCCCATCTCTACTATAAATAGAAAGAAATTAATTGGCCAACTAATATATATATAGAAAAAATTAGCCGGCCATAGTGGTGCATGCCTGTAGTTCCAGCTACTTGGGAGGCTGAGGCAGAAGGATTGCTTGAGCCCAGGAGTTTGAGGTTGCTGTGAGCTAGGCTGACGCCATGGCACTCACTCAAGCCTGGACGACAAAGCAAGACTCTGTCTCAATAAATAAATAAGAAATTTAGAGTGGTGCCATCCTCTGAGGTGGGAGTGGCTGACAAGGACCAGACTGTGTATGAGAAGACAAGCTCAGCTTCAAGCCTTTTGCAGGTAGGAATATTAATTTGCACAGGGATATTATTATTGGTTGAATTGTGTTCCCCTAAGAAAGATTTGTTGAAGTCCTAACCCCAGTACCTTAAAATGCAACCTTCTTTGGAAATGGTGTCACTGCAGACATCATCAAAGTTAAATTGTGGTCATGCTGGAGTAGGGTGGGTCCCTAACCCAATATGACTGGTGTCCCTAGGAGAAGATGGCCGTGTAAAGATAAAAACACAGGGAGAACACCATGAGAAGACAGAGGGTTGTCGTGATGCATCTTCAAGCCAAGAAGTACCAAGGATTGCTACAACCATCAGAGGTTAGAAAGAGGCAAGGAAGGATTCTCCTCTAGAGACTTAGCGGGGGTATGAGCCTGCCAACACTTTGGTTCCAGACTTCTAACCACCAGAACTATGAGACAATAAACTTCTGTTGTTTAAAGGCACCCAGTTTGTGATACTTTGTTATAAGAGCACTGGGAGATGAATGCAGATGTTATATTGATATTACCTAATATTTTTGAGCATTAACTCCATGCGAGTCACTGTTCTAACTGATTTATGGGTATCAACCAATTTAATCCTCTTGGCAACTACGATGGCGGTACTCACATTATAAAATAACAGATAAATTATTATAAAAACTGGGAAGCAAAACGGGTTAAGTAAAAGAAGGAAATTGTGGGAAAAGAAAAGGAAAGGAATTGGGTTATTTTTGTGTGTTCTGGATAATCTCTCCTTTGAGACCCCTGAGCGTGTCCCAGGAGCTGCTCTGGAATGACAGAGGTCAGCAGGTTTCCTTCAATGTAAAAATCAAAACAACTTACCGAGTGCATTGTGTCATCATTTGCTTTCATGAGGATCTCTGGCCATGCCACCAGGTGTTGATGACAGAGACCACCGTGTAAAGTAAAGAACGAGTCCCCCTACCCCCAGCTGCCATAGATGATGTCTTTTGGGATGGAACTTTTGGTCTATCTTTATGGTAAGAAATGAAGAAATCAGCTGATGCATTTAGATGAAAGCAAACAAGCATGTTTGATTGTTCGATTTGTTGGAAAGGTTGTGAGCTTTATAACTATGTGGCTGATTTTCCTGAGGAGAGGATCTTTCATTGCCCCCCACTCCCACCCCACCCCCACCCCACCCCCGTCTAGCCCTATTGGGGCCAAGCAGACTCTTAAGATAGATAGTCCTTGTGCCCTGTGAGTGGCTGCCTTGGGATTTGACTTCCTTTGACTTCCTTCCTGCCTAACTGTTAAGGAAACACAGTTCCTCAGAAATAAACCCCCACTACAAGAGTATATATGAGTTGAGCCTGTGAAGTTATGAGCTAGATTTTTTCTTGTGGCTTGTGGAATCGGTTTCAGAAGCTGAGGAAACAACGGAGGTGATTTAGGCTGCCCAGATGGATAAGTTTTAAAGGATAATTTATGTGATGCTGAGATATGTGCTAGAGTTGAAGTGATGTAAATGAAGAGATTTTGGAAAGTAGAAAGCACTATATAAATATATTCCTACTAAGGATGGTTAATAATCACTCTGCTATTCAGAACACTGACTGGGAATTAAATTATTTTATACCAGCCTTGTATTTTAGGTTAAACATTATCCAAGAGAGCATTTTTAGGAATTGATTTCTAGTCCATCTGGAGTAGTCCTCTGCTTTTTATTATTACTTCTTATAATTGGCAATGCACATTTGTGCTTAGCTGATGAGGATGCCCACAGTGTTATTTGCACCTTTTATATGGAGATTTTGCAATTTTCTGCACGCAAGCATTGTGTAAGCTGTGTTTATGAACGTAAAGGCAAAGAAAAGTTGAGAGAACCACCTGAAATCACACAGAAAAAGAGCAGAAAGATAAGGTTAGGTCACAGAAGCCCTGACCCTCAATTATGTACTCACATCTCTTGAACATTCCCTCTTCTACTAAACATTTTAAAATATTGTATTTATATTTACATAATGGCCTAATTAAAGAACTCAGAGCTAAATTTTCAGCTTACAAATTCTTCTGAACTGAATTCCAAATAGAGCCAGGAAACTACCACCCTACCTGATATAGCAAATGAAATCATGCTATTGTGCTCATTAATATATGGATGACAATAAAGATAATCACAAGTTTATACACTTTTACTTAAAATTTCCTCATATAACTCTGTAATAGCAGATATTGGTATATTCATATTCTGGGAACACATATGTTTAAGTGTCATTCTGTTTTTTAGCAATGATTTTTAATGTCCAAATGCCCAGATATTTCTTTGGGATGGATATGTGTTCAGAATCTTGAAGAGTGATTTCTAGGTAACTGTTAACATGGAAGTAAGCTAACACTTGGAGTTGATATCTGATGAAGTTGTCTTTAGGAAAATGGCATCAATCACTCCAGCTGCTGACTTATTATTAATATTATTGCTCATGACGCAAATGTTCTGGGCAGAAGGACTTTCAGTTCACATTCACAACAGAATCTGTAGCTGAAAACAATAAGAGTACTGAGTATTAACTGGCCAAGGAATTTTATTTGTATTTATTTATTGACTTATTTAGGGACAACTGGAATATCTTTTTAAATCCTGCATGGATATGCTCTGTTGATTGTCAATGTGTGCTGTATTTTCATAAATAAGTATGTAAAATTCCAAGCATTCAAAATTAACATGGCCATTTCCATTTTTATATTATTCATTTAAGAAGAAAAACAATGAAATGAAATAAAATAACAGCAACGACAAATGGACTGATGTTACTGACAGCCTTTTGCCAGGCATGGGGTTGGGTGAGAACCCAACTGGATGAATGAAGGTGATGTTACATTATTAATTTGAAATACTGACAGAGGAGTTTGGAGGATAACTAGGCAAACACTATAAAAAAGCCTCTCAGGTTTCTAGAAGCAATTATCTCTTTATGTTGTACTATTTTGAACATTATATTTAAATATAATTGTACATTATATTATATTTGTCATTGAGGAAGAGGAAGTTATTACAAATTATGTATGTGTAGCTTTAAAATAGCTTCCAACATAGGTACTAATGATACTAGGAAACTAAACTGAAATAAAATAAAATTATATGTGTATATACGTTCACATGCATGCATACATATATTTCTTCTCTTAGATTGCATCATCTTTTTGAAAATTTTCCTTCTACATCACACTAAGAACAGCACATCTTTAGCTTGTGGCCTATTCTTCACTCTAGAAAATTACACGTTATTTTGGTTTTAAGAATGGAATAGTCCCCTTTTCTTCATAATCATTTCATCTCCACTAGCTAATATACCAAAGAGTGAAAAGTGCCTGTGTTTCAATCCTAAATATACAATTGCCTCAAAGAAACCCCCAAATTTGTAAATATCTATGCCATGAATAAAGATGCGAATGTTGGCATTGACAGGCCGTACTCCAAAGTGTCTGAAACTTATCACAATTATTTTGAAAGTGTTCACATCTCATTTAACACTTGCATTATAATCAATACTGTCTCAAAAAGTGTCAATACTATTTAAATGTACTTTGGTGCCATGAGCTGCTTTGGATTTGGGAAGCACTAATTTGGCCACCAAATGGCAAAATGATAGGTTTACCATTGTGAGCCTTTTCACGGGCCTTTTCATTTCCAACACAACAAATACTGTGTGTCACACATGATACGGTAAAAGATCCAAATAAGACGCTTTGTCAACATGACTGACATGAACATAATAATGTGGTATTCTTTCTGCTTCACTCTCACTCCTGTAGGTTGAGGTATCAGAATTTAGCTGGACATCATGCATATGATGTATGAGAAGACAATCCGATTTGCTGTACAGTGACTCTACAATACTGATTTTTAAAAAAAATCTATTGGTTTACATAATAACTCATTTATCCAAAATAAAAATGCACAGTGAGGCAGAAAGAAAAAAAAATGCTTAAAAGGAAGTTGGAGCATTGAACAAAAATGTTTGTTTCAATCATAATAAAAATTGCCCATGTTCCTTTAACTTGTCAGTTCAAACGTGAATATTAGGATTATCTGTGCTATGTCATTACTAAGATAAGCTCCTATAATTGAGTATGAAAATTTTGTCCAACAAAACTGGTCAATTATGATAGGAAAACAAAATTAGCTGAGAGCAAATTAATCTACCAAATATTTGGACAAGTATTAAAAATAGTGTTTCAACTGATGTTTTTCATATTGTTATAATGACAAAGTTCTTGAAACAACCCTAGTTATGAATTTTTAAAATATGCTACTGAGTACTGTAGTTTTATAAAAATGAGCATCAGTCATAAAGAGGTATAAATCCTTAGTCCCCAGCTAGGATGTGGACTCTTATCAGGACCCAAAGGTATATGTACTAATTGTTTTTAGAGTAGGTGGAGGTGGTTATGTAGCAATACCAATGGATCGATGTACCACTCGCCTTCCGTGGTAAACTCTAAACCCTGAGGAATTTTATCAAACACTCCACTGTTAAGGGATTTTCTCCTTTTCCAAGAAGATTTTTGAGAATAATGCCTTCATTTTTGCAAAAGCCTGGATAGGTTTAAGAAATATCCATCCTTGCTTATGGTAGCTTTTTTGCTTCAGAGCAAATTCACTATGGCAAATATATTACCCAGATCACTATGAGTGTGTGTAGGTGCATGTTTGTATGTGTCTGTGTGTGCATGCTTACACATGGATATTTTTAAATTACTCTTTTCCTCAAGTTCTAACAAATCAGAAGATTTAATGATTTAATTAAATAACCTCCAATTTACCAAAATCTTACAAAATGTCAACATCTCCTGTTGGTCTTTGAGAACCTGATCTCTTTCATCACTCCATTTATGAACACGCCTATTTTGCCTGGACCTTTTAGAACCGACCATAGTCACACAAAGAACCCATTTCTTAAGTTAGACATGCTTTTTTTTTTTTTGCATGTTAATAATTATCTAGTCCTAAGAGATGAAATCAAAGTAGAGAAGTATAAAGATGAAGTTTGGCAGGAAAGGTGCTTTGTCCTGCTTATTTATCTGAATTCTATGGAAATGAAAAGGTATCATTGACTCATTTAGGGCTCCTTAACATTGTGGGCTGCCTTACTGGAGGATTTTCCTTGTTCTCAGATCACACACACACACACACACACACACACACACACACACACACAAACTAGATGCTCAGTTACTATTTATAGGTTATCATCTGCCAGGGTCTTTGAAATTTCTGTTTTGCATGAAAGACAAAGAATTCCTCTGTCTGACTGCTCATTGAGAGTTTCCTGATACAAGAACATAATTAACTCTTTACTGGCCTAACTAATTTCTGCATTTTAAAAAGTAGCCATATATGACAAAAGTGGAGCACTCAATCCACAGGGTGGCCATTAACTGCACTCCGTTCCTGTATGTTCTCAATTCAGACCACAATTACTGTCAGGGAATTGCACTGGAAGCTCCTTCTTGTACGCAAACAGGAATATTATTCATTAAAGAGCACTTTCAATAAAATACAATCTATATTTTTTAATGAATATTTGAGAAAGAAAATACAATCTTGGGTTCAGAAACCTGCAATATGGTTATTATTCTTTTAATAACATAGACTTTCTCATGTACATATACTGACAGATGTAGGAGAAGGGAGCAGAAATGAGATGGCGGGCTTTAACTCAGGAAAAATGAAAAAGCCGAGCCACAGTAAACTAAGTCAATGTTAAATAAGAATTTCCTCAACCACCTACAGCAGACACAGCTTTCTACAGGTTTTATTGATGTCCCTGGGATAGTAGATTCTACTTAAATCTTTCGAGCCCAGTTAAATATGGGAACATGAGGCACTTCAGAGACTGAAAAAGCCAAGAGGCCCATCTAAGACCATCCCTGGCTCCAAGAATGTGCCACTCCATACAAAATTCTTTTTTTCTCTTAATGCATTTTTAATTTTAGTGCCTGTAATTTTTATATTTTCAGACTGGTGGTTCTGATAATACACCTAGTTACATTTCCCAGGAACTGATATCAGTAATGTTTAATGCTCAAAAAAAAGCCTACAATTATTTCCCTTTAATGATCTTTAAATATGAGTCTGTACTAAAAAAAAAAAAAAAAAAAAAAAAAAAACCAGGGGGTATGTTTCACACTTGTAGGTACATACACACATATGTATAGACACACACATACATATACTTGTAAAAAAAAATAAGCTAGTGGATTTGTTAATGCAAAAGCAGTTTGTTCCGGTAGCACTCCTTTAGTAGTCCAGCTACATTGCCAATTGCTTCAAAGAGCAAAATCACTCTATAGACTGAGAGTGTTTCTTCTTTGACAAAAAAATTTCAGGAATTCTGCTACTCAAACAAACCTTCTATTGAAAATCTAAAATGTGCTTTCCAGAAAACAACTGGATTACAATTCTTTAAAGGAATGAAAAAATGGGTGGAAATAACCTATTAAAATTTAATCTGCTGAAGAAAAAAAATGCAACATCTTATTTTAAAAAAGGAAGATCACTAATTGAGAGTCTCCTAAAGAAAACTGTTACATAAAGGCCTGAATTCACAGTGGGTTAAATGATTTAAAGTCATATCATGCAAAAATCCACTCCCCCTACTTCCACAAAAGAAATTGAGTGCCAGTTATCAAGATTATTATCAACCTCCTGATATTAGTTTTGAATCATGTTTTCACTCTTAAGATGATGAATAATTCTGAAGTAGTTCCCTGAAAATGAACATTGTTTTCCCCTCTTTTATTTTCAGTTTGGTTACCTATGAAGGCCATGATTAGGTAAAATACACTGATTGAATATTTGAGAATAGGGACATAGTAAAAATGCCTTTCAACATTTCCAAAAGCAGGTTGTTTCTCCTCGTGCCTATTACTGGCAAATGGAAAAGAATTTAGAATTTCAGACACAGCACTTTGCTCGTGTGTGCCAGTCATGCATGGAGTGAAATGTGTTAACCTTTAAACAATTTGGGAGTGGATGCAGTTAATAGGTAGGACAGATAGTTACAAAGTCCTGATTAACTACAGAGCGCACAGACATGTGGAAACTTATATATGGTGAAAGAGAAGAGACAGCGGCGATTATTTACCGTTCTAGAGACCAGGTCCCAGGGAACAGAACGAGGAAATTCTGAACAGCAACATTGCCCTCTTTTGGCAAAACAGTGTACAATGTGTTTACCTTACTCACAGGTGAAAGCATTTCTTCAGGACACAGGCATTTTCCACATCAAGAAAAATGACACAAACTGAAACAAAACAAAAGAGAGGGAAAGAGTTCACCTATGTGCCCAAAAAGGTAGACACTATTCGCACACAGAGTAAAGACACTTGAGTGACAGTCTAACAAAGAAGCCTTTAGACTCAGTCTTTCTGTGGTCCGGTTCCAGTGACAGCCGGTTTCTTTAACCCTTGTATTTATCTTTGACTGCTTCAAGCCGTCTGCAATGTAATCAGAGTCATGTAGGACTCAGAATGTGAACAAATAAAACAGGAGCTAGTTCTTTGCGAGCCCCTCATGTTTAAACATGCGTGGATTCTGCAGCTCGAGCTGAAGTCACTGAATAAAGAGCTGTAGCCCACAGAAAAGACAGCCCCAGCAGTTTGTGCTTTGCGGTTCTAATGAAGCCTGCAGATGATCTGGGACAGGGAGGGAAAGGGGCTTGATTACATCAGAAATGGAAAAGAAAACTGTCAGGACAAGACACAATGTTTAAACTAATTACTTTTATTCATGCTGTAGATGCCAGCGGCACTCTTTAAATAATACTAATTTCAGGCTTGTCTCCATTTCTAATTTCCTCTGTTTTTCAAGTTAGAGTCCTTCTCTTGCTGGATCCTTGTTATGGGATTTTTCTACATGGTGCCTCTGGAATTTAGGAACGTCTGGGTCAAATGTAGATGCACTGAACCAGTTTAGAAAATCATTTATTATATTTTTCTCTCTCTGACTATGAAATTAATCACCATTCTTGCTAGTCTTAAATGTATCATCTTTGCTAGCTTACAGCTATATTTGAAGGAATGTACCTGTTCTCTTAATGATCACAGCCCTTTTAGGGACTAGGACAAAGCGAGTTCATCATCTTTCCTTCAGCAGTTTGAGAAAAATTTTACTTCACCAAAGGAGGGTGAGCATTATGTTCCATTCTTTTTCATTTAACTGGTTCTTAAGAAATAAAATGACAGTAAAGAGCAATGAGTTTCTGCAAGTAAAAATCTAATTGTAAAATAAATACAGTCTTGGAGTAGAGAGGTAATTCACATTTGAATTTGTAAGCTGATTTTTCATCTTTTCATTCTTGTGATTTGGAATACTTGGATCATTATGTGTATGTTATTATTTTCAAAGTAGAACTTTAAGGGAATTAAGGTTTAATGTTTAGGTCACATTGTGTTCATAGGATTCCTTTGCCAAAAAAAAAATATGCTCGAGTCACTTACTATACCAGGACATTGCTGTACATAAAAATTCTCAGAAACTATTTTAAGCTCTTTTGAAATAATTTTAGAAAATTTTGTCAGTTAATGCTATTAGTGATAAAAGTTTACAAATTGCTTTCACATAAATCATCTTATTTTATCTTTACCCAGTATGGTAAGTAAAGATCTATTTTTATTGTTTCCACTTGGCAGAGAGGGAATTTGAAGATCAGAGAGTTAATGTGACTAAGAGCACATGAAACGTTGATTGTGAGGTTGGACTCAAACCCAGAGTTCTAAATTTAATTTCTGTGCTCTTTTGCTTTTCCTCCTATGTGCAATCATATAACTTATTTCCCTACCTGCCTAAAAGCAAAGCAAATGAAAATCTGGCCCCCAGAAGCCTTCAAACAGCATGCAGAGCTTGTAACTAAACTGTATAGAAACACTTAAAAAATAAAACTGAACTTGGGCCTTCCTGTTCACTCCTGTTTAGACAAATTTAGAACTGCAACATTATCTTAGTAGAAGCACATTTTATAAGGAACCACATTCTACGAGGCAAAAACAAAAGTTTTTTTCTTTCACAAGTCCTTCTGCAATATCAGTATGCTTCAAAGCAACACATAAAGCTATCCATTAACATCCTCTTTCTTGACATTTCTCTCCAGTAGTGCCTCTCCATGTTGTATCTATTAGCCTCTGCAGGATTCATACCTGAAGAAAAGGAAACTAATCTTCCAATGGCAGGATTTGAGGAGCATATAGGTGGCAAAAGCAATTGTATAGGTCTGCCACCAAACACAAACAACACTACCAGGTAAGCCTTGCTAGACAGCATTGCTGTGTTAGACCATATTTTCACTGAATTCCCCTTTGAACCTAAGGAATTTGCTTACTATTACCTGTAGAAGAAAATGTCCTTGTGCAAATTTCTCCTGGCCAAAATATGCAAGCCCTTATTATTGTAGGAAAGAGCCAGTTCCCTATAGTCATCTATGTCTTTTCTGCATGAATGTGTTCATTGACCTTTGAGGCCAGCAACATAATTGGGGGGTGGGGGGAGGGAATATCATTTCTTCTAAAATAAAAAAAATCAGTAAGGTTGCTGCTTTTTACATTTGGAGAGAGAAAGAAGCCAATTTTTCCCGTCTCTGTGAGTGCTGACATAGACATACACCATAGATTTAGAGTAACTTGTGTGGCTGTTTCATTTTCACATAGGAAATATAATTCAAGTAAGATTCAAGTGACATTTTCCAGCATGATGCTCAAGTTATAAATAATAATGGTTCCCAGCATTTTTTTTTCTGGTTCAAAATAAAAGCAAAATGATTCAAATAGGTGTTGTTACTGTAATTTAATCAGCTGGTCAAATAGGAGTGTTTATAATAGGGGCAAAAATCTTTAAAAATTTTTTTTAGCTTTTTTTTTTTTCTTTCTTTGTGCATCTGGATCCTGGCAGATAAAGCAAAGGTATCAAGATATCATTAAAGATTATTGTCACAGGTTTCTTTTAAGAAATCACTCAGTATTATTATGTAATAATTTTTCTAGTTTCTTAGGAATGCTTTAATTTCCTGATTTTTGAAATGTCTTTAGATATTTCCTGTGTGGCTAAATGTTTATATATATATATATATTTTTTTTTAATTTTCCTTCTTAAACCTGGCTGTTTCTATATTCTTTATGCTTCTTGCCACTATTTTTTTCCTTGCCATTATTTTTATTAGTATTAATTTGGTCTTCTGATTTAAGTGACCAGTTTGAATAACAATTATGCCAGGTAAAGGAAAAAAATGAACTTTCAAAAGTGAGCACACTGTACAATTGTTTGGGCTGGTAAATCATTTGATATATTCACATGTAAAGTTGCAGACTTCATGATGGCTCTTGGAATCAAGCCTCGGTGGTTTTCAAACTGTGTATATAGGAAGTCCCCTCATTTGGGATGGGTTATATTCTGAACATTCATTTGTGAGTCACTTTTGTGGAACTCAGAGTGCATTTTCCTCCAGCGACAATACTATAACAGTGATTAGGACCCCGGGCCAACCTCCCCCACAATGTTGTTGAAACATTGTTTTACATTTTCATAGAAAACTTATAAAAATTATGGGTGCTTTCATACCAGTCATGAAACAACACAGGAAAATAATAAAATTGAAAAGGACTATTTTTGAACTGCTGGTGCTTGAGGAAAGCAGGTTTAATTAGAGGAGGATGAGGATGTAGGTGGAGATTGTTGTGGAAATTCTAGAGGGGACTCCTGGGCACACTCAAGGGCTCTCGCGGTGCACGGCACCGGCTTGTGATTGTGTCTAATTTCACTTCACCGTTTGAGACTCTCCTTCACTCTTTATTACAGGTGTATCATGAATGCTTATGAACCATAATTGAGGTCATTGTTTCTCTGTGTGTTCACAGATGGAAGGAATTGCTAAGGGGGAAAAGGATTACTCTGAGGTAACTGTGCAGGAGACTGAAGAGGGAAAACCAACATCAAAGTCCATGGCCACAACAACCAAAGAAGGTTTCCTGAGGAAAAATTAGAGTTATAAATGGTTGCTCAGAGAGAAACATGGGCACAACACATCTAGTCCTCTGAAAGTGAGAGGTGTAGTTCAGACACATTTCTGTCCTCAGCAGTGGATCTTCTCCAGAATAAGCTAGTGGAAGGGGAAGTTAGCATGGTTCCATGCGTATAGGCTGAGCAGAAGGTTCTTTCTTTGCCAGATATTTATAAGTTTAGAAATGTCTCTGTTCTGTAAGTAGAAAAAATAGTGAGGCATAGTAGGTGGAATAAGTTCCCTGTGTTTTTCATGCTTTGTTTTAAATATTTGTGAGCTCAGTTTCATATATACCTACATACATAGGGTCTCTAATTATGTAAAATGCATGGTGGTATATGCATGCACACACACATATATACACATACATAATACAGGTTTCAATATCCTGGGAAAAAGAAATTAAAATCAAAGAATTTATTGACTCATGGATTTTCAAAAAGGAACCTAGTTATACATTCTTTCAAAATTTGCTTTTCATGAATTTTGAAAAAAAATACATTATAAAATATTGAAAGTCAAATTGCTTTATAAGCAGAATTTGTGAGAGTGGAGGCTGTGTGTGTGTGTGTGTATAAAAGAAAAATTGATCCTTGGAATGATATGTGTACTTGAATGGAATCCTTAGCTGTGGATAATACAGAGGAAATAATCCCATTTTATCACTATTTATTGACTACTTTTGAAACATTGAAGATGATTTCTTAGTTGTAACTTTTAACATTTTTGAAGCATACTATGTAACATGTACTGTGAATAACTCTCCCCATGAACCCTGTAAAGAGGTTCCTATATAAATCCCACTTACCTTATGAGGAAACTGAGACTCAGAGATGTTACATAATTTGTCCAAGATTATACATATGGTACATGGTGGAGACATTTAGATAGAAATCTGCTTGATTCAAAGTTTACTTCTCCTTACGTGTTATATGTGCTTGAAAATAGATTCTAATGCAGAGAGTAGTTAGGATGGAAAAAAGATAAATTTTCTTATTTAATTCGCTTATGCTTAGTATGTGTTTAATATGAGTTCAATAGTTAGCTCAGAAGGCAATGACAGCAGCAAAGAAAATATTTCTATCCCAATGTTCTAATAGGTCATTTTGCTCCTTTTCTGATGAGAGGTCTTCCAGCTGACTCAGAATATCAATGAGACTGGTCATAGGAGAATATGTGAGAGCATTTAGGTATATTATTACACAATCATTTCCACTATTGAAAAATCTTCAAATTATTCTTAAATAGGGCTAATTTTACTTTTTCATAGATCGAAGTCACTGTAACAATGGAACAACTTAAAATAGTTATGTAGAATTAAATATAGTTAACAAGGTTGTTCTTAATTTTTGGTATCTTTCATTATTGGCTTGAAATTATATTAATAAACTTCTACTTTACAATGATCTGCTAGACATATGTCAACTCTGATCCTTCCAAGGACCCTTTTCCTGTATGAATAAATTCACAGAAGTACAAAAAGAAGAGAAGAGGTTTTGAGGGATGAGTCAGAAATCAACAAGCAATTTTCAGCAGATTTCTGAAAGAAGGCAGATGAGAGTGGATGAGTGGATGAGACAGGAAGGCTGCAGGCTAGAGGGCTACAGAGAAGTCTGACACTAGTTTTCTCTCAATTAAATTATTGGGAACACCTGGGACCAGAGTTAGCACCTACTGGAGAGGGCTGATCTGATATTCAGGGATGAAAAATAAATAAATTAAAAATCTTCATCACGGTTAAATATACTTATGGCTCCATGGGTAACCAACATTTACCTCCAGGTAGAAAATAGATAGGTCTTCTCTAAAAAAATGGCCTAAAATATCTGTTAAAAGGATGTATAAATTAGCAGTTATTTTTTAAATGAAACATTTGAAGATAAACTCAAAGATATTCTCAGTGAGAAAAAGAAAGGCAACGAGACAGAAATTATAGGAAGGGACATTTGAGAGTAACAATTGTACAGCAACACCATTGACAACTAAACAAGACTGGAGCCAGAGGACAAAAAGGAGGAGGTTTCATGGAAATGGGTTTCTTAATAAATTAGTTGGTATTATTAAAAACTGGAAAAAAACATTGCTACAAAAAATTTAATTTTATTTGTGATAAGAACACTTAATGTGAGAGTTAACAAATTTTCAAATATAATACACTGTTGACCATAAATGCAATGTTTTATAGCATATCTAATAGCACTCATCCATCTTTTATAATTGAAACTTTATGCCTATTGTTTAATAACTTCTTTATAACAGTTTTTAACAGAAAGTATACTCTAGGAAGAAAATCTTTGTAAGAAAATCATGATCTAAATATGAGATAATTGAAAATATTAACATTTAAATCAGTAACTGTAGCATAAGAGAAAAGAATCCATTTGTTGTTGCTCTTATTGTTGAAATTAGGAACATTTTCCATTGAGTAATCCAGAGATCATAACATTGGGCCAAGAGAGAAAAAAATGATATTTCCAGCACACTAATTGGCTCAGTGGCAAAAAATCTTTACATAACCATAATAATGTAATTCTTTATGTTGTTTTTCAACTTGTAGAATCAACTCATGGCTTTTGCTTATAGAACAGAATGTAAATGTTAACAATAATAACAAGATAAAGATGCAAGAATAATAGACAGAAAGTAGAATATGTAAGGTGGAAGAAAGGGTAGAGGAAGAAGTAAAAAGGTAATATTTTTACCTGGGAAACAAAGTAATATTGAAAGTGATGCATCTTAGACTTCATACCAAGGTAATGTAAGTTCATGTTTTGAAATAACCCCTTCTATTCAAGCACTATAGCAATTATTGACAATATTGGTACCATGATCTGCTTCCACAAACCCCTGTGAACAAATCTAATCTCTCTTGACTTCAGGGTGGTAAGAGAAATCTAATCATCCAGTTACTACAATCACTCTTATAGCAAACTGTGGTAGTCAGAATAATGAATCTCCCCTTCCCAAATATGTCTGTCTTAATCCCCAGAATCTCGGAATATGTTACCTTACATGAAAACAATGGAATTTGCAAATGTGATTAAGTTAAGGATAGTGAGATAAGCGGATTATCCTAAATTATCTGGTGGTCCCAATATAATCACAAGAGGGATTCCCTTATAAGAGGGAAACAGAACAGAGTCAAAGGGAGAGATTTGAAGATGCTGTACTGCTGGATTTAAAGATAGTGGAATGGCCCACAAGCCAAGGATTGCAGGTTGGCCCCTAGAAGCTGGAAGAATCAAGAAAACAAATTCCCCATTACAGCTTCCAGAAGAAACTGCAGACTCCTTGATTTTAGCCCAGTAAGACCTGCTTTGGACTTCTGACCTCTAAAACTATAACATAATAAATTAGAGTTATTGTTTTAAGACACAAAGTTTGTGATAATTTGTTACAGCAGCAATAGGGAACTAGTACACAAGCCAATTTACACAGCTCATCAAACGAATGGATTTCTGCTATTTCTTTGTTCAAAGTTAATTTTAGGGTTTGTGGTCAAAATATGGTAAAGGCCAGATAATGTAGATGTGAAACTACATGGTGTTTTATTTATTCAGTACTTTTGAGGAATGTTTTAACCTGAGCTACACATTAGAAGTATCTGAGGTGCTTTAAAAATACCATATGTCCAGGCCCTACAGTAGAACAATTAAATCAGAATTTTTGGGTATAAGACTCAGCATCAATAATTTTTAAAAGGACAGTATGTGGTTTTATTGTGAAGACAGAGTTGAAGACTAATGATCCACATTACTCAAGAAAGTCACTGAGATACACAAGAGGTTGTACAATACACAGAGCCTCTAAAACATGGAAGATCAGTATAAGACTCGTAATAAGGGACATTCTTCCCTTGTTCATTTTCTGCTCTACTGCAAGATAGTATGTTTCTCCACCTATAACTGCTATATACTTTTAGTGTTATGCAATTTCCTCACTATAATATAGTGTTCAAAAAATGGAAATCATCATAAATCCTTATCTAGATATATTGTGGCATCCAGGAATGCTGAAAGGGGGAATTCTGAAACCTTTTCTCAATTTGTTCGACTCCTACTGAGATCTTACCTCCTCACTTCTTATGTCAGAAGGATGAAAAATATTCTCCTAGTTTTGCAGCCTTCTCTTCCTTGTCTATCCATTAGATCCTATTAATGTGTACTGTCTTTTCTAAATTCATTAACTTAACTCATTTTATTTCTACCAAGTCACCTATATGCTGTCTCTCTATTCTTACAACTGATTATTTCTCTGAAAGTCTTCTCTGATTATATACAAAATGTAAAATTAAAAAAATAGCTATGTTCAAAAGCAAAGAAAACCTCATTGTGAATCTGGATCAGAAGAGATATATAAAGCGGTAAGTGGGGCAGAAGTTGTGGTTTGCTGAGTACTGGATCTGTTAGTTGAGGAGTGAGGTTCAAGTTGGAGCGGGGAACATGTGGCCTTCTAGGTCCTCAACTGTGGCCTTTTGATTGAATCCAAATTTTACTGAACAAATCCTTTTATTAAAAGGGGTGGAGCAGAGAAAAATGAAGCTTTTCTTGCCTTCTTTGGTGCTTCTTGATATCAGAAGGCTGCAGGTTTCCCACCCCATCCCTTAGATGCCTACATAAATTGAACTGGATCCAAGGCTTGGGCCAAGCCACCCGCTAGCTAAAGTATTTGGACTTGAACCATTCATAATTACTCTGCCGCATGGCAGTCACTCATTCCAGTACAAATCATATTCTGGCCTGAAGGCCCCAGGCAAGGAACAATGTGTAGTCAACTCAAAACTTGAGACAGAGAAAACCGAGTGAAGAGAAAGAGAGACAGAGAGGGGAGACTGAGAGAGAGGAGAGAACGAATTCCCAATCAAGAAAAGCTTGTAAATTATTATTGAAAACTAGTGCCAAAATGGACAGCCAACAAGATCAAAATCAACTCCTGGGAGATGAGTTCATTGTTGACAAAATGAAAATTATAAAGTAATCTGAAAATGACTTTAGGGACAAATATATTGAGAATCTCAAAGCAATAAAAGACTGAATTATATTTACTAAAATAGGAAAAAAAAAAACCTAAGGAATTCTGAAACAAAACAATCATAAATTAATTAAAAGAATTTATTTTTGAAAATTCAAAAGCAATAATAGATGAGCATGAAAGAACAAAAATAAAATGTAGTGTTTTTTTTTTTTCAAAAGGGGGATTAAAAACTGCAAGAGGTAGAAATACTATCTAGACAGAGATAAAGAAAGAATTCATGATTTAGAAGATAACATCAAGGATTTCCTCCAGATTGCAATGCAGAGATACTAAGAGTTTAAAAAAAATACATATTAAAGAGAAACTGAAAACAAAACAAAAAAACTGGGAACAAATTGAGAACTCCAAGATTTGTCTAATAGTAAATCTAGAAGAAGAGTACAGAGCAAATGGTCAGGAAGAAATATTGAGGATGACAGGATGAGTCTTTAAAAGAACTAAAATAAATAACGTGCACAAGTCCTGAGAAAGACAGACACCAATCTTTACCTAGACATATTGTGACAAAACTGTAGAACATCTGTTACAGAGAGAACATTTTGTAATCTACCAGAGAAGTGACAAGTTATCCACAAAGAATAAAATAAAAGCAGCCTTCTGACCAGCAAAAATTATTGCCAGCTTACAGAGTAACAATATTTTGAAAATGCTGAAGGGAAATAAATGTTATTCCTAGAAATCAATACAGGCCACATTATTATTCAGGAATGGGGCAAAATAAATGCAGTTTTAGATATACAAAAGCAGATCACCCACACACTCTCCAAGAAAGAATGACTCTGGGCTGAGTTTCACAAGAAAAATATAAAGAGAGGCAAAGAATGATTAAAAGAAACAATGGTCATTACAGAAATTGGAAAATTACATTAATAAATTTAATTACCTAATTTCTTTTTTAAAATAATTATATTCTCTAAAAGCAAGATGAAATTAAAATTTATGAACATAATAGGAAGGAAGTAGGCAGGGGTTCAATAAGTATCTTAAGCATAATTTTATGTTTTTATCTGAGCAAAAGATAAAAATAATATCATGGAAGTTTTAATAAAAATACAGAAGTATTTCTGAAAGTATATGGAATAAGAAATACAGCTTGAAACCTTTTATTTAAATGTAGAAATTTAACCAATATAAAATTCAAACAAATAAGTAAATAACAAATATTAGGAAAAAGGGGGAAAGAAAGGAATTAGTGTACGTGAATCACAGAGATAATGTTTTAATTAACAAATAGAGGCATAATCATATTATCTAGACTTACGAGTTTGTTAAGTACAAAGCAGTGCCTTGGTGGACTATGGAATTGCTTCAGAAAGGGATGGGATACAATTTTTTTTGTATATCCTTCCCTACTATTTTATTTCTTACACAATTTTATTAATAAAAGTAAAAGAAAAATTAAGTTGATATAAAATGCTTGTTAAAGTGACACCTTCGCTAAAATCCACCAACACTTAACATTCATTGATGTCAAAGGCATTTATTTATTATCAAATTGTTTCACTGTTAAATTGGGCAGCATTTGCTTTAATGGGATGGAGTCTGATATAAGTAACATAATTGTCTCTATTTAGTTTAAAAGTTCCCTTCCCTGAAAACCACTGGGTTTTTCTACCACTAAATGTGGTTGAAATATCCCCTCTAGTTTGATTAAATCCTACTAAAACTAACAGAAGTAAGAGGAAAATACAACAAAATCACCTGGGTTCAGGACAAACATCAAGGTTAAGTGCAGGAAAGTGTCGAAGTTTTCTACATGCATTTTCAAATAAAGGTCTCTGAACTTAAAAGACTCAATTCCACCTAACTGAAAAGGAAACTCTCGAGAAAGGTAAAATAAATTTCATAAATTTAGATTCTCTTTTGACATTGATCAGAGAAAGCCATTTGATTGAAACTCTCTACATTTCTTCAGAGAGAATTTTTAAAGCTATTTTATATATTTAGTTGGTTTTTTCTTATGTTCATTTTGTAAGTGCTAAAGTAATGGTTCTTTAAAAATTTAAGCAATACCAAAAATTAAAAGGTAGAATAAGATCACTCATATCCCATCAAACAAATTCAATTTCTGCAAGTTTCATGTTTATGTGTATAATCATCTATTCTTCTTCATTTTTTAAATTACCATTCATGGGGTTTTGTTTTGTTGTTCTTATAATTTCTTTTTATATAAGTGTTATCATGCTGTATACAAAATTCTGGTTTTTTAAATTAAACATTTCAATAAGCTGTGCAACATCTTTAACTGCTTTTGAGAACTGCACACTTTATTTTTAAATACATAACTTGCATTTATTTATTCAACAAATACATACCATGAACTAACATATGCCAGGCACTGACTGTTGTAGGTGCTAGAGATAGGGAATGGAGCTTACACATTAGTAGGGAGAAATTAATACCTAGAGATAGTAAATAAGTCATTTATATAGTATGTTAGAAAGTGGAAAATACTATGGAAAATGTACAGCTGAGTGAGGGGGACAAGAGGTGCTGGGACAAGTTTCTAATCCTAGTAGCAAAGGAAGTCCTCATTGAGATGACATTTGAGTGAAGATCCGAAATTGACAAGACAGTGATGAGCCTTGTTGATATCTGTTGGAAGAGTGCCCCAGGCCAAGTGAACAGCTAAAGCAAAGCACACCTGGCTTTTACAAGGAAGAGCAAGGTGGCTAGACAAGGGTGATCAAGGTGAAGAATAGAAGAGGCTCAGTGATGTCATTTGGGGGCAGGCAACTCATATATGGTCCAAAGCATTATTATTTTTTTTTTACTCTTATTATAAGAGAAATGGGGAGCCAAATTCACTGAAATTAGTTTCAGTGGAAATTTGAGCAAAACATTTAATACTAAAAAAGAACTAATTGGAGAAAACACTATATGCTGTATTGTAAAGAGGAAACTTTCAGGTCGTTTCAGGAAGGACTGAATGACCTTTCAATCTTTAACTTCTAAAACTGGACTCTGTACAGTAACATTCTATTCAAAAGTGCTTTTGGAAGAAAAATGTAATATAATGGGGTTTGTCACTGAGTTATGACTCAGCAGGGTATTTAATCTGCCCTTGATTTAATCTTGAGACACTTGATGCCAGGGCATTCTGACTATGGTCTCTGCTATGGAATTCTCCATTCAGGGTGTCTTTTCATTTAAAATTAAATTGAAAAGAATCTATTTGCTACTGGTTCCAACCACCTGAAAATGTAGAAATATATTATTGAGTAGCCTGTATAATACTCTTAGACCTCTCTCTTCTTTTTATATATTTCGTTGATGGGTAAGCAGAGCAGTAAAGTCAATTGGGTTTTGGCTTTACTGTTAGAGTGATAGTCATACAATTTTTATATTGTTATGCTTTTGATTGCATTAATGATATTTGGAATAAGCAAATACACACAAAGAATCTATGTGACCATGTTGAGAGTGGTAAAAAGGATACTCATAATCCATTCTATCTTTTATAGTTGATAGGACCTGCATTCAGTTAATATTTATTGTGTACTTGCTCTGTGTCTGAGGCTGTTTAAGGCACTACAGACACAAGAAACCAAACAGTTTGTGGTTTCCACCTTCATAGAGTTTAAATAAACAAGCGAACCTGGTGTGATAAGTTCTACACAAGAAGTATAAGATGCTATAGCAGTATATAGGGTGGCATCTCATCCAACTCTGGAAGTGCAGTGTTATTCAGGGTATATTTCAAATGCCTAAGCATGCATGCATGCACGCAGAAACACAAGCTTGGATTTCCTTTTTTAAACACCTAAGATAGCATGCCCATGGGGTATTTTTCCTAGTGAACAGGCCTTTGTAACCCGAGAAATGGGTCTGGTCTTCATTTTAAAGAGAAATTCAGGCGATTTCCTTGATAAATAAAATGAACAGATATTTATCATTTCCAAAGACTTTGCCAAATTTACATGATCTTATCCTTCACCTCATTAGAAACTTCCTATTCCTAACAGAGTTATAACCTGGGATGTAATTGCAGCAGCTACTACCAGGTTTCCAGCTATCTGAGGTCAAATAGTTGACTTCACCACGTGGGTTGCTAGCAATTATACAGAAATTGTATTACATATGGATGCCCAGTGTGTACAAGTCAAGAGCCATTGTAAATTGAAGCCTTAAAATTCTGCAGAAAAAATAATTTGGACAGGTGGGATTGGGACTGTTAAATCAGCAGCAGAAGACAAGCCTCTGGTTTCTCTTTCTTTGTGTACAATCACTGACATGATTCCACGTCAGTTCTACTATACTTGAGACCAATGGTCACGGAAGAAAGAATGTTCTTGATGATTATTAGTTATCTACCTGGTCTTTAGCCAGAACCTTATATATTCCTAATGCATAGTTTTCCTATTTTAGCAATCATTTTCCCCTCATGAAAACTCTAACTTGTGTTTTGTTGACAAGTATTTGGGATTTCGTTTCAACGAACTCATAAAGTAGAAACATTTAACTCTTATTCCCTGGAAGAAAGAAAATGAGTCAAATACCAAGATGAAAACTCAACTCTTGCCATGTTGGAGGGAGTTGGAAGAGTAAGTTCATGCTTTTGAATATAAATTTCTCTATGAGCTATATACAAATACAAGATGCCTTCAAAAGTTTCCTGGAGGAATAGTCTATGTGGAGCCCTGTGCTATCAGCCCTGGGAAGGAGTGATGTAAGAGAGTTTCAGGCAGAGAAAACAGCTTCTGTTACCTGGAATCAAGAGATAACATGAAACAAATAAAGAAATGAAGAGGTTCAGGTTTAATAGGGGTTGAGTGGAGAATGCAAGAGTACAATATGCACTGGAGAAGATCTGCATGGCCATTTGCAGAATAAAAGGCCGTTAAATGTGCACATTTGTTCCGGAGAGTTGCAACTCATCTGAATCATGCTTATGAAAATTTTCAAAAAATCTGGCAGAACTCACTATACCCATTGATCTGAGAATGAGATCCAAATTTTTATTTGAGGCCTCAACTTCAAGTCCTAAGATCTTTTCTTTTGTGGAATATCATTATAAATAGAGGGGTAAATCTGACTATTTAACCCTACAAATACATTTTTAAAGATATTTTATGTGGACAAATCTACATATCAAAATGTCAGAGATATGATACTCTAGGAAAAGAATCTTCAGAGACATTTTATAAAATGAGAAGCTCTTAACCTCATAATAAACAAAATCTATTTGTAATAGTTTTTTTCCCAATATTTAGATGATATGACATTCTTCTTGACTTTATCTTTCTCTTATGTTACATTTTGTGGAATCAAATTAATTTAGCCTTCATGTATTTTGAAGTCACATTCCAGGTCACCTTAAACTGATCTTTTTTTTTTTTTTTTTTTTTTTTACTGAAAGTAACATCTTAACATTTTCAGTGGAATGCAAATGATACCAGAGAGTTGGTCTCATTTCTATTTCTCTACCCTGTGCTACCTACTTGCCAGTAACTTGCGTGCATGGGTAGTGGCTTACATGTAGTAAAGAACAGTGCATTGGGCATTAGGTTTGAGTGGTGGTGTCTCCATAATAACTACAGGTTTCTGACACACAGCTCTCGATACTTTACATGGCATTGTATGCTGGAAAGAATGTGGGCTCTAGAGACTCAGATCTGAGCATGACACCTAGCTGTTTTATTTAAGACTACACAAACTTGGAAATATTATTTGTACTAAGCCTCAGTCTTCTAATATGTGCTGGGAATAAGTCCATCACTGCAGGATTTTTGTGGTTATTAAAAATTTAATGAATGTATATAAAGTATTTATAACATAGTTAAAACTTAATAAAGAATAGTTGTGGCTAAAAAAAATCATTATTATTTACATAAACCAATAGTAAGTATTTTACGGAGATTAGTCAAAGAAATTAGAAGTCCTAAGGAAATATTTTTTAAAGAGATATATGATGCTTTGTTATGAATAAGTTAAAGAAAATTAAGAATGAAATGACCAAGTAAAATTTCATACATGGTGAGATGAAAATCCAAATGCTTCCAATTATATATGAGTAGTTGCTGGGTATAAATGCAATAATGTATAATTTGAAAGATCTTAACATTTCTATAAAACCTAAAATATAGTTTTATTGCTTCTTTATTTCTGGGGTTTTTCTCCTTGTTACATTGTGTGTTAAGATCAGAAATTTCCTTTGACTATGTATCCATTTTCATTGATCAAAGATTATTGAAGGACTTATGAATCAATAAGCATAATAAAAATGAGCATATCCTGTTTGATATGATGAAGTTTATACAATTCTAATAATAAACAATATTATTTTAGTATATAGTATTATAAAGTAATAACCACATAATAAGTCATCTAAATTGTCAACCTAACCTCAGTAGGGTTGCTGTGCCCTACATTATGAAGTAGAAAAGAACTTGAATGTAGAATTGGATTCAGGACCCTGGTTTCTCAGAATAAGTTAAGAATTATTTTGTAGTCTTGATAAACATGCTATGTCAAGAACTATGAGGAATAACCTTAATTTAAGAGGATAGCTTTTTCCTTGGGTGAAATAATTTATATGGCTTTGAAAATCAAGGGACTAGTAAAGGCAAATAATATGAATCTGCAATGGACAAATACAAAAGAATAACAGAAAAGGGGAAAATCTGATATAAAAATTACCAGTTATCCAGATATGAAATTGAAATTTATATATCCTAAAGTATATTGTTTGGCTTACCTTTTTAACATAAAAGAAAAATTCATACATATACAACAATAAACAAATGAGCCCTAGTGTAATCACTCAGCTTGAGTAATTGTCAACTGCTGTCCAATTTTGTTTTATATACCATCCACTTTCCTTCCCTTTTCTAAATTGTTTTAAAGAAAATCCCAGACAGCATGTAATTTCTTATGTAAATATTCAGTATAAAAGGATATTTTTTGAAAACATAACCACAATATCATATTTCACTTAATAACTAATAATATATTAGTATCATCACATAACCAATTAGTGTTAAAATTCACTTACCTATCTCATATATGTGTGTATGTATGAATTTATGTATGTATGTGTATATATATGTGTATATGTCTATATACACAAATGTATATAATTTGTTTTTATGAATCAGGATCTGCAAAGATATTGACCTTTATATTGCAACTGATTGATACGTTTCTTTGTCCCATGATATTTAGCCCTAGAAATTTGATCAGATTTAGGTTTATTTTTTGTGTAAGAATACTTCATAAATTTTGTATAGGTATATAATTATATCAGGAGGCATATACTATCTTGTTAACACTCTCCATGGATATTAGGAGGCTTTAGATCGTTGCCTATATTAAGGGTAAAAAAACTATGGCCCATGGACCAAATTGCCCTTCAGCCTATTTTTGTTAAAAAGAAAGTTTTATTGGAACACAGACACATTCGTTCATTTGCATATTGTCTATGGCTTCTTTTATGCTAGAACAGAGAGTTATAACGGAAATAATATAGGCCTCAAAGCCCAAAATATTTACCTTCTGACCCTTTACAGAAAATGCTTGCTGACTTCTGGCCTAAATCCATTATTCTGATAGATTACAAAAATGAGCATATTTTAGTTATATCATTTTTCCTTTCATTAGTACACTGGATTACTATTAGTATTCAAGTAGCTGGACTTTTTCAATAAAGAGAAACTTTCCCTCATTAACTATTTGGTTGCCCTTAGGTGTAGATTGCATAAAAAATATATTAAACATTTGATTTGTTAGTTTAAAACAATTGATTTCTCAATATCCTCTGAGGCCAACAATAAGCAGTTTGCTTGTTGTTTTAATATTATTATGGCCTCAGTGATTTAAATATTTCAGATGTATTTCAATCCATTGCATGTTCCATACTTGCTTATGCTAAATTGTCCCAGCTTGGGCTATTGATAATATCTTCGAATTATCAGGCTCAAGGCTCTTGAGTCATTTTATTATTACCCTGGTAGTCTTTGTTTCCTTGATTTTGTATGGCAAATGTTCCAGGGTTGTCTTTATATATCTGCCCAAGATGTAGAACCAGACATTTCCCAAAGGATTCTTGTATTCCTTTAGATAGAAACAATATTTAGAGACCACTGTGAGGATCTAGAGATTTGATTTGATCATTGTTTCTAGGATTTTTCAGTAGACAGAGCTAAGAAATCTTTTTAAAATATTTTTTAATGCATCATGAATACTTGTAATTCAAATTCAGCTCTACAGAGTTTTTACTTAATCTCATCAATCTTACATCTGTATCCTGTTTCTCCCTTGCAAAACTTCCTAGTTCTCAACAGCACCAGTTAATTACTTGTTTTTTATTCCATAACACATACATAATAGTCTGAGAATAAAAATACCAATTAACTAATGACATTTTCTTTTTGTTTTCTTTCTCCCCTAGGTTATATATACAATCAAATATTAACACAAGATATATGTCCTTAAATATTAAAAGTTTTAGTATTGTTTGGAATAATCCCTATTCCATATTTTGCCACAAAAGTGACCACAGAGTTGAGTTTCATATGTTGTCATTAGCTTTACTTTCTTCTCTGATCACAGATTTTACTCATAACTCTGGCTAGTCATCTTAGGGTTTTTATTTTTTACTTCATGTAAAATTAGAAAAAAAGGATGTTTATGGTCTATTTTAAAATTAAAAAAAAATTATTGCCGTAGATTTAGGGTATACAATTTTTTTGTTTGTTACATGGTTGAATGGTATAATGGTGAAGTCAAGGCTTTTAGTGTACCCATCACCAGAATAGTGTACATTGCACAGACAAGTAATTTTTGATCTCTTAACTCCTTCCACTCTCCCCTTTCCTTAGTTTCCAATGTTCATCACACCATTTTATGACCTTATATGCCCACTGAGAAGTGAGAACATGTAGTATTTGTTTTTCATTCTTGAGATACTTCATTCAGGATAATGGTCTCCATTTCCCTCCAAATTGCTACAAAAGACATTATTTCATTCTTTTCTATGGCTGAGTAGAGTTCCATGGTATCCCACAATTTTGTTTATGGTCTTCTGACTCTTCTTGACCCTTTCACAAAATATCTTTTTTCATTGGCAGAAGCAGTTCACCACTGAGCATTTATTAATGCAATGGAGTATGTATTTTTCCTTTTCTGGGATAGCCAAATATATTGGATAGGGCTGCGTGTATTAACATCAGTTTTAAGTTGGGAATATAATAGGAGTAAGGGTACATATGGAGATAATCTGTATCCTTTATTGACTGGAGAATATGGCTTCCTAGAATCACAATCAATTCTGTGCTACTACTCTTTAAAATGTAGAAATATGGGAAATAGACCACTTAAAATGTATTATATTGGATGGAAACAATAAAAAACCCATATGATTTAGAATAGTAACAAGGGGAACATAATATTTGATGGACCCAATGGTTTTAACTACTTCCCCAAATATCTTTTATTTCTCATAGTCAATACAACATTTAGGTAAGATTTTCGCATATAAAAATTTTAATTCTTAGAAGTGAAATAAAACATGTCAATGTCAAAACAGAATAATAAAAAGGCTATTTAACAGCACTACGCATGCCAATAAATCACAGGGAATCTCTCTCTCCCTCACTCGCTCTCCCTAGTGGGATAAACACGATTTGTCACATTCAGAGAATATTGTATACCGTAGGAATAATCAGAACATATTGTTAGCTCCAATTTTCCATCATTTATTTTTCAGTGCCAAACAAAAGTAAACCTCACCACACAGTTTAGTCATGGGTAGAAAGAGAATTAGCTTTTTAATGGCAGCTGCCGTTTTAAAAAGTGGCCCTTACAAGTAGAAGATGGAAGGAAACACTGCTCGTGCTAATGCACAATTGTCCATTGTGCTTACTAATGCTATAGGAAAGCCTCTAACAACTTTTCATTACTACATATTTTGCATAATGCCTATATTACAAATCAATGTACTATTTGCCTCTGGAAACACTACAGCTGATCTGTAAGTCAGTTTGAAAGAAAACTGAACTCAGTAGACAAAGACTGATTCTTCATCCATCTGATATGTCACGCCAACAAATGGTTTTTTGTGCACTCTGTCAGCGACTTAATCAGTGTCGACAGCCCCCAGCACCGACTCGGCTCTGAAAGCTCTTCTCACACTTAGTCCTTCAACTTGTATATGTTGTAGAGACATTCAGATGAGGCCTGATAATACACACGATTTACACGGTCCTGTCAACTCTTGGATTTGTCACACATCGAAATCACATAAGATGAATTTCTCCTCTACTGCTGTCTAAGCTAATTAAAGAATAAGTTGCAAAGATAGTATTTCTCCTAATCGCTACCTAGAACTATTTATTTGAGGTTAGAATTTTTATAAAAAGAGGCTTGCATGAACCTGTTAGTAAAATTTTATAGTAATTAGGTTCTCATACATATTTGTTTATATATATAGTTTTTTGTTTGTTTGTTTTTGACTACTAAATATATGTAAATGATCGCATGGGGTTAGATGAGTCAGGTTGAATATGTGTTTGCTTCATTAAATGGACTTTTTGGAGTCATGTAAATTTAAAAGCTTTTGGGTAATACATACATATGAATGAAAACATTCTGATTTGGAACTTGGCATACTGTCTATGTATTTCAGATTAAAGTAACATCATATAAGGGAACACTGTGGTATAAATCTAAACACTGTATATTTATTACGTAGTTTTATAATATAGATTGACTTGTGTCTCTCTAATAACGGGCCCAAGAACTTCACAATAGGATAAAAATTGGGGATATAATTTTCTTCCTCAGAGATAAAGACCTCCATGATCCAGGAAGAACAAAAGAGTCTGTCTCTGTTCAGTGAAGAAAAGATGACAAGGATAAATGGAAGGTTTAATCTCTAGTATGAGATATAACTGAAGTATCCAGAGAAGTTGAAATAGTAACCTAAAATACTTCAGAACTCATAGAAGAACTCAATAACATGGCAGAATATAACTAAATGCATATAAATGAAAAAGTTTTGATATTAAAACAAGGATATTTAATTTAATTATACTGTTTACATTTAAATACTTTCTAACTAGCTATGACATTATGAATAAGTTACTTAACCTCTCTATGCCTCAGTGTCCTCATCTACAAAATGGAGCTAGGATTAGTAATTGCCTCACAAGTACATTGTTAAGACTACATTAGAAACTTCATGAAAGGTTATTAGAATAGGAGCCAGCATATAGAATGTGTTTAATAAATGTTAGCTATATTATTATTATCATACATGAAATATATCATTAGAAAGTATAGTGAAAACCTGTCTCATTAACATCAGAAACGAATATTATAAAATACTGGGAAATAATCTTAGCAAGCAATATATGGGAAATGTAGCAGTGAACACTATTTGGGTGATGGGCATGCTAATGGCCCTGACTTAAAGCATTATAAAAGTTATCCATTTTTTAAATGTGTTTACTATAATATTTTTTTAATTTTTTTAAATTTCAGCATATTATGGGGGCACAAATTTTAAGGTTGCGTATAATGCCCTTGCGCCTCCCCCACAAGTCTGAACTTTAAGTGTGACCATCCCCCAGATGGTGCACATCTCACTCATTATGTATGTATAAGCCCACCCCCTCCTCCCCCTCCCACCTGCCCAATAAATGTAATTCCTATGTGTCCACTTATGTGCTGATCAGTTAATACCAATTTGCTGGTGAGTGTATGTGGTGCTTGTTTATCCATTCTTGGGATACTTCACTTAGTAGTATGGGTTCCAGCTCTATCCAGGAAAATACAAGATGTGCTATATCACCATTGTTTCTTAGAGCTGAATAGTACTCCATGGTATACATATAGTACATTTTATTAATCCACTCATGTATTGATGGGCACTTGGGTTGTTTCCACAGCTTTGCAATTGTGAATTGTGTTGCTATAAACATTCCACGTAACAAAAACATTTGTACCCCTCTTAATATTTTGAAATCAAAAAAAGAAAAAAAGAATTTGTAAAACTGTATTTAAATGAATAGAAATATTCAGCATGTATAAACATGCTGTTTTTCTCCCCAATTGAATTAACAGTGTGCCATACAACCCACAGAATGGGAGAAAATTTTCGCAAGCTACACATCCGATAAAGGGCTAATAACTAGAATCTATTTAGAACTCAGGAAAATCAGCAAGGAAAAATTAAACAACTCTATCAAAAAGTAGGCAAAGGACATGAAGAGAAACTTTTCAAAAGAAGACAGAATAATGGCCAACAAACATATGAAAAAATGCTCAACATCTCTAATCATCAGGGAAATGCAAATAAAAACCACAATGAGATATTATTTATCTCCAGTGAGAATGGCCTTTATTAACAAGTCCCAAAAGAATAAATGTTGGCATAGATGTGGAGAGATAGGAACACTCCTACATTGCTGGTGGGAATGCAAACTAGTTCAACCTCTGTGGAAAGCAATATGGAGATACCTTAAAGCAATACAAGTGGATCTACCATTTGATCCAGCAATCCCATTACTGCATATCTACCCAAAAAGAACAAAAGTCACTCTATAAAAAAGACACCTGCACTCGAATGTTTATAGCAGCACAATTCACAATTGCAAAGATATGTAAACAACCCAAGTGCCCATTAATACATGAATGGATTAATAAAATGTAGTATATGTATACCATGGAATACTAAGAAACAATGGTGATATAGCACCTCTTGTATTTTCCTGGATAAAGCTGGAACCCATTCTATTAAGTGAAGTAGTCCAAGAATGGAAAAATAAGCACCACATGTACTCACCAGCAAATTGATATTAATGGATCAACACCTAAGTGGACATAGAGGAATAACATTTATTGGATGTCAGGCAGGTGGAGGGGGAGGGGATGGGTATATACATACATAATGAGTGCAATGCACACCAACTGGGGGATGGACATGCTTGAAACTCTGACTCAAGGAGGGAGGGGGGACAAGGGTAATATATGTAACCTTAACATTTGTACCCCCATAATATGCTGAAAAAAAGTGTGTCACAATTTTAGTTAAAATAAAGGAGAATATTTTGGGAAATCTAATGGAGTATTTCTAAAAAAAGTAGAAAGTTTGAAAAATCTGTGGGAAAACAGTCATTAACTTAATTAGAAAAAAAAGAAGGGAATCAATGTACATGTTAATCATGGAATTAATATAATCTCATAATAAAGAAGAAATCAGAAATGAAAAGGATAGTCCTGGTGTATTATTAATAATTAAATTGATCTATATGAAATTACTGATATTTAACTATTTTTGACCTATAAAATTGGCAGTTTCATATGGTTCACCATAATATTTGCTATGCATAAAGGTAACATTTAAATGAATGGAAAAAGATAAAATAGTCAATAAACAATGCCTTGAAAGTTAGAATAACATCAAGTCAGGGCTTTATCTTTTTTTTTCTTTCTTTTATTTATTTATTCATTCATTCATTTATTCACTTATATGTGCCAAATGTCATTAGTATCAAAGATTCCCAGATTAAGGGCCAAGTGCCCATCATTTTCAGTAGGGCTTTACCTTAATATCATTTTAGATGAGCTAGAATTAAAACTTATATTTTTATAGCCAAACTTTTGTTTGCTGCTGGCAACTAATATATTTGACAGATAAGAATGGCTATGTTAAGGTATACTGATGTGATGGAAAATTATATAGTCAATAATAAGGGTGATTTGGAAGAAAATTAAAAATATGGAAAAATACTCCTTATGTAATGCTGGGAATAAAGCAGAATGTACTATTTCATAAACAAAATGTTCTAAATCTAACATATATCTAAAATAACTTATTAAGACTAATAAATGTATATACTAAAATCTCTCTTTATGATATGTTAAAACAAAATAGATGTATAAATATTATTAGAATGTTAACAGTGCTATCACAGTTATAGAATTACTCTAGCATATCCTTAACTTTTTTCTATATGTGTCTTATATTTTTAAGAGGCAAAACATTACAGAAAGAATTTAAACCACTTCTCTTTTTGTCTCCTTTCCTACACTGTGGAAATCTAATCTTGAATTAAATGGGACATCCCCAAATAGGCTTTTATAGTTTCAACAGTGTCTATTCTTAAATAATATAAGTTATTTTCATATTTTTATAATTTTTATGGAATACTATCATGATGTATATATGTATCATTTCTTATAACTTTAATGGGATATAATTTATGCATCATAAAATGTCCCCATTGTAAGTGTACAACTCAATGATGGAATTATTGTACAGTTGTGCAACTATCACCATAATCCAAATTTAGAAGTATTTACTCCACTTCCTAAAATTCCTTAGGCCCCTTTGCAGTCAATCCCATTCCTATTCCCAGTCCTAGAAAACACCTCATCTCCTTGTTATATATGTGAATTTGATTTTCTGGACATTACATATATACAAAATCATACAATATCTGACATTTTGTGTCTGGCTTCTTTAACTTAGTATGTTTTGGAGATCGTCAATGTAACATAAATTAATATTCCATTCCTTTTAGTATTGAATAATATTCTATTTTGTTATATAATATATTTTGTTTATTCATTCACTAGATAACGGGGATTTGGATTATTTCCACATTTTGGCTATTATGAATAATGTTGTGAACATTTGTGTACAAGTCTCTGTATGGACTTATGTTCTCATTTCTCTTGGGTGGATTCTTCAGGGTACTATTCCTGGGACATCCTTTTTTCACTGAACATATGGCAAATTTATGTTTAACTCTTTAAGAAACTGCCAAGCTGTTTTCCCAAGTGGCTGTATCATTATACATTCCTTTTAGCAATCTATGAGGGTTTTAGTTTCTCCACATTCTCACCACTTGTCATTGTTTATTTAATTTTAAGTAATCCGGTGGGTATGCAGTGGAGATGTTGTTTTAATTGGCATATCCTTAATGCCGATTTGTTTGAATTCTTTGAAGATTCTGGTTATTAGCTCTTTATCGGATGTATCACTTGCAAATATTTTCTCCAATTCTATAGGTTGTCTATTTTCTCTGTTATTCCCTTAGCTGTGTAAAAGATTTTTAATTTAATTAAGTCCCATTTATTTATTTTTGCTTTTACTATGATTGTCTTTGGGGTCCTCCTCATAAATTCTTCGCTTAGGCCAATATCTAGAAGAGTTTTTCCAACATTTTCTTCTAGAATTCTTATGGTTTCATGCCTTACATTTAATAAGTCTTTTATCCATCTTGAATTAATTTTTGTGAGTGATGTGAAATATGGATCCTGTTTCAATCTTCTGAATGTGGCTATCCAGTTTTCCTAGCACCATTTATTGTATAGGGCTTCTTTTACCAGTGTATATTGTTGTCTGCTTTGTCAAAGATCAGTTGGCAATATGATGATGGTGTTATATCTGTGGTATGGTATCTGTGTTCTCTGTTCTGATCCATTGGTCTAGGTTTCTCTTTTTGTGCAAATACCATGTTGTTTTGATTATTATAGCCTTGTTGTATAGTTTGAAGTCTGGTAAAGTGATACCTCCTGATTTGTGCTTTTTGTTTAAGATTTCTTTGGCTATTTAGGCTCTTTCCGGGTTCCAACTATAGTATTATTTTTTCTAGATCTGTGAAATATGTTGGTAATTTGATGGAGATTCCATTGAAAGTGTAAATTACTTTGGGTAGTATGGACATTTTAACAATGTCAATTCTACCAATCCATGAGCATGATATATGTTTTTCCATTGTAAGTATTGTCTACAATTTTTTTCCTTAATGTTTCATGGTTCTCTTTGTAGAGATTTTTCACCTCATTGGTTAAGTATATTCCTAGATATTTTATTTTATTTGTTGCTATTGTGAATGGAATTGAGTCTTCAATTTGACTCTCAGCTTGACTGTTATTGGTGTATAGGAATGCCACTGATTTGCGTATATTGATTCTGTAATCTGGGACTTTACTGAATTTATTTATCAATTCTAGGAGTCTTTGGTGGTGTCTTTGGGATTTTCTAGATATAAGATTGTATCATCAGCCAAAAGTGATAGTTTGATCTACCTTTTCCTGATTTAGATACTGTTTATTTCTTTCTCTTGCCTGATTGCTCTGGCTATGACTTCCAGCATTATGTTGAATAGAAGTGGTGAGAGTGGGCACCCTTGTCTTGTTTCAGTTCTTACTGGGAATATTTTTAATTTTTACCCATTCAGTATGATGTTGGCTATGGGTTTGTCATATATGGCTTTTATAATCTTGAGATTTGTTGTTTCTATGCCTAGTTTGTTGAGGGCTTTTATCATGGAATAGTGCTGGATTTTGTCAAATGCTTTTTCTGCATCAATTGAGAGGATCATATGGTCTTTGTTTTTGCCTCTGCTTATGAGGTGAATTACATTTATTGATTTATGTATGTTGAACCATCATTGCATCCCTCGGTCATGCCCACTTGGCCATGGTGGAATTTTTTCTTTTTTTTATGTGCTGTTGAATTTGCTTTGCCAAAAATTATGGAATTTGATGTGTCATTTTCCATCTTGGTATCAAGGTGATGCTGGCTTCATAAAATGAATTGGGAAGGATTCCTTTCTTCTTGATCTTATGGAATAATTTCTGCAGTATGGATATCAGTGCTTCTTTGTAGGTGTGGTAAAATTCAGCTCTAAATCCATCTGGTCTGGGGCTTTTATATTGTTGTTGTTGGGAGATTTGTTATTATTGCTTCAATCTCACTGCTCGTTATTAGTCTGTTCAGGAGTTCTTTTTCTTTCTGATTGAGTCTTCAGAGGTTGTGTATTTCCAAGAATCTGTCCATCAGTTCTACATTGTTGAGTTTATGTGTGTAGAGACTTTCATAGTATTCACAGATGATATTTTATATTTCTTTGGTATCAGTTATAATATCTCCCTTTACATTTCTGATTGAGCTAATTTGGGTCCTTTCTCTTCTGTTTCTGGTTAATCTAGCAATAGGTCTATCAATTTTGTTTATTTTTTAAAAGAACCAACTCTTAGTTTCATTCATCCTTTGTATATTTTTATTGTTGTTGTTTTCCATTTTGTTTAATTCTCCTCTGACCTTAGGTATTTCTTTTCTTCTGCTGGCTTTGGGTTTGGTTTGCTCTTCATTTTCTAGTTCCTTAAGAAATGTTATTTGATTGTTGATTTGTAATCTTTCTGTCTTTTGGATGTAGGCATTTAAGGCTATAAATTTTCCCCTTAGGATTGCTTTTGCTGAATCTCATAGATTTTGGTATGGCATGTACCCTTTGCCATTCAGTTTGAGGAATCTTTTAATTTCCATCTTAATTTCATTATTGACCCAATAACTATTCAGCAGCAGGCTGTTTAATGTCCATGACTTTGTGTAGAATTGAGTGTTTCTCTTGGAGTTTATTTCTAGTTTTATTAAACTATGGTCTGAAAATATATATGATATGATTTCTACTATTTTGAATTTCTTGAGAAATGTTTTTTGATCTGAGATATGTTCAATCTTAGAAAATGTTCCATCTGCTGATGAGAAGAATGTATATTCAGTAGTTTCAGGGTAAAATGTTCTGTAAATGTCTGTTAGACTTATTTGTTCTAGAGTCCAGTTTAAGTCCAATGTTTCATTATTTATTTTTTGCTTGGATAATCTGTCCAGTTTTGTAAGTGGGGTGTTGAAGTCAATGGCAATTATGGTGCTGGCAATTATGATGCTGCTGTTTATGTTTTTGCTTAGATCTAGTAGGGTTTGCTTTATTAATCCAGGCACTCCTGTGTTAGGTGCATAAACATTTAGAATTGTTGTATTTTCTTGTTGCATTGCTCCCTTTACTATTGTATAATAACTATCTTTGTCTTTCTTTACTATTATTGATTTAAAGTCAATTTTATCTGGTATGAGAATGGTTACACCAGCTTTCCTTTGGTTTACTTTTGCATGGAATATTTTTTTTACATCTCTTCACCTTGACACTGTATGAGTCTTTGTGGTTTAGATGTGTTTCCTGGAGACAGCAGATACTTGGCTTGTATTTTTTCATTCATTTAGCCAGCCTGTGTCTCTTGAGTGGGAAATTCAGACTTCTCATGTTGATACATAGAATTGATATGTGGGATGCTGTTCTGTTCATCATGTTGGGTAGAAGCTTATTGCTTTGTTTTACATCTTGTGCTATTGTTTCATATGAGGTCTGAGCTTTAGCTTTTGGGTGGCTTTACTCTAGCTGGTTTCCATTGTGCTGATCCATGTATAATGCAGGTCTGAGTATTTCCTGCAGAGCAGATTTGGTCTTGATGAATTCCCTTGGTGTTTTTTTTGTCTGGAAAAGTCCTTATTTCTACTTCATATATGCAACTTAGTTTTGCAGGATACAAAATTCCAGGCTGGCAGTTGTTCTGTTTAAGAAGACTGAAGATGGAGCTCCAATCCTTTCTGGCTTATAAGTTCTCAGTTAGGAATTCTTCAGTTTTCCTGATGTATTTTCCTTTGTAAGTTACTTGATGTTTTCACCTTACCACTCACATGAGTTTCTCCTTTTGTGTTGACTTTTTCCAGTCTGGTGACTATATGTCTTGGTGATTGTCTCTTTGTAATAAACCTCCCAGGTGTTCATTGAAATTCTTGTACCTGTATGGCTAATTCTCTAGCAAGACCAAGGTAGTTTTCCTCAATTATTTCCTCAAATAGATTTTCCAGCCCTTGTGTGCTTTCTTCTTCACCCTCAAGCATGCCTATGTGTCTTATATTTGGCTGTTTTACATAATACCATATGTCTCATAGGCTTTATTCTTTCCTCTTAAACTTTTATTCTTGATTTTTCACTGACTGAATTTTTCACTGAATTAATTTGAAAGAGTTGTCTTAAGCACTGAGATTCTTTCAATAAAGACCAAAACACTTCTAATATTAAACATTGAAATAAATGTGAGCTACTAATATCCGCACATTTAATAAAGAATAATAAAAACAAGTAAGATAATTATTTACCTGTTTATTCCAATTCAAGGTCACTGGTGGCAGGAGTCTCTCCAGCAACACAGGGTGCAAGGCAGGAATCATTCCTGAGGATTTAGGGTGTACTCACACACAGTCACACTCATTTAGATGAGGACAATGTAGGTATGCCAATTCACCTAAGGTGCACATCTTTGGGATGGATGTGGGAGCAAACAGAAGTACCTGGAGAAAACCCACAAAGACATGGAGAGAACATGCAAACTCTACACAGACAGTGGTCCCGACCAGGAATTGCTTTTTTTCTTCCTCATCAGTGTTATAACAAAGCAATGTTGAATGAAATTATGCTTTTCAAGGACCTGCTATACCATTTCAAAAAAATATGATTTTAATGGGACAAATGGATCAGCAATTTCAAGAACTTACAAGTATGTTAAAGTGTTATATGCCATATAATTATGACAAACTTACCTGATGGCTATTAGATTGCTTTTTATTTTATGTTTGTTAAATGGCAATGTTTAAGTATACCATTAATATATAAATAAAAGGAGGGAGTTAGAAAAAGAGAGGTTTGCAATACTGTTTATTGTTTTTGCATCTTATTTTGTCTTTATTTTTAAGGAAGCCATTCTTCTAATGGGTTCAATGATCATAAATGTATTTTAAGGGCCATAACATTTATTCAGGCTCCAATTTCAAACTTTTAAATGGGTGTAGATCATTCTCATTTTTATCCTGAACTGTCCTTCAAACTCACCATGTCCTGAATGGAATCAAGGAACACAGTGTTCTGACATTGTCATTGGTGATAAAGGCACCATTCTTGCTGTTTTATAAACTCAAAATCTACTCATTTTTGACCTCTTTTTTCCCCCACCATTCCTTTTCCTCCTTTCATTTATTCTACTAATTATAATCCATCATAGTTCATCATGTGACATTTTGAATTAGCTGATCTCTAAGGACCATTTGAGTTCTAACATCCTGTACTTCTCATAATGAAACGTTTTTTGATTAGTTCCCTTTAAGTTAATTGCCTCTGTTATAACTTTAGTTTGAGACCTTCCATTTCAATCCTAAATTAAATCATTTGCTACCTACATAGCCTTCCCCTTTTCTAGCCCTAGCAACATCCTCATATCTCACTTAAATTAATTCTGTGTATTATCTCCAGATTGGTGTTCATAAGACAATGCTTTATGTCTTATGTTACTCTTTAGGTAAGGAACCTGTAAAAGACCCTAAGTTTCTCTAGCACAGTATTTCCAGAAATACATCCCTGGTTTGGTAATAGTAATCTCTCACTCATACATGGCACATGTAAACCCACAAATGCACACACACAGTTCTATAGTAAAAGTATTTAGAAAACACTAGATTAGGAAAGTTTAATCCAGTTTTTTAAATAAAGAACTTTTTGGACTCTCATATGCTATGTATGTATAGGGAAATCACATAGAAATTCAGCATTTTCCAAATTCTTTTTGGTCACAGAGGATTTTGTGACACAAAGTGTTCTGAGTAAATCACCTGGCAAACTCTCTTTTAGAATATTAGTTCTAACCTCCTCTGTATTACCAATGCTCCTCATTGTTAGTCCTCACATATATCTCCATCTTTTTTTTCCATGCTCCAAATAGGCAAGGATACTTGTTGACATCCTCTGAGAGAAGCTGTTGACTGGCCCCTTTAAGATCCATTTCAACTTCCTTTTGTCTTTATCTCCAATTGACTTTGTAATTCTTTACCAATTGTTAGTCTCCCTTGCAGTTCAGCACTGACACTCTGACAAAGTTCTAGAAGACCCTAGGGAATACTCTCAGAACTTGAATGAAAACACAAAGCCTCACTGGGAGAATAATTCTATCCTTCTGCCTGTCCTCTTCTCCATGCCTAGAATGGCTGGAGGAGCAGAAGAGATCTGTTCTTATGAGATGATAAGCATGGAGAAAAGTGTGCCCTGAGCAGTGTTGGCTCATTGCCCAATGCCATTCACCTATAATGCCACTGGAACATGGAACTTGGTAGTGCCAGTCCCTGCATCATCAAGCCTCTGCACCAATAGTAGCAACTTCTCACCTCTGAATTTGTTTTAAATGAGAAATATTGGTCATTGGAGAAAAATTTGCCTGTGTAAGTTCCTTTATTAGGCCTTTCTCTTATTTGTACCAATTGCAATTCTAACATACACATTTCCTGGAACACTGAACCACTGCATGTCTTTTGCCTTTATGTATAGTATTCCCCATACTGTGAATAAGGATCCTCCTAATCAACTTTCTGAGCCCTGTTCAAATACCACCTATTTATGAAGTCTCTCCTAGCAATTTTTACCTGCAATGTCATATTAGTTTTTCCTCATTGTTTATACTATATAATTAATATCTTTGTATTACCGAACAGCGTAGGGCCACATTACTTTGGGAGATTATGTGCACGTTTGATTTTTCTTAGTTGGATTCTTAGTATTCATGGAGGGTAGTAGTAGGACACTGTTACAGACTTTTCTTTTTTACATTATAATATGTATATTATACATATTATATGTATATAATTGTTATATTTATGTTATATATGTATATAATTATATTATATATATCATATGTATATAATTACTTTTTTCACTTCTGGGTTTTTCTCCTTCAGCTCTCTGATAATTCACTTTCATCTCTATCTTTCAAATATATCTTGCTTCCCTGGCCAATGCCTTCATATTGCCACACCTCTTTCTTTGGAATTCTCTCTTTAATACATTTAATACCCAATTCCTACCAAATTTGCTTCTTTTTAAAACAATCTTTCCTAGTAGATGTAAATCTGTTTCAAGGCAGAAGCCAACTCTCTCCATCTTCTTTTATTTCTTTAAGAGTCTAGTAGAGATTTTTATAGAATAATTTATACAATTGCATAATAGAATGTGGGTGACAACCTGTTGTAGCCATTAAGCCATTTTACCTTTGGAAGAAGATATAAAACTTGGTATATTTTGAAGAGTGGAAGTCTTCAATTTTTGACTTTGTTTAACTTATCCATGTTTATTTATTTCAAATAAAAATTGGGAAGGAAAGCAACTACCCTGAGTGTTCTATGCTACATTATAAAGGGACTATTTTGATTGAACTCTTAAGCCTGACCATACTAATCTAGATCTTACTAATACTTATCATACTTACAAATACATAATCATAATGTATGATGTATTATTATTTTCTCATCATATTAGAGTCACACAGCTAGCCAAACAGAGCATAAGAATTGCATAAATGTATGCTACTTATGTGTTTAGAAACATAGACTTTGAACTATAAAATTAAAACCAAACCCATGCTGGAAAGAGACAAGAATTTCAAAAACAAAAGTTTATAAATTGTTAAATTTTCTAGAGATATTTGCAAGGGTCAGTGAGATGGATCAAATGGAAAGATTCTTGTAGACAGGCTTTCTTTAGTTTTATGCTGCATGTACAGTTCAATGTTTATGGCTTTGATCTAGTACATGTCATGTTGATTCATGAAAAATACTCAATTCTCTTTGTGCTATTCTTATCTAAAGTACCTATATTTAAAACTATTCAATAAAGTACAAGTGAAAGGCTTTCTGATTTTAATTTTATTCTGGAAGTAATGAGCATTGAGCAGTAGAAAATAATTTTTCAGCATTAAGTTTTAGATATATTTGCTCAAATAAGAATTTTGTCTTGTTATTGGTTTTGAATTACTAGACATAAAAACACTTGGGAGATAGTTTTGCTGACTTGGTTTTATCACTGTCAAAACTTCATGTCTAATATGAATTTTTTAAAAGACTAGTTCTAATATAATATAAATGATTTCACTATTTTTGAACATATTTTGGGGTATAATAAGAAATATTTTGATGGCAACTTTTTGTTTAACCGTTATGAAGGTTTTAACATTTTTGATAGCTAAAACACAATAAATCATATTTTTACACACATGTATTATGCATATATTGTAATTAGAAATGGTAAAGAGGATTGGGCATAATTTTCACTTATGATTTTGTAAAGTATCATATTTTATTGTGGCTTTTTAATTTTCATAGGTTTATCATATGAACAAATGCCCAGTTTATGCCCTGAAACCTGTCAATGAGATCAGAGGCCTAATGAGAGTTAAATCAGGTAGCATCTCTCTAGAGTTCTACTCATGATTCAAGCTTCACTGATATTCATTGATATTAAAATTAGAATCTTTTGTAGTCTGTGATTTTAACCCAGTTCAGTAGGAGAAAGGTTATATACATGTTCTAGAGCATATTTCTCAATACTATGTCTTTGGAATAAACATTTTTGTTGAAAGGGTTTAAGATTATTCAGAAACTACACTCTTCTCACTAGTATTGTCATTGCAGCATAAAGAATTACCTTCATCCATGCCAGAATTTGTTGTTTTGGAACTTTTTAATAAAGGCCATTCTCACTGGAGTTAGGTGATATTTCATTGTGGTTTTCATTTGCATTTCCTGATGATTAGAGATGTTGAACACTTTTTCATATGTTTGCTGGCCATTATTCTATCTTCTTTGGAAGTTTCTGTTCATGTCCTTTGCTCACTTTTTAATGGGTTTGTTTGAATTTTTTCTTGTTAATTTTTTTAAGTTCTATATAAATTCTTGTTATCAGCCCTTTATTGGATGTGTAGCATGCAAATATGTGGAGAGATAGGAACACTCTTACACTGCTGGTGGGACTGCAAATTAGTACAATCCCTATGGAAAGTAATTTGGAGATATGTCAAAGAACTAAAAGTAGAAATACCATTTGATCCAGAAATACCATTGCTAGGCATTTACCCAAAGGATAAAAAGACATTCTATAATAAAAACATCTGTACTCGAATGTTTATAACAGCACAATTCTCAGCCCATTGCCCATCAATACACGAGTGGATTAATAAAATGTGTTATATGTATACCATGGAATACTACTCAACCACAAAAAACAATGGTACACTAGCACCTCTTATATTATCCTGGATAGAGCTGGAGCCCATCCTTTGAAGTATCACAAGAATGGAAAAACAAGCACCACATGTACTCGCCATCAAATTGGTACTAACTGAGCAACCCTTAGGTATTCATCAGGTGCTGGTCAGGTGGGAGGGCACACTTGTAGCTCTGGCTTGGGAGAGGCAAAGGCATTATATATCACCAAAATGTTTATACCCCCATAATATTCTGAAATTTAAAAAAATTAAAAAAAGAATTAAAAAAGAATTACCTTCAAAGCAAGATTTACAAAATAAAGAAGTCCAAAATGATGGACTTAGTACATGTATGTGGCATAAGAAAAGTATTTTGTCTTTGTCCCTATTTCCTGGCATAGAGTTCCTAAAATTCTTAGAATTTCCTGAGTGATAAGGATGATAGAAGTAACTCTTTTATTCTAATGAGACAGCTCTTGGCAGACCCCTAGATAGCTTCAGGATGGAGCTGGTCATCAAAAAGACTAAGCCTTGATTAGAAGCCTGGAACTATTAGCCCTACCCACCAAGCTCTGGGTTAGAGATTGAGCTGTATTAAAACTCTTGACCAAAGCGATTCAGGGAGTTTCCAAGTTGACAAACACATCCACATGCCTGGAAGGCAGTGCACCCTCAACACCTCAGGGACAGAGCCTCCTTTGCTTGAGACACTTCCGGTCCTCATCCTAAGAAAAGTTCATCCCTAAGAAGCAGGTGCCCAGCACCTACTGAAACTGGAGCAGAAGAATGGAGATCTCCTTATCCCCATCATGAGCCTTGGATTGGGTACCCAGTAAGAACAGTCCTTGCTATGTATGGGATGGGAAAAAACATGAAAGAAACCTACCTCTTTGGCACAGGCATGCAGCAACTGCTGAAAGCTGAAGGTAGAGCAGAACTACTTGGAAAATTCTTCAGACATATCAAAATTCATTCGAAGTATATATTAGCAGCTGCTTATCACTGGAAGAATTTTAAGACTAGATTGATTCAATCCTTCATTCTATTGGCCTGATAGACAAAGAGCCATGCTTGTTTCCATGCATAAACACTATTTCCCTTGATCTCAACTTCTTTTAATACACAATATCTAGCATTGATTAAAAAGTTATCAGACACCCACAAAAAGCAGGAAAAAATAACCTCATGTTAAAAGACAGAATAAAACCAGACTTGGAGATGGTCCAGATGTTGGGAACTATCTGACTATGTTAATATGTTAAGGAATGTAGTAGAAAATGTGGATGCATGCACGAAAAGATAAAAAATCTTGGAAGGGTGAAAACCATAAAAAAAGACAAGTGAAATACTAGAAATGAGAAGTATACTATTAGAGATACTGTAAGCCTTAATCAAAGTATATAGTAAATTGCTAAATGTGATCCACAAACATCTAAACTGATGAAAATCAAAAGAAACGTGATGAACTTTTTATTACGCTGGGATTTTTATATACAAATTTGCACATTTCAACAAGAGAGAAAGTGTAAAACCTAAGTGAGCACACATTTCACAAGGTTAGTTGCTTTCTAAGAAGTATTCCCTCTTCCAAATTTTTGATGCAAATGCCAGGTATTTGAAATCCTATTTTCTGTGTATCATACCCAAAGTCACTCTGCCAGCTTCTAAACATTACTTTGCTATTGTATTCTGAAATGTATAACCGTAGCCAGCTTTGCAGAGCATACCAAATGTGAAGTCAAGCGAGTCTTTGTTTGACATCCAGTTTGTCTGGCATCTGACATTAGCATTGCTAAGTACCTAATTGTTAAGTGCTAGCAATTCAGATATTGTACATCATTCATGGAGTCCATTTAATTTTAAAGGAAGGCAGTAAAAAATATTTCATAGAATATGAGGTATAATGAAAACATACATTTGACTTTATAAATGATTTCAGATATATACACACATACAGGTAGACACATAAGCAAATAAATTATAGAAAATAAAAAAGTTGTTAATTATTGAAGTAGTTTAATAAATATCTTATTGGAATCTTTTTTGATGTTTTAAATATAATTTTTTTAAATGTTTGGGCTAGATTTGTTAAATTTTGTCTGAGGAAAAGGACTAGGATTAGCTATTTTCTCAAAGTAAGTCATCTAACAGTGTAATAGTGAAGAAATTTCTATATACAGAGGAAAGTCACAAAAGAAAGGCTGAGATCTAACATTGCAGAATAAAGTAAAAGGGAAAGACTTAAAAATATGGAATATACATAGTGAGATTGATTTGTTAAAATCCTTATATATACATGGACCAATGTGTATTCTGTATACACAGTATAGTCCTCAAAATTGCAAGGCTTAAGGATAAGGATGAGTGCATTAGAGCTTGCTTGAAAAGATTCTGTGGAGACAGGATTGGCAAGCAGTGATGAGCCAACATTTAGTGAAAGGGCCCAGTCTGGATATAGCCAGTGTGCACATGCTAGCCTAAGGAGAGCTTACTTGGTTAGATCACACGTGAGCTGGTGCTTGTGAGGATGAGGACAGTCAAATAAGTGAAGTCCAAAGAATGGGATAAAATTTTTTAAACTAGAAACATCTGAAATCTACTTTATGTTTCTGAGATTTGTAGTGAAGTGGCTAAAACAGCTTTTCAGTAAATTTCTATCTTCAGTAATCGGTTCCTTCCCTAGGATTTCTTTATTGAATAGTTACTACTAAAATCCCTGATAGAATAAATCTATCTTGTTAAAAAGTAATCTGATTCTTTTCAAAGGTAAAGTTTAAAAATTATAGGGTCAATTTTGCCTTAAAATCATTTGTTACACTTTCCTTTTTGAACTGTAGAGGCAGAGTATAAGATCTAAAGCTAGGAGAGAGTGATGACACTTCATCAGTGTTTAATGATAAAGGAGGGAAGGAAAATAGGGAGGAAGGAAGGGAGGGAGGGATGGAGGGAGGAAGGGAGGAAGGAAAAAAAGGAAGAAAAGAAAGAAAAATAGAAATATGGAGAAAATGGTCACTTCCATGACTTCAGAGTAGCCTGGGACATGTACTCTACCAAGTGTAATTTCCCTCAATCTTAGAGCACTCTTGGGAGATATTTTAAGTTTAGGTTTAATCTGGTTTAGAAATAAAAGGATAAACCAAATACACTTTCAATTTCTTTCCATCCTGTGATAGCTTGTGATTCCATCTGTACTATTCTTTAAGGAAAACCATGGCAGGTGGAAGGAGAGTATAGATATTCTAATAACTACATATTTTGAGATCCTGACTTCTCCATCTTCAGCTCCATAAGCAAATACCTAGGAAATAAAATTATATTTTAACAACCCTTCAAAATAGCTACTTGGCATACAAAAAAATTCATGTGGGTTAGTGTAATAATTAATTGCATCTTCATTGTCAATGCTGTTACCACTGAATGTGTATGTTTCCTGCAGATAGAAAAATAAGATTTCTTTTGAAAACTTTACCCTGTGTTCTCAGTGGCATATTTGGGCAAAGGCAAATGTCATAACCCAAAGGTCTCCAACAAAAGTATGCACTGCCTGGAGACACTGCCATTGAAGAAACATGGCACTGTGGACTGCCAAGAAAAATTTCAGCATCCAGGTCTGAGGGAGGATTGTTTTATTTCATCGTGTATGAAACATACCTCTCAGAGACTCTCACTGCTTGCATACATTTCTCTATGAAAACAAACTCTCATTCCTTTTATCTACCACTTCGTTCTGAAAAAAAAAAAATGGAAGAAAGAATTAACTAATAGTATACAACTGGTATAACTCTAAATCTTGTACAGGCACCTAGCTATTCCTATCCATTTATTTACTAAGTAATTATTTGTGGAGGAAAAAAGTGTCATAGTAGATGCTATGAAATTACAAAGCATTTTAAGACATCAAAGTTAGAATATAGGTTGAGAGACAAGACACACAGGGAAATATGAAAGACAAGTAGAACTAGAAATCCCTATATTATATAGATTTTAATTTCCCTATCATTGCTTAGTCTGATAAAGAAATGGGCAAGATTTTAACATGTACATATTATGTTAATTAACCATAGCCGATATAACCAACAGCCCCCTAAAATCTCAGTAGCTAAACAAAATTAAAGTTTATTTTTCACTCAATTCACAGTCCCATGCCAGTCAGGCAGCTCCAATTTAGCTCGTATTTTGCTAAAATAATAGATGGCAATAATAAACATAGTCACTTGGTAAATACTCTAATCTTGGTTAAATCTAATCCTCTGCCCTTAATGTTTCTTGGCAATTATAGTGCATTGCTCTGCTCTGTTGACTTTCCCAGATCATTATTTTAAAACTTCGTCTCTTCCAATCTGTGATATCTTTTTACCTATACTCATTCTCAGATGATGACCTGGTTTTTATTTGACTAAGACAATTTAAGCCACAAGAAGAGAATTGGTCTAACTCCCACCACCTCAATTACCCACCTATGGCGTCTATGCCCATATACTCGCCCTGTGCCCTAACTGTGGAGGAACTGTGCACATTCCCATCTAAGACCAATCCCTCAATTCTGCCCTGGATCTCCTCTCCTACTGAAGGGCTATTGTTCAGCAATTCTTTCCTTTCTCTTCTCTTTCATTTGTTTACTCTTCTCCACTGAATAATAGCCATCAAAAATATGCTTTTATTTCTTTATTCTTAAAGAAAAATCTTCTCCTGACCTCAATTTGTCTTCACCTATCATCCCATTTCTTCGCCCCCTAATAATGAAATTCCTCAAAACAGTGGTCCACTCACTGTCTCCAGTTCTTCTCTTTCCATTTTTGCTTAAAAGATCCCTCTGATCATGTCACATCTACACCAGTCTCCCACCCCACTATTTGTGGTTAATCTCATAGTCAGTTCTCTGTCCTCATCCTACTTTATTGATCAGCAGCACTTAACACAGTTAATCACACTCTCACCTTTGAAATGCTTTTTCCCAAACATTTTTCTGGACAGTGAGATCATGTTGCTACTCTTCCTCAAACCCCACCAAATAGTTTCCCACTTCACTTACAGTGAGAGCTAAATTCTCAAAAGGCCCCACATAATCTGACCTTCTAACAATTCTCTGATCTCATGTCCTTCTATCCTCTCTCTCCCTCCTGCCTCCCTCATTTCTACCCATGTTGGAGTCTCTGCTGTTTGTTGAACACATTCATCATACTCTACTACTTCTAGGTCATCTCATGGGCTTTTCCATCTGCCTGGAAATTTCTGCTCCAAGGGAGTCTCATTCCCATGCCCCCTCTGTCTAATTCACTTTCTTAATGACACCTTTCCTGACCACCTTAATAAAATAGCAAAAATCTGTTTTACTTTCTTTCTTAGCACATATTTTCTAAAATATTAGATACTTTACTAACCATTATGCATGTTTACTTTCTACTCTTGCTAGAATGTATGCTCCCACAGGATGATATTTTGTCTGTTGTATTCAGTTCTTTATCTCCAAATATTAGAACAGTGTTTGGGGCTTGCTATACACTTATGGTACAAAGGAGATAAGAGTAGAGGGAAAGCCTGAATATCAGGTTTTACCCATGAAAGTTTGCAAACATGGGAGTGTTATGATCCACGTGTTATGCCAGGGAGCATAAGCTCATGGTGGAGTGCACGATTATTGAGAGCAGGGAAAATAGAGTCAGGGAGAATGATTGGGGTTATTAAAATTGCGCAGGAACAAAGCAATAAAAATTATGCTCCAAAGCTATTGTTATGTAAAGTCTGTTGGAAAGGAAAGGAAATCAAAAAGGCAAAAGACATTGTGAACAAAATCAAATAAGACTGGGTAACTGTATATGATGTATAAAGTAGAAAAAACCTTGGAGACAAAAAAATTTGATAGAAAGAAGAATGGTGTCGAAGTCAGAGAATGACTGCAAAGAATGAAGAGACTAAAATAATAATATGCATATTTATGGTGAAAAAGAAAAGATCTAGCATGAGCTTTCTAACATGCTGGCCATGGTTGTGGAAATGGAAACCAGAGCAAAGCAGGGCTGGAAATGGAGACATTTAGGGTTTCCCTGCTTAAGGTTTACTATTTAGTCATTACTTAGGTTTACAAAAATTGGATATTTCTTTTCCTACAAAAACTAAGGTAGTTGGTGAGTTTCCAGGCATGTTCAGAAAGTGTCAGTGTTCCCTGACCCACATCAGAGCCAGTGAATCTGTCTGAGTCCCCTGTTAGACCCCTCCCCCAGACACTGCCCCCAATTCCAGCTATTCTACCAACCTGTGCCCTGTTGAACACAGAGCTTTTATCTGAAGATTGCAGTCTTCCCAGAAAGATGCTGAATATTAGATTTCTTAGTTGGCCTGGGAGATCTGTTCCTTTCCTTCCCTGAGATTGAGCCCTAGCAGACGGAGCAGTGATGGGTGTAAAAGCTGGTGTCCCCCCACTGCAGCTGGGCACTTTCTCCTCCTCCATTTCTCCGCAACCATCTGACCATTAATCGCCTTACTGCAGTGTGAAAGAACAAATGCCTCCTTTCTCTTTCCAGTGTCTTATTTTCAAATAAACTTAGTTTTTGTTCCTTTAGATCTTTTGACATTTCCAGCCAATCCATTTAGAAAATTTAAAACACTTTGTCTCTTTCAGGAACATGGTTTCTGCAAGTGAAAGCCTTCGCTTGGAAATGATGTCTTTGCTGTGGATTTTAAAACCTGTTCAAATACTCAACTCAGTTCTTGGTTCCATACGGTAGTGACCCACCCCTCAGGCAAAGAGTGGTTTCTCTGGGACCAGAAGAGAAACACATGAGTAAGAAGACCTTGGCGACAGCTATGAAAATTGTCATATTATATCAACATTCATCCATTTCCACAATAGATGTTTGGCTGTGGTCCTCTAGTTTCCTGAGATGGTCCCTTCTTTTGCTACCTAAATAAAAATCCTAGAACATGTCTCAGGATATTCATAAATACACTACATATATATAAACATGCATTGTACATGTGTAATGAGAGAGAACCTGCCTCTCTCAATATCCCTGTGGGTGCTTAATAGGTTTTTGCTTCCCTGGTCCCTTTTGCTCTATTTTACTTTTCCTGCCTCTTTGTTTTTTAGACAGAGTCTCACTCTGTTGCCCAGGCTACAGTGCAGTGGCATCAGCCTAGCTCACAGCAACCTCAAACTCCTGGGCTCAAGTGATCGTCCTGCCTCAGCCTCCCGAGTAGCTGGGACTACAGGCATGAGCCACCATGCCTTGCTTATTTTTTCTATAAATTAGTTGGCCAATTCATTTTTTTCTATTTTTAGTAGAGACAAGTCTCACTCTTGCTCAGGTTGATTTTGAATTCTGACCTTGAGCAATCCTCCCCCTCAGCCTCCCAGAGTGCTAGGATTACAGGCATGAGGCACTGTGCCCGGCCTCCCACCTCATTTTTGATTCCGCAGTTTGTCTTAAAGTTTATCCATGGCTGTTCATCTTTCTCTTCCCTATATCACTCACCAAAGGGTGAAATATTACTTTTCCTTTTTTCCTTTTTAATTCTTGACATAAGCATCAATGGGTGAATGATGTGTTAATAACTCTTTCCGTAAGTTTGATGCTACATTGGGGGTGGGGAATGTCAGCCTTGTGCAGAACAACAAGCAACTTAAGACTGAATATTAGACGTTGATGTCTTCAACGTATATTAGCCATTTTCCACCATAAGGAATTTCTCCCTTGCCTTTCCCCCTAGGCCTAAGTTTAGTGCCTTCTTGTCCACCCTTTCCTCATGGAGACTTTTCTCCTCTCTCTCTCAAATTTTCTCTGAGTCTCAGAGCTCCTAAGCTCTTATCTAACCTCCTCACAAATGAAGACTCAAAATTCCTGTTTCCTTTCCTCTTCCCTCACTTGTCTCCCTCCATCTCCCCACCCTGCCCTGCCCTTTCTCTTCCCTCCTTCTTCTTTTTCTCCTCCTCCCCCTCTTTCTTCTTCTTCTTTTTTAAGCACCACCTAATTGCTCCTACTTAACACTTTTCACCTAGGCTATATATTCCTAGGAAGAGGTTCTTCAATTTTATACGTTAAAACTATTATAGTGTTTTTCCTAAAAAAATAAAATAAAATTGACCAATTTTATCCCTGAATAGAATTCTACCTTACTCTTAGATCAAAACCTTTCTAGCTGTAGTCAGCTTTTCGTTTAACTATTTTAGCTCCATCATAGATATTAATAGATAGCTACACACATACATACATGGATACATAGATAGATGCATATATGATGTAAAGAAATTGATGAACACACACACACAAATGATAGGGTTTTTCCCTCTGGATCTGTGCCTGGTCTGGGGAGGGAGGCATCAGGTATGCTTTCCTTGGGGAGTGATGTTGAAATTAATTCCTGAAGGATGAGGAAGAGGAGTTTGAAGAGGACAGCTGAATCCTTTGGAGTGCTTGAGGTCTCCAAAGAATCAAATTCCTATTAAGTGAAGATCTAGGGTTAAGAATTCTTGTCATCTGAAACTGGTCAAAGATTCCTGAGTTTGGAAAATTATTATTATTTATTGGAACTATATGGCATTTAAACTATGATGGCATTTAAACATTTTTGTGAAAATCTTTTAAAACAACAATGAATAATAAATGTATTTTTGGCACTCAGGATTATGAAAATATATAGGCTCTGTTGTTATAACAGAATTTAGGTAGAGAGGTTGCAGAACTAATTTAGCCTTATCTGAGCATAGCTGTGAAATGTCAGAGTTTCAGGAATATTGATTTTATATTGTGAACTATAAAAAAGGGATAAGTCATGACATGATAAGGAGTAGTATCTATTCTGTTGAAATCTCATGCTTACTTATAATCAGTTCAACACATATTTTAAAGTACATTATGCAATACATTAAAAATAATGATTTTGAGACAAATTAAGCCATAACAGTCTCAAATCAGTTTGCCCACACAGTTAATATGTTGATTAATGTCCTGTTAAGACTGAGACACTCATTTTTAGCTCATTATTCAACCCAGTGTTTTCCCACAGCTATTGAATAAAAATGTAATTATTGCTCTAAATTATGTTATTATTAACTTTCACATGGTGTTTCTTGGTAAACAGCAGCACAAAATAAAGGACCATGAGGAACAAGTAAGTCAGAATAAAAACCATATAAGTATATAGATCCATTCACTATTATGTATTTCAACTATACCTGATGCTGGAAAGAAGAGAGAAGAGTGTTTTTCCTTACAGAATCACAATCAAGAGAGTGTGATATTAAAGGTTTTAAATATTGATGTCACCGAGCATGCATTTGTCAAATAAAATGAAGGTGACAATAATTCCAAATATTGAATTTTGTTCTAAAAATCTGTGAGTATAGGACAAGTCTCTTCTCACGCGCCCATATTTATGGATTCTTGACAGAGTGATCAACACAAAGGTCATTCACCCCAATATTGCCATATTTTCTTCTAATATCTGAAGTTTCAAAAGGAACATTTCTTGGTGACCTTTACCTAAAACAAACATGACTTCAGAAACAGAGCTCTGGGATCAGATCTGCACCTGTGTACTTAAATGGAAGATTTTCTTCCTATATCTTGTCAGAGATATTATACAATGCAGAATCACAAAGCATTTTGGAATTCTTTAAAGATAATGTATCAATCCTCTGCTTGAGTTTTATGACTAAGGTGGGCCTTTTCAGAGTTATGCTTTTGACATTATTGTTATGCAAAATGGCATTTTCATGCATTAATCCCCATAAGAACACTGAGTGCTACCCAATAATGTTATCACATTCAATAAAAGAGATTGCACCAGAGTTTGATGGCTGCAGTTTCTTCGGCTTGATTATTAAAACGGATACAGTGTTAAAGCATTTCCATTTACACAGAAATGCCTGTATTTTAAACAATCCTAATAATATGCCAAAAAACTAATAATCTGATAAATAAACATCAGTGCTGACATCCCATAGCAGGTGAGGCTCAAGACTGGAAGGATAGCAGTGTTTAACTGAAAAAGTCTGTGAACTAGGACACCAAGGCAGGGTCCAGAGATTCGGAAAACCACTATTGGCAAGACTGCCAAAGATGGAGAATGAAGTCAGCAAAATGCAGGTGGAATTAAAGTTATAGAAGGAATGATTTAGACAGGGCTAATTTAACCCAAGGCTCTGAGAAGTTATGTGACTTTGGCCAACATCATACAACTAGTTGGTGGGAAAATCAATGTGGTCAGGTACCCCTTCCACAACATTATGTATAGAAGGTTTTCTACAGCAATCAGGACTTAATGATAAAGACAAAAAAATCAGGATCAAGTAGATAACAGAAGACATAGCACAAGGGCTCAAAATAAACATAATTCCTGGTGCTTTGGGTTATAGCTCGGGTAACCACAAGCCATATCCCAGGCCTGTTGTCCTGGCATAATTAATAACCCTCACTTTATTCTCAAAATTTTCCCAAGTTAGACAATGAGTTATGCAGTCACCTAGTTATCATGGAAATAGCATGTAAACTGAAGTATGATTTCTGCCTCAAGCATTTATTAGCTATATGATCTTGTTTAAGAAAAGTGAACTCCATGCTATAAAATAGTGATAGAGTTTATATGCATTGATCACTCAGGTACTATTTTCTTAATCACATCAATTTTGTATTCACTAATTCCTCAATATAATTTTGTGAGACAGGTACAATTTAATTCCCTTTTGCAGAGCAGTTCAGTTGCCAAATTGGAATTCAAATTTAAGGCAATTGGCTGGCTAGAGACTACCTTCTAAACTCGTGTACACCACAACCTCCCTGGGTAATACTCTCTGCCCTAGATATATTATAGAGTCCGTGTAAGAGTAAGAAGACATCATGTGTAAGAACGAACATTAATTAGAAAAGGTCAAACTCAGGTTAATGCTATATTTTTTTTCTGGTATGAAAGTTAATCCACACATTTTAGTATGTAAGAAAAGTAACTTTTAAAATATTTCCATGACAAATTATTATCTATTTTGAACTCCCACTTCCCCTAGCTTTACATACAAGTTCTTGGGAACTTACATAGTGTCGTGGCCTCAGGAAGTTAAGGTTGTATTATGGTGCCATTGGTGCCCACCATTTACACTGGCATCCACCATGGGAACTGTGACTCCACCTACCTCTCAGTAGTTTTTGAAGGTCATGCGATTAATACTTTATCTTTTAAAGGCCCAAAGACTCATTTTTGTTACTTCACTATTCCTCTATTACTGCTCCTCCTAGTGCATGATGTGACTCTGTAGACCTCATTCCTGTCTACACAAGGAAACTATGGAGCTGTCTGAACTATCACATGGATAATCTTATGCTGGGCTCTTGTCATCTGGAGGAGCAATGCATACTTCCATCTGCTCTAAGATTCCCCAGCACTTCTGGACTTTCTGTTGTTCTTTCCCTCAACCCAAACAGGGCATGCCTCTTGGGGATGAAGATGGAAAAGACTACATAATCAGGGATCGTGAAGTATTTAAGGGCTCCTTGGCCTTCCTCTAACTCTACTACTCTCCTTTCAACCTTTTCTAGTCTTTGTTCAAGAAATGTTATTTATAACTCATCATATTCTTCCAAATGCACTGCCTTCTTCAAAGTCCTTTCCATTTTCCCAAGGACCTAAATTTTTGAAACACAAAAGACAACGAAATTTATTCATCTTTAATCCTTTCCTGAGCCAATGAGTATGAAATTGTGTAGCCAACAAATGATTCAGAGACAAAATTCGTACCAGCTAATACTTTAAAAAAGTATTTAGCTCTAATTGTTTACAAAAGCAAGTAGTTTCTTCTTTCCTAAATTCCAGGGTGCTAGAAGTTCATCAAAATATCAGCACCTCCAATTATTGGGAAAAGTAGTTTCAGGGAAATATCAAGGGAAAATTGTTACACGTAAGATTTTGGCATATTAAAGTTAACTAATCTGATTATATTTGAAGTCAATTTTGTCAATTGCATAGCTTTAAATTTCTGTACTATTCAATGACTTTTAATTTGGTCTTTGTTTTCCTCCTCCCACCACAAAAATCCCGAATAGTTGTGTTTTAAAGAGTATGTTTACTCATCTGTACAAGTTGAAACAATTAGAGAACAGATGAATAATGTGCATACAGTAAAATAAATTTTCCTCAAAAAACAAAAGTATAACTCAAAGTAAAACTCAACATGTATGTCTAATTAACAGTGAACAATCTATATACACAAAAGATAATATAATAAAATCCCTCCTAATTTTTAAATTTCTTAAACATGATAGAATTCTTTTATCTAAAGATGCTACTTTTGAGTTGAAATTTTTATCCTATATCAATAAAAAGACAGCATTTTATATCAATAAAAAAGGGAAGGACTAGTTGCTTCATATATAAATACATTTTACAAAAAATAGTTTATACACCCAGTTGATATTAAAATAAATTCAATGAACTAAATTATATCTGTGATCACAGGGCCCAAAGATAATTTTACCACAATATAGACAATGCCGTTAGTAATTTACATGGCTACTCAGGTCCTTTTATCCTAAGTCAGCCACAAATTGTCATGAGTCCTTTTTCTTAGGTCCTAAAAGAAGTGAGAGAAAGTTACCTAAGTCCTAAAATAAGAACAACAAAACCCTATAATGACTTTCTAGTCCTACAATCTCTTCCCACTCCTCACAGGCATTGCTTATGTTTACTACACCTATGTGTTCCCTTACCTAAAGATACAAAAAAAAGTATGATTCATGAGTAGGAGTGGAAAGTGAAGGATAAAATATAATTTGAAAATTGAACAAAGATTGGAGTCTTGACTTTGAGAAATGTTCCCCTTTATTTTCAGCAGAGGCAAGATTCTGGGGTAAGACTGAAGAAGTTCTAGATGTCTTCATGCAGCAGCAACATGGTGCCTTGGGATCTGGTCACTTTACACATGATGTTTTCTTCTCCAGCCATGTTTCACTATGAACCCCTTTGAGCCCAGTGGTGGATGGTCTTTCTGATCCCCCCTTGTATTTGCACCACCCATTTTAAAGACCCCTGCCTACATAGTGTTCTGTCAGCGTATCCTCCTTTTGCAGCTCCATGCTCACTCTCTGTAATGTGAAATAAATTGCTGGCATTTTTGTTGAAATGGTGACTTTTGAAAATTAGTTGAGAAGTAACTTAACCAGAAGCGATATCAACAATGAAACATAGTGTAGGAGAAAGAGAGCATTCATCGAGGTACCTGGAATCAGATCCTGACCGTGTCACCAAGCCAGTGCATGATGTTTCAGGGTACAAATGCTCCTGTCCCAAAATGAGAAGGATGGGCTAGACTATAATTTTTCAGACATGATGTTAAGTGTATTTCTTCTGTACTTTTATAGTCACAGTGCCTTATTGGGAATGCCACCAGCCATCTTCAAAAAATTGGGACTGAATCCCACAGGTGATTTCAATATTATAGGAGAAAAATGTATAATTAGGGTGGTTTATATTTTTTAAAAATAATCTACTTATACATTCTCATAAGACTTCACAGCAAAGAAATTGAACTTTGCTTCTCCTTGTTGGAAAAAAATGTGTTGGATAATGAGACAGGATGTTTAGCTAGGTGTGGTGGTGTAGAACTGTAGTCCCAGCTACTTAGGAGGCTAAGGTAGGAGTATTACTTGAGCAAAGGAGTTCAAGGTTACAGTGCAGCTGTGATGGTGCCACTGCACTCCAGCATGGGTGACAGAGCAAGACCTCGCTGCTAAAAAAAAAAAAAAGAAAAGAAAAACAAGACAAGATGTGTCAAAACATGTTTGGTATGCCATCATCAGATCCCACCAAGAGTATGGGATTAGAAAACAACCTTGGTCAGAGCTTCTCAATAGATCTTTGATAACTTTGTTTTCCTTTATCTCTGCCCATATGTGTCATTTATAACACTCATATTTCCATAATTAGAAGAAAGTATAAATTCTTTTAAAAATTACTTCTAAGAATTAAGTGAAACTTAAAGGAAGTAAATCAATTGATATGCTCCAGATAAGGCAAAGCATAGAAAGTATAGAGTCTCTTGGGTAATTTCTCTACTTCTAAAACACTGTAGAGGAATACAGGCATTAACCATGGCAAGGAAGAATGTCCTTCTGAAACTATACATTCTTTTATCTGGCCAATATACAGATAAAGTTAATTCAACCATATGGTAGAGAAATAAAAAATGAAAAATAAGATTTTTTAAAGTAGGGGCGGTAGAGAAAAGTAGTAATTTTTTAACTTTAATTTCAGATTATTTAAGAACTTCCCAATGCTCGCATAATAGAAATGAATCTTCTGATGCTTATCATGTATGGAACTAGTTTAGCTTTAATGTTATCTACCCTTAAAATTAATATACAAGCTACTGAAACATGTGAACAGTGCTGGGATACAGTTAAATTATCTGAAGTCCGTTATTGAAAGAGTAGTTTTCTGGCCCTCTCTTTTTCATTCAACTGGAATTGTCATGTAATTAAATACCAATCTCACTTAGAACATAAAATTTGATTTAATAGTTGGGCCTTTTTGCATGTACTAAAAAGGCTTATCTCCTATTTGTGTCAGAACTGTGGACATAAGTGTCAAGAATAAGTGATTCTTTTATTTTAAAATGAGTTTCTGATCATAAGCATTTTGATCAACATAATGATAATTATCTTCACACTGATATTTGAATTCCAATCATAACTTCAGGAAGAGTTAGTTTTCATCTTCATTTTTCCATGGACCAAGACCTGGAAAGAGATTCCTAAAGGCCTACTCAATCTTCTAAAAAGATAATTCCAAAAGACTTCAATAAAATTTAATCCATTCTCAGATGAAGATTTTCTTTTTTTTTTTTTTTTTTTTTTTTTTGAGACAGAGTCTCACTTTGTTGCCCAGGCTAGAGTGAGTGCCGTGGCATCAGCCTAGCTCACAGCAACCTCAAACTCCTGGGCTCAAGCAATCCTGCTGCCTCAGCCTCCCGACTAGCTGGGACTACAGGCATGCGCCACCATGCACGGCTAATTTTTTCTATATATATATTAGTTGGCCAATTAATTTCTTTCTATGTATGATAGAGACAGGGTCTTGCTCTTGCTCAGGCTGGTTTCGAACTCCTGACCTTGAGCAATCCGCCCGCCTCGGCATCCCAGAGTGCTAGGATTACAGGCGTGAGCCACCACACCCGGCTCAGATGAAGATTTTCTACCTTGAGGAAATCTAAGGAATAAACAGCAGACTTGAAAGTTATCCAACAGAAATAATACTCATTTCAATGCTCATGTTTTTTGCATTTTAATGTTATATTGCTTTATAACCACACCTATTTTATTTAAAATGATTTCCATACATATAGTAAAATTTTTTGCTTTCTCTCCAAATCTATATTTTTCAAATAAATGGGAGCAGTGGTTTCCAAACCTACTATACATCAGTATCATAGATGGTGTCTTTAAAAATAGATTTTACAGGTTCATTCATATGTGCAAATGCAGAAGTCCAATAAAAATTTAGGTCAAGCATTTAAAGATCACTGTCTAGAATATCTATAGTGGGTTTTTCTTATAGATAAACAGATTCAAGAACTGAACATTCTTTTTAAACCTAATATTTCCTTTTAAATTTTCCTTTTACCTATCAAAGATACCACTGACCCCTTGGTTTTGTAAAATTCATTATATTTGTGTCATTTTTATCATCTATTTCTAATTGATCTAAAATCTTAACCATTATAACTTATTAAATGTTTTATCTTTCTAAAGTGATGACTAGTTTTTATCCTATTTAAAAAAATCGAGTTAAGCCAATAAATAAAACATTTCATAAGATCCATGGTGACAGTAAATCCTAAGATCTGTGCAGAAATGAGAAGAAACTGCAGGTCAAAAGAGAAAGTCCCAAATATGGAGATCTAGTCCAAGACTGCAAGGCTATCTTTAATATCTTAAATAGCTGCCTGGGACAGTGAATCAGGAACTAAGGCAAGAATCACCCCATCAGACAATGGACCACTAAAGAACCAAAGTGGCAGGGGCACTGGAGAAACAGTTTCACTAAGTTGAGCAATTTAATTAAAATGATGATTGGGTCAAAGAAGTAAGACTATTTGTTAACTGTGAAGGAGTTTTCTGTATGCCTAGCCAGGCACCTGCCATAGTAACTTCATATGTGCATGCATATGTGTGCACACATGTACATAATCAGAGCTGGCACAGAAACGAAGTTTTCTCCAGCCATAATTACCTATGGCTCTAACTCCATCTTTGTGTCTCCACACTTAGCTAGATAACTTATATAGCAAGAAGCATTTAAATGTGGGTGCTGAAAAATTTCTAATAACCTGAAATTTTTAAAATTTAAGGAGTCAAATTTTAAAAATTTAAGTTCTAAAATTTAAGAAGGAGATCCAAGAGAAAGTCATTTCCCTTGTTTCTAGATAAAAATCTTACCATATATGGATAATAAGTATGGGTAAGCTAAAAAAAAGAGCCAAACAAAGAAATAGGATTCTTAATCTGGTTTCTGCATAACAAAAAATAAAACATTGCATCAATGAGTTGTAAGACCAAAACTCTCGTGAAAAATGACTTCTTCAGGAAGCAATAAGATGGAAGCCATAGCTTCCTTTAAATCTCTGTAAAAAAAAAATTATTAAAAACAAAAAATGCATGAAGACATAACAACCTCCCCTGTAAGCCCAATAACTTTTAGATTTGCCATTTTGAGGCTGTTTTCTAGGAATTGTAGGCATGCTTCATTATTTTTTATTCTTTTTTCTTTTCTAACCATGTATTTTCAAATTGCCTGTCTTTAAGCTCACTGATTCCTTCTTATGCTCTATCAATTATACTGTTGAGGACTCTGACATATTATTCAGTTTGGCAATTGAATTTTTCAGCTTCAGAATTTCTGCTTGATTTTTTTATTATTATTTCAATCTCTTTGTTAAATTTTTCTGATAGGCTTCTGAATTCCTTCTTTTTCTTGTCTTGAAGTTCATTGAGCTTCCTCAGAACAACTATTTTGAATTTTTTGTCTGAAAAGTCACATATCTCCATCACTCTGGGATTAGTTTCTGGTGCTTCATTTAGTTCATTTGGTAAGATTATGTTTTCCTGGGTGTTCTTGATGCTTGTAGATATTCATTGGTGTCTGGAAATTGAAGAGTTTACGATTGTTTGAACCCATCTTTCTTGAGAAGGCTTTCCAGGTATTCAAAGGTAATTGAATGTTGTGGTCTAAGTCTTTGGCCACTTCAGCACTGGGCACATCCAAGCCCAGTAATGCTGTGACTCTTGCAGACTCCTGGTGGTACCACCCTGGTGGACTTGGGTAAGATATGAGAGAATTCCTTGAATTTCCAGGCAAATTCTCTCATACTCTTCCCTCACCTTCTGTGCTAGGGTATCCACTTCAGTATTTATAAGAAGGAAGTATTGATGTGACATGAAGTGGGGGCAACAGAGAGTCACATGGCAATATGTTTTTTCCTGAGCTCATGTGAATAACTACTATCCCTTGATATTACTGGAAATGTCTAGAGACACTTTCTGTGAATAAAGAGAATGAAATAAAACATGTGGGAGCTTAGAGGTATTGATGTCCTGTTGTTAACATTGTCTTCAGTGCTTTTATATTCAAATTCTATTTGTGTATAAGATATATAAGTTGTTCATATATGAAAGTCATTATTTCTCCTAATTGCAAACCCATGTACTCATTCAAAAAGAATTTTAAGTCATCAATATATAGAGTTTTTTAAACATTTGAACAGTATAAAGAGTACAAAAGTACTCTCTTAATTATATATTGATAAAAAAAGTAATTAGGTAAGTCTAAACTCTGGGATTAAAATCTCTATTATAAAATATGTATACTTGTCTTTATTTTGCAAGGAAAAAAATCTACTGTCAGAGAAATATGTCTGATAATAGGTCAAAGAGTGAGGAAGAAAGGACCATTCATGTACAGTTTAAATGATTAGGCCAAATCAATCATAAATTTGAAAGAATTAAAATTCTCTTTAAATGAGGTATAGTAGTATCTGAATACTACAAGTTCTCTAAAACTAGACCAAAATTTAAATAAAAATAAGACTCATAGCATTAACAATATATATATTTATGAATATGTCTTTCATTGCCAATGGTTTTAATTGGTATGCCATTGTAAATGCTGAATTAATCTGGAAAAGTAATATTCAGAATGATGTGAAAATAAGCAGGTATATTTTGAGAAACCATCCATACAAGCAAAAGAAAAAGTGCTTAAATTGACAAGCCTAAAAAATTTTGATTGGCAGCATTCAAAACATTTTCTCATTCCAGTATTAGTGTTCATATTCTGATTATATAAGTAAAATATGTATATTGCTGAAATTTGGAAAATAGAAAAAGTATAAAGAAAAATCTTTAACAATCTCATTGTTCTAAGATAATTGCTATTATTATTATAAATTGTTATATATATCAGATGTATTAATATTAATAATTTTCCTTCCAATCCTTTTTTGTTTTGTAAATATACTTTTTTCCCCAGAATTGAAATCATATTATGACTTGTTTTTATCATGCTTAATTCCACTTAATATTATGTTATAAACATTTTCTCAAGCCATAAGGAATTCTTCAACCACATTGCATTTGTTTGTGTTTGTTGTTTCATATTCTAGTTTATGCATGTATCATAATACATTTAAACACTTCCATAAAGCTAGACATTTGGGTTGTTTCCAATTTTTCAGTATTGTAAATTAACACTTCAATAAACACCATCATAGTTACCTTTTTGTCCACATTTCTAATTTTTTCCTTAAGAAAAATTGTTGAAAGTAAAATTTCAGAGTAAAAGGATATGAAATTTCATAGATTCTGGACACAACTTCTTTCCAGAAATTTGTACCAATTATATCTCACAAATTACAAACACGTCTAACAAAATCACTGGGGAATTTTCTAGCTTCTTTTTTTTTTTTGTCAGAGTGTTTATTGGTTAGTATTCCTAGAGACAGCAATAGATTTTTACTGAGTTAATTCATGATATATAGATACACCCACACCCACTACTGAATTCATTGTTTGTCATGCTGAAGTGTTCTTACAAGAGTATTTTCAATTGGGATCATTTTGTGTTCAACTTTGAGAATTTACATATCTGAGATCATTTTAATTTTATTCTTATGTGTAAATAAAATTAGCCAGATATGAAAGTAAGCATCAGAATGCTTTTTCTAAAAGTTGAGCAGGTTGACTTTAGTTGTTGACTGATTCTTGCGTTTGGGGTGTTTTTTGTTGCTAATCCGTTTTCTTTCTGAAGGACTTAGAGATTTCATCGCCTTTGATATTACTAGACTTCACAATAAGGTGTTCGTCCATTCTGTTTAGCACTCCATGGACTCTCATTAATCTGAAATTTTACATCTTCTTTTAATTATGAGAAGTTCTGCCGTTATCTCTGCAGTATTTCCTCTCTTTCCATCCTCCATTTCTCCTGTCTTTTCTCATTCTCTTCTTCTATTTGATGTCACAAGTCTTTCCATAGTTCCCAGGTTAGGGAATATCACTACAACATATATTAATGAATTTCCTCCATAAAATGCAGTAAACTGAAAACTTTAAAGAACTTTTGAAGGTAGACCTGTACAAGAAATTAGGTAGAATTAGAAAAAAAAAAGAAAAAAATTAGCAAAAACTAGAATCTAAAATATTAGAATGGCCTACATACTTTATATATCTTATTTTCCCTAGCTTAAGCATTATCAATCCACTTCCATCCAAAATAAAAAACAGAACAAAAACTCTTAACAATGACAATATATTTATTTTCAATGAAACAAAATTCAGATATGACACATTAATGCACTAGCTATGGGGTTTTTAAAGTAACTTTTCTTTCGTGGCCAACAGACTCATCATTCACTAATTTAACACTAGTGGTTCCAGTATTTGTGAGCATCACCAAAGGTCCATTAAGCACAGTAATTTACAATCGTGCTAAATTAAAAATTTGGCTGACCCCTGTATCTTAACTGATGTATAGGAGGCAGCCTCAAAATTACAGAGGGGTATGTAGCATAGCAGCCCCATCTCAACATGATTTTCTAATTCTATTTAGCTTCTTTTTTAAAAAAAATAGATATTTTTCTACCAAGTGCAGTATATTATAGTATCCATAAAAGTTTCCAAAAGATTATTTAACAACAAAGACAATTTTCCTTAAGAATAGACCAAGGAATTTCTATTTTTTTCTCCCCCCCAAAAAAATTATTATGATTTTTCTTTAAGTTAGTCAAACTTTCCCATTTTATGGGCAAATTTTTCTTTTTAAAGTTTTCTCTAGCCCTGGAAATCTCTTCCAAAGAGGTTATATGAACTTGGAACTAATTTTCATCTTCCACATATGACTCACTATTCCCCACCATCAGGCACTATAAAGTGTCCTCTCTATCTAAACCTGTATGTTCCTTACCAGAGAAGGCATCTTGACTAATGGAAAGAACATGAACACTGCCATGGGAAAAGAGAGTTCTAGGCTCTCCTTGGCACACTTGGGGCCAAACCCTCTGAAGGTGAGTGTCCATATTCCAAGATAAATAATCATACCATCTCACAGGATTATTGTAAAGATTAGAAAATGATGAGAAGATACATAGAATTGAATATTAACTAGCCACTGAAAACTGTCTTTATTTTTATGAGGTATGAGTAAAAGAGCTACAAGTGCTAGTTCCAGAACAAAGAGAATCTACTAGGAACTAAAATAATCCACTCCCGTTCCTTAGGTAAACTGGAAAAAGCCAACAGAATTGTACTTTGAGGGTGAAACATGAATGGACTGTTGCTATTCAAAATTCCTTTATTATGTTTTTTAAAGAAATCTGTGTCTAAAGAACAGCACAAATTATGGAGACACTTTCACAAACCAGACATTGTTACTAAATCAGGTATATCATTTCTACAATGCTGGTTGCTTCATTTTGTGTTAAGTTTTGTACCAAACCTTCACTGAAATTGATGTTTATTACCTTAAAAAGAAGTCTACATCTATCAAATTGCTCCTAATATGACATAGACATGTGAAACTTTTTCTATATTCAACTCTAGATTCTTCTTGTGGTCCCTTAAAAGTTAAGGGATTTAGGGCTTACAATTTTTCTCTGGTGGTTAGAAGACTGGCATGAAAGAGAGATTTTCAAAACTATACCAAACTGTTAAAATGTAGCCAATTTCAGCAACAATGGTATTCTTAATGGGTTTTAAGAGGAAGGAAAGGGCTTGCGAATAATTTTGACACTGTCTTGTCTTTCACCAGTTGCTGCTAATCTTTTGAAAGGTTTTCTATTTTTGACCTACATTCAGACAGACCCTGCTGTTTGACAAAGCTTGTTTTCAAGTGTGATTCACAAGAGCATTGCAGGGACTCCAAGGATTGGAGGTAATTCTCCTAGAAATATAAAAGTTCCTGTTGGATAATTAACTACTGCCACAGGAAACTTGAAGTACCTAGAAATCTGACTTTCCAGGACAGCATCACTCTATTGGTAGAGTAGAGGAAACAAAGCCCTTATCTCAGCATGTTCCTCACTGAAAACTGAAGTCAGTAACCTGTGGGGCAGAATCAATGGATCAGTGGGGCATGCAGAAGCTCATACAAACACTGGGAAACAAGATGCAATTACTACATGTCTAAACTAGCCTCAGGCAATGAGATACTGATGTTTGGATGATCCTGCAAACAATTTTTCTTGCAAGTATTAATTCTTGTAAAATGGTGGACGTAGGACCTGAATACTTGGTTGCTTAAGATTTCTGCTATACATCTATTTTTGAATGACTATGTTCTAACTCCTTTCCTGTGTCTACAATGTGAAAGTTTTACCTTAAGTATCACCCCTTCTTTGAGTGGCTGCCTTCTCCAAATTCTTAGTGTTTTATACCATCTAAGTATGAATAGGGTATTTCGTCCTACATCAACTGTGTCATATTTATTTGGGGGATGCCAATAGATTATATTGTCATCAGACAATAGGCAAATGAACATTTAGTAAATCACATACTTAGGATTCTATATTGTTATGTATATGAATGGAACTTGGAAGCTGGTATTCCTTATTTTTTGGCCCGTATTATAAACATTTTCTGGCTTCTCGCAGAAGGTTTCCAAGGAGGTGCCTTAGGTTGGCAGGCTCTGGTTAATTATCAGAGTCAACCTTTCCACTGGAGAAGTTCCACTTTATCATTTAAACATAGTGTCTTCCTGCGAAATTCCTTTTGAAATAAGTGTTCTGCTCCAGACAAAACAAGACAGACAAACAAAAAACACCCAGCAGAAACCACCTCCACCTACAACTTAGTTTCATCTGAGATTTATATCTCCATGCCTATTCAGTAGATGTGTGGTGTTGTTTAGCATTTTCAGTTTTAGATATTTTATCAGTCTCAAAGTGGTCAAGAGACAGAAATCACATCAACTGGTTTATCAGAGAAAATTTAATATAAAGAATTGCTAAACAGGTATAAATAATTAGCTAGGTAACTGCAAAGGCAAAAGGAAAACTAAGTTATCAAAGAGATAGTGACTGCAAGAAATAGTTACCGTATTTCCCTGAAAATAAGACAGGGTCTTACATTTACTTTTCCTCAAGAAGACACCCCAGGGCTTATTTTTAGGGGATGTGTTATTTTCCCCTCAAAGCCTCAGCTTGCAGCACGCACAGGATGGCCAGGCCCTGACAGGGGGAGCTGGCCTTGTGGGTGGGGCTGCCCGCACCTTTCCTGTCACCTCTGGGATAGTAGCTGTCACGATGGGGCAGATGAGAAGGGCTGCTCCTCTGTGCAGAAATGCATGGGTTGTGCACATATGCTGCGTAGCCACGCCCATCACTAGGTCTTATTTTCGGGGTAGGGCTTATATTGCACAAATGCTTAGAAATCCTGCTAGGGCTTATTTTATGGGTAGATCTTATTTTCAGGGAAACATGGTACCAAGCCTAGGGCTACTAGGACAAATGGAAGAGGTTAGAATTGTTAGGAGTTTGGAAGAGGGGACCCAGGGGGCTAAAAGTTAGATCTCTGAGGAGATGCCAACAGACTAGTGGGTGTGTCTGAGGGCCCTTGCAATGAGACTGGTTCTGGGAGTGAGGATAAAACTACAAAGGAATGAAATGCTGTTGCTAGGGGAACGAGTATTATCTATTGTCTACCCACTATGTAAGGGCGAGATTCAATTTTACATTTTTCCCTCTCCACCGCGCTGAATACTTGCTGTCATTCCCTTCAACATCTCCCCTCTTCAATATACACAGTATATAGGCAATAAAGTCCCATCACTATCTTATTTTAATTCATAATTTCAGTATTTACCTTATTCTATCTTTGCAAATATTCACAGTTGAGCCACATAATGGACCATGAATGACTTATGCATGCAACATTTTTAATTCCTGGAGTTAATCATTTCTTGGGTATTCTGTTTCTTTGCCTGGTTACTGCTCAGTGTACTTCTCACTGACATACCCTCACACTCTTAGTGCGCACACTCATCAGGTGATACCACTTCTTTTTCTTCGACACATGACTATGAGTCCTCTCACTCCCTTTGGATTGGCTGCTCTGTAGTCTGCAGCACAGGTGTCCTTCTGGGATCTCTATCACAATTGTCACCTCTCGGCGTGGCTCTGCTTTTTCCTGTGACCTGGGTTTTAATTCTTCTTGGTTGGTTCCCTCCTTTATAATAGAACACATTCACAAATAATTTCCTTAGGAAGGGTACCAGGCAAGTAAATTTTTGAGAACTTGAATGTTTGAAGATATATTTTCAAGTTTATAAATGCTTTAATTAATTGTCAGTTTGGCAAGGTTTAGGGTTCAAGAAGTCTTTTTTCCTCAGAATTTTGAAAGCATTCCAGTGAAGCTGTTCAATATCTAATACCATATAGATATCAATTCTTGATTTTTGCATGCGATCTATTTATCTCCTCTGGATGTTTCTGGAATTTACTACTAGCATTCTGGAATATCATGGTAATACACATTCAGGTGGCATTTTTCCCCTTTCTCATGCTAAGCCCTCAGTGGACCTTGCAATACTGAATTTCATGGCCTTCTGTTCTGGAAATTTGTATTTTATTATTTTTCTTATAACTACAGCGCTCTCTGTTTTATTTGTCCCTACCTTTTTGAGATCCTATTATTCACATATTGAACTTCCTACAATTATCTAATTTTCTCTCCTATCTTGAAAAGAGATGTTATATAAAAACAACATTCAGAAAACAACACTAACAATCTTGAATATTAAAAATATGATAGAAGATATTTTAAAATAAATAATATAATTTGAAGACAAAGACAGATGAATCTGTAGTTTTAGTCTAGTTTCTGAAAAATTTTTTTCCACTTTGTCTTCCAATTATTCTATTTATTATAACAAAGCTTTCATAGATCCTTTAAGTATTGGTAGAAACTGTATTTGGCAAATAGCTCAAGCTATTTGCCAAAGAAAATTCAGGAAGTTAGTAGCTGAACTGGAATTAGAACCCAAGTTTGTATCATTTCTCAGCTCATAATCTTGACTATATTACTTTAACTCCTTGGCCTGATATTGTATCATTTGGAACTCTTTTGGTTATAACAGAAAATACCTTACAAACTAAAAGAAGAAGTCTTGACTCATGTAACTAGGAAAACTTGGAGTAATACTGGCTTTAGAAACAACCCTATATACGCTCAAACAACATCAGTGGGATGTGGTTTCTCCCTGCTGCTGGTTGAACTCTCCTCTATTTGTTGTCTTTAATTTCTGGATCTGTATAGTAGCAGAATTGCTACAGCAGTGATAGTCTCACATTTTTTCAGGTTCAGGTCCCAGGAAAAAGAGTGAGATTCTCTTCAAAGCAGCTCTCACACTTGCCTTTATAATCACCCTGATAGGAGCAACTTGAATCTTGAGTCCACCTGTATATCCATCAGTGAGGCCAGGGGAATGGAATGTGCTGGGTGACCTAAGCCCAGGTACTATGTTTCATCTCTGTAAAGAAGGGATGGAATCCAACTCAAAGAGGTAGATTACTGCCCCCAAAATGTTAGCATTTATCAGAAAACAACTAGTGGTTGCTAGAAGACCAAAATATAATACATGTCCACTTCAGTTGTGACTAACAATGGAGATTTTGCTACTAAACATATTATCCGTCAGCATCAAATATCTCCTACTTCTTCAAGAAGAAACAAGATCTGTAAAATATATTCATGAGCTGGGGGAAATGATCAGCTTTAAGAAACAATGGTGATCTAACACCTCTTGCATTTTCCTGGATAGAGCTGGAACCCATTCTATTAAGTGATGTATCTCAAGAATGGAAAAACAAGCACCACATGTACTCACCAGCAAATTGATATTAACGGGTCAACTCTTAAGTGGACATATAGGAATAACATTTATCAGGTGTCGGGAGGGTGGAAGTGGGGGGGCATGGGCAATATATGTAACCTTAACATTTGTACCCCCATAATATGCTGAAATAAAAAATAAATAAAAAATAAAATAAAACAAAAAACAATGCCACTGTTCTCATTTAAAAAAAATATTCTTGGGGTGCGTAGCTCTGGAAGCACAGTGTGGGGCAGTATTACTAGTCTAAATGGATGCCTGCCTTTTATTCACCTGAACGAAGAGACGTGGATGCGCAGCAGTTGAGAAGGAAAGTATGAGGGATGCTTAGCTTGATTGAGAAAGGTTAATTACATGTGAAATGAGGCTGGGATTCAGAGGATGTTTGCTCTAGATTTTGTGTAATGTTATATTAACACTGGGATTCTCTTTATTCTATTAACAAAATAAACTCATTTTGTTTGGTTTCATTTTACAGTTGCTTTAATCCCACTGAACATTTATACTATTATTTAATTTTACTAAACATTTGTGGATGGTAAAATACCTATAGAACTAAGCATCTGCAGGATATTAAAGACATCCAGTTCTTACAGAGATTTGATCTGCTAATTAGCCACACCAATTTTATGGATCATTGCACCTCACTTAAAATGTATTGTTATACGTTTATAATCTTTCCATAATGAGCTTTTATTGAGTGCATGGGCCAACTTCTGTGTGATGTACAAGAGAAATTTTCCTTCCCTCACCTAAATAATATATTTGCATACCTAGTAAATCACAATAACATTCCAGTGAAAATAGTCCTCTTGGCATTATTAAATGGCTTATTTGGGACCATGATGGAAAATACAAATACCTGAGGAGGGAAGAGTCAGAATGCCAGGCAAACAGGCTCAACAAAAGAGGCAGGAGGAGAGGAGGAAAGCTAGCATCCAATAAACTGATAGGCAACATAAGTTTATTGAGAAAACACATGGCAGTCCAATTTTCTCTCATTACCACAGTGATCTTGCATAGTCTTTTGCATTTCACCGTTTCTCCTACTTAAATGGAGTAAATTAACTTTTTCTAGGTTCTCAACAGGGATATTAATTTCCAGGATTAATTACTGACTTTTGAAATACATTTTTTAAAACTTTGGGTTAGCTACTCCTTGAATGGAATGGTCGTGTTGAAATGCTACCGACAATGTTAAACTTTACCAGAGCCCTGTGCTCCTGGAAAACAGTGGCGGTCAAGAAATTGCCTCCACCCTTCCATGTCCTAAGAAATGGCTTACTGCAGAGAGCCACCCTTCCCCACAAGACTTAGGTAAGACTCGTGAAGGAACCCTTGTTTACCTATGACAGGACTCCACAGACCCTCCAAATTCTTATTCTTTATCTTACAAATGATTAGCTAAACTGTTCATTTCTACTGACCAATATGGACAAAATGTCCACTAACTTGGCCTGACCAAACTTGATCAGGTTTCTCTCCCTTCCTCAGTTCTCTGAACTTTGGACATTGGAATGGGGAGCAATCCCTCCTTAATGGCCCCTCTCAAGAATCAGCTGATCTGAGGGAAAAACATCCCTGATCAAATGTGTATTTGTGCCCCTGGCTCATTCTACTCCATATACCAAGTTCATTCTAGCCTTATAAACATCCCTCCCTATAATAGAAAAGCCATTTTCTGCCTGACCATTGAGACACTTGCAGATTTCATGGTTGGAGCATTCGCTTTATTATAATTAGTAGTCTCCCTCTTATATCTCAATAGGTCCTTTCCCCCTACTGCAATAATCATTTTGAGTAAAGTCTTTCCTTACTTAAGTCTGGATTCATTATTTATTTAATGCTACAATTTTATAAGCAGACCTAGAACATTTATTAGAATTCATTTGCCAGAGAGAAAAATTTCATGATAACATTTGTTTTCTCTTCGTATCTTTGTAGAAATTTAATTGCATATTTTCAGAGATTATGATAATACATAAAAAATTATCAGTAAAAAGACACACTACACATTTAAGCACCCAAAAAAAAAATGCTTTATGTCACAAACTAGATGCCTCAGTCTCACCACCAATTGCATTCTTGAATTCCCTCTCCATTAATGAACCACCATTCCCTCGGCCACCATGTTGGAGACTGCAGTGCCACCTTTGAATCCTTCCTCAACCTGTTCTCTAATTCAAGTTATCTTTGATACCTCATGCCAGTGATCTCTGTTTCAGTGAGACTCCCTCTCCCTCTGGTAAGATAAGTGTGAAAATTTGGAGGAAAATGGGGCAGAATGTTAGAGGTTGAGACTGGATTTTGAAGTCTGAAGTCAAAACAGGAGTTGTTAAAGCTGAAAGATTTGGGAACAAGATTGCAAATGAAAAGCTCAAGGCCATCCTTTGAGAAAACCATGCTTTTTAGATGCAATGAAGAGAACAAAGTTGAATGACAAATGTAGGGGAAATAAAGGAAAATAAACTTCTGAAGACTGAAGACAAAGTCTGAAAGTCAAGGATTATTAAGGCAGGTTGTTATTTGCCAAGTTTGAGAGTAGGTCAATATGAAGACATATTCCTGTGTCTGCAGTCTGTCCTTCATACCCATATCTTCTTTAAAGAGCTAGGCATTGCAGTTAGTTTGGGTGCCATTGGCGATTCAGTTGGGTGATTCCAGAGAAGAGCAGGCAGCTTTTTGTGGGCTGGCAGGGCTGTTTGTTAGGTTGTTTCTCTGTTCATGAAATGGATTGCTCGGACAGAACAAAGGTACAATTGTTCTGCTTTCTCTGGAATTAGAAGGTGCCAAGATCAGTGGCCAGCGTCAATGGCTCTGTCTTCTTCTCTGTTCTCCCTGAATTTCAAAACACTGTGAGCATGAAATACACATTTACATAGAGATATCTTTTATTGGAATTTACCTAACAAAACACTTTCTAGTGTAATACGGTTATGGTGGTAGAGAATACTACACGTTCCTTCTTTTAAAAACCGATCCATCAAACTTTAGATGGAGGCATGGTTGCCAATCACAAAGATTAAATTGTCCAGCCTCTTTGGCTGCCAGGTATGACTATATGGTAAGTTTCAACCAATTGGATGTTAGTAGAAATAACAGAGTAAAACTTCTTAGTGGTATCCTAAAAGGAACTGAGCATGCCCTATATTTGTTCTTTCTCACTTCCCGCTACCTGGAATGCTGATAAGATGACTTGATGGCAGGAGATGGGGCAGCCGTATTGGTCATAATACGGAAGCTGTGTGTTGAGGAAGGCAGAGACACCATTTCAGTCCTATCAGCCCTGCTTACACTTAGACTCTTAGAGGAGACAGAAAGGTATTTTATCTTGTGTGAGTCACTGTCATTTTGGCATTTGATCTAGAATGTGAGGTGTATGCTAATATTCTCTCAATAACTCCTCATTGAATGAATGCATAAGTAAGGTACTATGTCTTTAAAATTAACCCCTTCCACTCTACTTTGGCTTAAAAGACTTGGCATTGGATAGCTGGCCTAAGTAGTTTGGCTGCAGGTCACAACCCAGAGGACCTTGGACTTGGTTTGTCACACAGACATATACTGATTGGCTCACATATTGTTTTAAAATTAAAATACTTGCCAACATTTATACCACAATAGATTTCACGTGAACGTTCCTATTTCTGGATCTCTTAAAACATCAGATAATAAAGCAACCCTTGGCTCATGTTCTGGCCTTGCCCCAAATGACAGGAGTTGAGTTTCATTTGTGCCTGTGGGTCATGCATGCACTCTCACATTCACCAGTTCAGGTTTGTGTCACTCACTGGTGTGACTACTGGCCCGTGTGGCCATTTGCTTTGTGACCTGCCATATTGTATTCTAATAAAAATAGACGTATGTTACTAATGAACATGTACTGCTTCATGCATATACACACTATCAATATGGCCAAAGTAAAGCCGTTTTGCTGGAATTTTTTTCTTTTTGAGCTCTTTCAGGTCAGGGGCTAATTACCCTTTAAACCTTTTGTCCAGTACATGCTTTATGGCTTTAAATCTAATTGAAGGGAGAACTTGGTGCATCCTCCACGAAAGCTCAAGCAGTCTCAGTAGAAATAAGCCTCCTGCAAACTGGCAGACTTCTGCTCATGGGTCCTCTTCAAGACATTTTCTTGGGAGCCATGCTACTTGTTTCTCTGCACAATAAGTAGATCTTATTAATAATCAGAATCCTCACCCAATCCATCACAACTGGGAGAAAGTCTCACCTTTCACAACCTAACAAACTACTCAGAAAATCAGCATCTTCATCTGATTCACAATTTATCTCTGTGTATGATAAATACTGACCTTGGAGTAAAAATTAATTAATGCATTGTTGGGAATTAGTTATTAAAAACAAGTTAAAATAAAATTAATGTTTTTTTAATTGGAAAGAATCACAGAACATTTTTAAGGGCACGTAATTGAAGAGAGGGATGACGAGGAAATGAAGAATAATAACTGGAAGGGACTGCTTACACTTTATAACATTTTGGAATTTTAATTTATTATATATTACATAAAAATGCAAACAAATGTACTGATACAGAGATATCTGGATGAGGAGATTTACAGTAATTTATATTTTTTAGAAAATTAAAAAGAAATATAACAAGAAAATATACCTAAGATATTGTCAAGTAAATACAGTAAGTTATATAATAATGCATACAATTTTATGTTAAAAAAACTTTATTTTCGTAGGTACACATGTACATGTAAAAACATTGAAAGTGGCAAGAATGACATAAAATTAAGATGACCAATGAGAAGGAGAGAAAATGAGACAGAAAACAAAAGGGGACCATTGCATTGACTTTAGGTACTTTTATACCGCTTTAGTATTTCTGAATTTCCTATATTACTTGGGTAACATTTTAAGAGTAATTGAAAATTAGATGCAAATCATAACTCTGATCCAGTAATTTCATTTCTGAGAATATACTTTAATTAATTTGTATACATAATTAAGTAATACACATATAAATAACTCAGAAAAATATTTCAGTTTTGAAAAATTAAAAATAATGTAAATATCAAATTATAAGATACTTGTTAATTATGATAAATACACAAAATTTAATATTGTGTACTCATTAAAAATTATGATTACCAAGAGTATGTAATGTCATAGAAACATTTGTGATTTAATAACAAGTAAGAAAAGTGGGTTGCAAAATTAAATATTCTACTTGGTAATAAAATAATACAATTAAAAATACTAGAAGATACATCAAATGCTAATGTGGTTATGTTTCACACAGTTTTATTTGAAAAGAAAACATTTTGATACCTTCAAAGTCATCTGGTCTACCGTGTATTCCATAACACTAAGAACACAAAATTCCCTGGGGCCAAAGTATACTAAAGTTTCTCTTTACTATCCAGAAAATTAGACTTTAATCTATTGCAATCAACTTTAAATTTGCCTCCAAATATACTTGTGAAGATATTTAAACTTAATACATAAGTCAAACTTTAGAAACAACTGAAAATTTGAAGAGCTATCCCATTTCTCTATACACATTTCAATATGAATTTACCTATTTAAAAAGAATAAAGCCTCCTGTTCAGGCAAAGAATGTGAACTAATCCCACCCCTGGGGATTCTATTTGGTAATGGTAAAATATGCCTTCTCTATAATCATAAATATATTGACTGCCAAACTCCTGTCAAATGGCTTTTATTGTATTAAAATGATCTTCTCACTGCTATGCTTTGCTTTCCTGTTTTTCTCATTCACTTGGGCAAATGTGTTTCCATTTAAAAGTTTCCTTCTTTCTTCTTCCTTTGCTGTTTTTCTATAACAATGGTGAGAAAAGTGCACCTTTCAGTCCTTAGTAATTTTCTGGAAAATTCAAACAAGTTTTTTTTATTTTTTTATTTTAAGGGTTTGATGGCCCCATTCCTGCCATGGAAAGATTCCAGTTCTAAGTTTTCTGATTTGTCCATTGATAGTATGAGGTTTCTTGGGAAGCTGTGAACCTGAGAGAACCCCGCATGAGCTCTCAAATCTCATCTGATCACTCAAGGCTTGACCAGTATTTTCTCCCATGAGTTCTTGCTCCTCAGACACATGAAACCCCTGCACTCTTGCTCTGTTTGAAGTTTGATTAACAATGCAGTGGGGTTTGAATGACAATCTGGAGAATGTTCCATAAGCAATTAACTCTTTTGCAGCCTTTATCTTCTCTTACCCCACAATGTCTCCCCAGGTGAAGCCCCATAACTTGCTGCCAGGCACTTTTCAGCAGAGTTCAGAGGTTTTTAGCAATTGTTAGTGTATTTTTGCTGCAAGTATTCCTTTTTATTGTCTTCTTTTTTACGTAGCTATGTATTACTTTGAATTTTTTTGCAGTGTAATTTAAACTTAAGGTCATAATTACAAATAGTGGAATTCCAGACTTTTACCAGGAGAACAGGTTTAACTTTTAGGTATCTCTCTTTATGATCTCATGAGCAAACCCTATGCATTACCCAACAAATATGACCTCAACAAATGAACTGTGTTTATTGTTACATGAAAAAATAAGAAAGTATGTATGTTAATGGATACAGTATATATGTAAACTATTCATGAAGCTCACTCTTCAGTACACTGGAAATTAAAGCACTCTTGAATTTATTAAGTGGTAGGACAGCTTAACATTGACAATCTGATGGGGAGAAAAGAGTACTGGGGTACAGGTGCTCTCCATTAACCTAACAATTCTTTGCTTTCCATTTCTTTCTGCATGGTTCACATTTGCATTTTGACAGAAGGAAAAAAATCAAACTCTTCAGTAGATGCTTTACATATTAGTGTAAATTAAGAGTAAGAGACTTTATGTGGTGGCAAAAATTGAGTGGCAGGGAAATCGACACTCAATCCTCTCAAGGCATATTGGTGCGTATCACAACTGATTGGTTGTGCTTGTGTCTCTCTACGTCAAGATCAGATGAAAGAATTTTTGTGAGACACAATGATAAAAATGTAAGTGGAAAATCATCTATGATATCTTTTAAGTATCTAGAGCAGTACCAAAACCCAATGGTAATGTTTTGCTTTGCTCAAAATCGTGCAGTATTTATAAGCATAATAATAATAAAATCAATACAAGGTTTATTTTACTGAATTCACTTTTTTGTATAGAAAAATGTTCCATAATGCCCTATTCAGAAGTCTTTTCAGATGCAAAGATGAAAAAGAGGCTTTTTTTTCAGTAAAAGAAATCATTAATATATTCAAGGTTTAACTTTTCTTTTACAAGTGTTTTTGAGTGTACCATATGGCACCAGTTAGATTTGAAGGTTTTCATTTGCTTTTTAAAAATCTGAGTGAGGTTTCCTTTCATAAGCTCATACATACTGGTTATTTTTTAATAAGCATAAAACTTCTATATAACACCAAATGCATGATTTAACAGGAAGGAATAAAAAATATATGGCAGTGTAATAATTGGCTCATTTAGTTAGGAGTTCCTTTGAAGCTTAATAGTGAAGGATAAGCAGTTATTAGCTTATTAGCTTAAGTTGGACCCAGTACTTATTTTTTTAAAAAATAAGTGCTGGAATACATATCTTGACAAATTATAAAATGCCTAGCCCCTTTTTGGTACCCCCTCCCCATTTCTTTATTCACAGAGAGGAATGAGCTTGTTCCTGCCAATTGAGTTGGTTGGGATGGAAACATTAATATATTTGAGCAGATGTGTGTCAACATCACTCTGCAAAAACAAGGTTGCCTGTACTTTGCACTGGCACACACCATCCCAAAATAAAAACATGCAAATTCTGTACTTCCATTAGAACTCTCCTATGAAAATACGGTTGAAGACTATAATACAGAAGATTCAAAGATTTCAATGTATTTGCTGAAATTGTTTGCTAGCAGGCCATGCTGACTATAATGAAGAAAGGAGAGTTTCAATATCATTAGAACAATCTTTAGGAATGTGAGTGGGATCTATTCTAATTAGTAAGCTGGTCTTTCTTGAGCCTTATCATATTGTTGATAAAGGAATTAGCATGATAACCTACCGTAGATAAAATTGTTTACATAAATTGTTTCCTTTTCAAGTTTGATGGGCCTAATTTTTTTCTACCAGATTTTCTATTCAATTTACATTAATTTCTATAAAGGAGTATTCTTATGCTTGGTTAATTTGTTGGTTTTTCTCCTGCATTATTTTCTTCCAACAAAATTAGTTGGATAAGATTGCATCTAATTGTAGTGGAGTCATTAGAAAATGGAGATAGTGAGTGTGCAAGCAAAACAATTAAGTTATTGCTGGACTCCTCTGTAATAAGCACATAATTTCCTTAGGAATTGCATAATGCTAAAGCTGACATCTAAAAGAATAAAGGCATATACATCATTCACCTGACTTTCATAATTTCACCCACATGTATATTCAATAAATAATAATTATTCATACATTCACTATGAGTTATTTGAACTTCTGATGGCTGAGATGAAGGCTGTAATCCAGTCTCAAAAAATTAACAGTCCACTTAAAAAGGAGGCAATTAAAATCATAAAAATTCTGCTAGAGATAGATACACAAAGTTATAGCAGAAAACAACAGGTTATTCAAAAGACATAACTTTAATGGACCTTTAAAAGATTAGAAGTTTACCTTGTAGAGAAGGGAGGAGATATGGAAAAAATTTGAAGGTGGTGAGCGAATATCATACAAAAAATGAAAAGGTTGGAGCCGATGTGGCTTGAATATAAGGTTGGTAGATTAATGTGAAAGTAAGTGAATGGAAAGTTGCAGACAACATGTAAAAGGCTTTATGTACTTGGTCTTTACTCAACCAATAGGGAAGCCTTAGGGGATTTAATCATAGGAATAACAAAATTAGATGGCAGTAGTGTGGAATGCAGGTTAGCAAGAATGAGACTAGTCAGAATAAAAAAACCAAGGGACCTTGAGGAAACCAATGACAGTAGAAAGCTATAGAGAAAATATGTAAGAGGAAGAAAGGAGAGAATGTGGTGACAGGTGTCAAGTAGAGAAGTTTTCTAGGATGTCTCTCATTCTGGTTTGAAAGATTGCGTTGATGGTAGTCTTAATCTCCAAATTGGCGAATATAGGAAGACAATCAGGTTTAGCGGTTTATAACAGGGAGGAGTTGGGAGTACACAGACAATGATTTTGGTGTTTTACAAGTTGTGTTTAAGATGCCTCTAAAACATATAGACAGATACTCAGTAGATGTTAGTGTAGACATGTCTTCAAAAAGAAGTGGGAGATGTGGGAGGATCTTTAGCATAAAAATAGTAATAGTTATTCAGTTAAAGAATTTAGACCAAAACTCATAAGAAGAGTGTGTAGAGTGAGATGAAAGGAAGGCCAATGGTGTGCTGTTTGGAACACCAATATTTGAAGGAAAATTGGGCAAACTAAGATCATTAAGGAACAAGAGATAGATAGGCAAAGGAAGTAGGAAAAACACATAGTAAGAGTGGCATAGTAGGAATTAAAAACTGGGAAAATTTTCAAGGCAAAAAGAGTAATTAACTGCATTAAATGCCTACACTGAAGTCTAGTAATATAAGGCCCATGTTAATTATGTCATTTGTGTCTTTGGGGAGGTAGGTTGCAGTTGAGCAGGAGCAGATATCAGGAATAATAGAAGGAATAAGCAGGAAATTTCACAAGGTTGGAAGATAAAAATGATACAGATTTTTAAAAATGAACATGGCTTATTAGACAATAAAGTATAACCACAGAATTTTGCTACACTTTCTAGAAAAACCAAATGGGAGAAATGAGAAAGGGACCAGATATTCCTTAGGATTTCCTAGGAGGAGACAAGTTCTTTCATTTAAATTTAATAAAATATTTATCTGAAGATAAGAAGTGGACAATTCTATTAATAATAATAAAGCAAAAAGGTGAAATGACTTAGAAAATGAGAAGGAAGTCAAGATAAAAGGGTGGATCCAGTGGGTGTTAGAGGCACAGCTATGACAGTTGAGTTTAAGATTTCAGAATTAATGTTCTCTTTGAGGTAAAGGTCTAAGATGTAGCCATGGATGCAAATTACCAAAGTGAAATAGAAAAAATATTTGAGTTGAAAGGTAAAGAATTGTGGTTCTAACATGGTAGCTTCATAAATATTTTTGGAGTCTTCTAAAATGATGGGAGTAGATGGGAAAAGCTCCAAGGTAATAAAACTTTCATCTTGATACCAAAAGTCATCAAAGTTTGTGGGAAGCCAACAATAAAGTGAATAAATGATAAGAATAAGAAGTGGTTTTTAAGTATAGATGATAGAGACAACAGGGACTTAGGACACTGTTGGTTCTATTTCCGTGGCCAAGGATAAGCATGTTGTGAATAACAAACAGTTTCTATTAATGATATGAGGTCCACAGTTTAGTTTTATAGGCATATTTGGGTAAGCAATGAAGAAAAAAAAGAAGAGCCTATGATAAAGGGATTTCTAAAAAAGAAATGGTGATATAAGAGGATATCAATTAGCATCAAAACATACAAAAGGCTATTGTCTTGGTCTATTTTGTACTGCTATAACTGAATACTGGGTGATTTATCATGAACAGAAGTTGATTTTTTGTTTTGTTTTGTTTTGTTTGAGACAGAGTCTCACTCTGTGGCCGGGCTAGAGTGCCATGGGCCTAGCTCACAGCAACCTCAATCTCCTGGACTCTAGCAATCCTTCTGCCTCAGCCTCCTGAGTAGCTGGGACTAACAGCATGTACCACCATGCCCAGCTAATTTTTTCTATATAGTTTTTTAGTTGTCCAGCTAATTTCTTTCTATTTTTAGTAGAGACGGGATCTCGCTCTTGCTCAGGCTGGTCTTGAACTCCTGAGCTCAAACAATCCACCCGTCTCAGCCTCCCAGAGTGCTAAGATTACAGGTGTGAGCCACCACACCCAGCATGAACAGTAATTTATGACTTATGAATCTGGAGGCTAGGAAATCCAAAGCTGAGGAGCTGGTATATTGTAAGGGCCTTCTTGCTATATTATCCCATGGTGGAAGGGCAAACAGGGGGTAAGAGAGAGCAAGAGATAGAACTCATAGCCTCAAGCCCATTCATAGTTGACATTAATCCATTTGGGGGGTGGAACTCTTATGACCTAAGCACCTACCATTAGGCCCCGCCTCCTAACACTAATGGTCATTGTTGATTGCTTTCACTTCAAAGAGGTTAGCATGTCTTTCATTCTATTCTATTTCAGTGATGCATTGCTTAATGGCAGGATATGTTCTGAGAAATGCATCTTTAGGTGAAGTTCTTGTATGAACTTATAGAATGTACTTACACAAACCTAGATGGAATAGCCTAATACACACCTAGGCTACATGGTATAGCCTATTGCTCCTAGGCTATAGACCTGCATCGCATGTTACTGTACTGAATACTATAGGCAATCTGTAACACGATGGTTAAGTATTTGTGTATTTAAACATATCAAAAACCATAAAAAAGTACATAAAAATCTAGTATAAAAGATAAAAAAATGGTAGATCTGTACTATTTTCATGACATTTAGCATAAATGGAGCTTACAGGACTGGAAGTTGCTCAGAGTGAGTTAGTGAGTAGTGAGCGATTATGAAAGCCTAGGATAGTACTATACACTACTGTAGACTTTATACACTGTACATACTGTGCACTTAGGTTACACTACATTTATAAAAAATATTTTTCCTTCTCAATAATAAATTAATCTTAGCTTACTATAATTTATGAACTTTACAACTTTTTTATCTCATCAATTCTTTTATAATAATGTTTAACTTAAAACACAAATAAATACACTGTACAGCTATACAAAAATATTTTCTTTATATTCTTATTTTATGAGCTTGTTTCTTTAAAATTTTTTTTACTTTTTAACTTTTTTGTTCAAAGCTAAGACATGAACACATACATATGAGCCTGTGCCTACATAGGGTCAGGATCATCAATATCACTGTCTTCCTCCTTCATGTCCTGTCCCCCTAGAAGGTTTTCAGGGGCAGTAACATGCATGGAGCTGTTATCTCCTATGATAACAATGCCTTCTTCTGGAATACTTCCTGAAGGATGTATCTGAGACTGTTTAATAGTTAACTTTTTTTTAAAATAAGTAGTAGGAGTACTTTCTAAAATAATGGTAAAAAGTATAGCATAGTAATACGTAAACCAGTAATATAGTCATTTTCTATCATTGTCAAGTGCATGTACTCTATATAATTTTATGTGCTATAGTTTTATATAACAGGTAGAGCAGTAGGTTTGTTTGCACCAGCATTATCACAGACATGTGAGTAAAGTGTTGCACCATGATGCTACAAAGGCTATGACATCACTATGCAATGAGAATTTTTCAACTCCATCATAATCTTATAGCACCACTGTCTTATATGCAGCCCATTGTTGACCAAAATGTCAGTCTGTGGTGCATTGCTGTAATATGTATAGAGCACTTATCACTCTAGAGTGATTTCCAATAAATTGAATAGCCTAAAATTTAGTTCCTGCTGTTCTTGATTCAGATTGTTGAGCACCATGGCTCACTCCTGTAATCCTAAAACTCTGGGAGGCCGAGGTGGGCAGATTGCTCAAGGTCAGGAGTTTGAAACCAGCCTGAGTAAGAGACTCTACTAAAAATAGAAAGAAATTAACTGGACAACTAAAATTATACAGAAAAAATTAGCCGGGCATGGTGGCATATGCCTGTAGTCCCAGCTACTCGAGAGACTGAGGTGAAAGGATTGCTTAAGCCCAGGAGATTGAGGTTGCTGTGAGCTAGGCTGATGCCATGGCACTCTAGCCCGGGCAGCAGAGTGAGACTCTGTTTCAAAACAAAAGAAGAGATTCTTAGAGTGTGTGGGATCCAGGTGGCCTGGTTCATTCAATTACACATTTAGATATCACAAGTAAGCCACCTTCCCAAGACTTGGAGATATATTGTTTAAAAATATTATTGCTAGCAGTAATAACCAATTTTATTCTGAGATTTGTTGGAATTAAGTTACATACTCGAGTTGCAGTTAGCATATTAAGTTTTTATTAAAATAATTATTAAACAATTAGAATAATTAGGGTTTAACTCTTTATGTTGACTCTTAGTCTATAGAATAAACCCATTGAAATTTTCTCCTTCTTTTAAGGCAGGCATGCCACTAATCTACTTGATTTTCAAACCACACTTTGCCATCTGCTTAGTTCAAATGGTTGTGTGGATTCATCTCTTGCTAGGCTCTATTAAGCTTACACCAACATAGCATTTTAACCTCTAAACACAGGAAAAGCAACAAACAGGTGAAGATCAACAAACACTGCAGGAAGATTTTAAATGACTAATCAGATGGAAGAAATATCTAAAAGGAGCAGGCAGGAAAATAGAATGCCAACTGTTGTAGCCACAAGCTTGAGAAGGTGAGAATAAATGGCCGCCTGCCAAGGAAACCTCAGGCCCTGTAAATTCAATGTGTTATTACAAATAGACGCACTGGCACGTGTGCGCATGCGCATACGTGTGCGCATGCGCACACACACATATACAGATCCAGAAGCAACAGCAAATTTTAAAAGGGACCTGTGAAAACCTTCAGGGTTTTTCTGGGGAACCTCCACATCCTACTTTTGAGTTGGAGAGAAAGTATAATAGAAAATGCTTGGTAGGATATGATGAATCAGGGAATGAATTTTTGAATTAGAAAAATGAGGGTCCAAGTCCTGCTTCCGTCACTAAATCATCAGTTGTCTTCCACAAGTTCTTTAGCATGTCTGAGCTTTTACTTGCCAAATTTTAAAATGAGGATTAAACACAGTCCTTGTGTTTAGGGATGTTGTGGAAATTGGACATGGGCGTGCAGGCAGGGCTTTCAACTGAGTCTGACGTGGAGCAAGCACTTCACACATGCTGGCAATTATTAATTAGTATCATTCTTTGTCTCCTTGCTGCCCATTTCCACTTGTATCCTGTTTTTCTTTTATAGTAGTAACTTTAAAGTAACTTTCAGGTAGGTTTTCCTTGCCTTTCGAATCCTGTTCCACATAACCCACGTCTCCATATAATTTAGCTTTGTTTATTCTCAAGTAAGAAAGCTTCATGCCTTTCCCCCCCTCAAAATTTTCCTCTCTTTTTCCGAATACGCTCTCCCCCTGCTCTGTTCATCCAGCAGTTGTCTTCATCATCCATTGCCATCCCTTGTTAAAATCGAACTCCTACATTGGTCACTTATTTAGCCCTTTTAGAATTTCTATAACATCTAAAAAATTTTATCAAAAGATAATTTATTGCTAAAAAAATCAATGTAAAAAAAAAATCAATGTTATTTTTGAAAGTATACCTTCAAGCATTTGTATTTTCAATATTCAAACCAGAGACATTTTCATAATTTTAGCTTTATCATGATACAAACTCAAGGCCTTTTGAATATGCTGTAAATGTGCCCCCTTCCAGGTTCATTAGATCATTAGCAAAAATTATATGTGCTTATTGAACATTATAGATTGTCTAAGGAGTGAGTATGCTTCAAATAATTGAAGCATAGTCATATAGCAAATGCCCTGGTCTTTTCTCTGTGTGTGTGTGTCCAGGAAGTTATTGGGAGGTAGATTGCAATTCATAAGAAAACTGAACCTTGTAATAATCAGAACTTTACAATTGGAAAGTTGTAAGGTTCCCTTCATGGAAAGTGTTCAGAGAGCTGGCTGAACTCCATGAAGACATTGTGGAGATAATCCTTACTTAGAAATGAGAAATTATATTAGGCACCTCAATCTGTCCTAGAAGTAAGTTTCTTGAATTCTGTGACTGGTTCATCTCTTTGTGTTATTTCTCAGCAATGCCTTTTCTTCCTCATGCTTTGCTCTCAATCGTACTACTGTAGCATCTCAATTGTACTTATAATGGAGACTTTGTAAAAAGTTGTGGTGACATAGAAAATATAGCTCAGATTGCTTTTTATGGTTATATTTTCCAAGCTTTACAGACAAAACATGTGGTATCATAGAATTCCTCTGACCCAAGGTTGTCAGAGAAACTTGAGGAATCACATGCCCAATTTCAGCTTCTCCTTTTTAATGATTTTGAACTTGAGTCTGTGCATAAGATGCTTCAATGGGGTTATTGCTTAATTAATTAGAAACAAGAGAAGAATAAAAATTTAAAGACAGAACTGTAGATTACACCTCGGCTGTTCAGCAATGACATGGACTAATTTGACAATTGAAGGGTCAGTACCTGCAAAGTAAGGACACTGCTTACAAGCATTAGCATCCAACTAGTAACAATGTGCATGCCAGGATAATGAACTTAAAACAATAGTAATTAGCAGGCTAAGACAAAGGATTAAAATTAAAAATGAATGGTGCAGTGCTTTCCGCTTGCTTGTAAAACAGCATTAAGCCAACTTAATCCATTTTAATTCATTGTGAAACCTGCAGTGCAAATGAGATGGATTCAAGGGTCAGGTTCAGCTCCTGAGAAAGTGCGATACATTCACCTGTGACAATTCTTTCTGGAATGATAAAGTAAGGGAAGTCTCTTAAGAACTCTGAGTGACTCCATAAGGTCCCCAGAGATCAGGTGTCAAAGTTGTCTATCAGATGCCTGAAAAGAAAAAAGGAAAGCATTACTCAATGCTATTGTGAGACAGTTGTCATTGACTGATCAGGCCTTTGAAGCACGCTTTCACAGTCAATGAAACCACCTGAATAGATGAAAGCCAGACAGCTTCTGACAAACAAGAGTCTATGGAATATTCATTGTGCATCTGGGAGGGAAAGATTAATGTATTAGAAATTAAAATGGGACCAGAATGTATGATCTTGCTCTAACACTTGGCCAGACCTGTGTCACCCACTGCTAGTGCCTGAAGTCGACAGACAATTCTGCCAAGGTAACTGAGAATCATTAAGCATCCTGCTATTGTGCATGGTGAATAATAAAACTTTCCCCCTATTCTTTGCCTGGAGCTGACAATGAATAATTCTGGAGCTATTTGCAATGTTAACAGCACCTATCTTGCCCATCCATTCCTTTACGATAAGGATGGAAATATGCATTTCAACAGTCTGTACAGATACTGATTCACAGGCATTTCAAAGGACACCTGTCACTCAAGTGAAGGACCTGTCAGTCTCCGATGTATGATGGTGCCAAGAAAATGGCCAAAAAGATTATCTGTACTTTATTTCTCCCCTTTTTTCAGATTAAAACACTGTTACATTTGCCATAGACTGACAAGTGATTTACACTGGCAACTGTAATGTGTTTAAAACCAGAAAAAAAGCTATTCTCTTAGGCAGGCATATTCTTCCAAGGTTTACAACTGTATCAAATATACTATCACAAATGTGATCTAGACCATACAGAATGTCATTATGCTGGATATTAGAAGCATTTAATCTGTTTGCTGACATAAAGGTGACATTGATAGAGCTGTCTTTTTGACGTCAGTAGCAGAGTAAATTTACTTTTAGGAAATTATAAGTAGACTGGAGTCCTTACAGTGGGACCAACTTGTATTGGACATTTTCCTTAAAATGATGTGAGAGCAACTGAAGATTTTTCTTCAGTATATCCTTGAATGTGCATTTTACATCAGATCAGTGTTTATAATCAATAGAAATTCATGTCACATATTCTAATGGTTAAAATACAACTAACAAACAGATTAATGTTTTGTTCCCCTGGACAAAATTTATCTCCAGAGATCTTCAAAGTTCTAGTCCCCTGAACAAATTTCATGACTTCCATGAGGACCCCAGTAGTTTGGCTGAACAAATTATTCTACCTCTTCTTGACTTCAGTTAAGTTAGTAAATAAATCAAGTTATAAGTTAGTAAACTTCAGAGGTTCACCTGCTGCATATGAGTGACACTTCTTACTAGGGTGTCATGGTCTTCTTTCTTTCCCTGAGAATACTGAGCCCATTAACTCCCTGTTGAGCACAAGGCAATTCTTGGAAGATGTTTTAATGGTACTCATGTGCAAAAGAAGTTTGTATTTGGTATACTAAAGAACCAGACAGTGGATTTCTACAGCTTCTGGCTAGTGAGTGATCCCTCTCTTCCTATAGGGTAGTTCTCATAAATGATAATTTTTATTTTTAAAAGTATTAATCTGTGGTCTTTTCTCCAGAGGATTTATTTTAATAGAGGGAACTGTTCTGTCAAGAAATTGTCCCAAATCTCCCTGGCACCACGGGGTACATTGAAGCAAATTGCAGCCAACTTTCCTGCTTTATGTTAGATGATAGCTAGATAGACAGGTACATGACTTGATCTTGCCTTAAAGGAGCTAAATATGGTCTTCTAATTTAAGGCTCTCAAACTCACAAAACTATTGTAAAATTGCAAAAAGTCCATTAAAATCACCAACAGAGTTATAACACATCTAAAATTATCATAACAAGACATTCTCCTGTGAAGCACTTTTTATTATAATAAAAGTGGATGAAGTAGATGAGGCAAAGAGAAAAAACAAAATGTCTTGGGCAGAGAATATGATGAATTCCTAGCAGCTAGATTCACAATACCTTGGTCTGCAACGTTTTCATGAAGGCTTAATAAACTCCTGATTTGTTTCTTTTATGATAGTGAATTTATTATAGCCAAAGTCTATAATCAAGTCATTGTAAATAATTTTTCCAGGTTCAATCTCTAATAAGAGATTTATGATACCTCAAAACATTGATGGGGAATTGTTTGAAATGCCTTCTTAAGTGTTCTATCTGTAATAAATTACAAAACAAATGTAATAAGTCCAAATAAAATGCCAAGTGTTTTAGTCACTTTGTAGAGCACTAAGATGTTGGTCGCCACATACATTCTCCGTAGATACTTATTTTAAGTTATTTCTCTTCACACTGTTCTACCTTGCCTAAACATCTATGTGTTTTAATTTAAATTTTTTAGTGTTTAAGGTGGAGTTCCTCTTTTCTATTACATATTATAAAATCTACTCATTTAATTCTCATTTTGAAAATTATGTAGAGATAGTTTTATTATTGCATTTTACAGGTATGCAAATAGTGCAAGGTAATTTAGTAATCAGTATAGTTAGGTTTAGTAATCAGTATAGTTAGGTTTAAACTCTGCCAGTTTGACTCCAGAGTCCAAGTTCTAAGCTATGACTCCAGACTTACCTGTGAGAAGTATTTTGTCTTAGTGTGAACTCACAATCAGGGAGTAACTAAACCATTAGTATACATAAAAATGTATTGTACTTTTAACTATAATTTCCTAGGGAATTTTTTTTTTATTTCAGCATATTATGGGGGTACAGATTTTAAGGTTTCAATAAATGCCCATTTCCCCCCTCCCCCCAAAAGTCTGAGTCTCCATCATGACCATCCCCCAGATGGTGCACATCTCACTCATTATGTATGTATATACCCACCCCCCTCCCCCCTCCCACCTGCCCAATACCCTATTACTGTAGTACCTATGTGTCCACTTAGGTGCTACTCAGTTAATACCAGTTTGCTGGAGAATATATCTGGTGCTTGTTTTTCCATTCTTGGGATACTTCACTTAGTAGTATGGGTTAGTCTTCTAATATCTAATTGTATAACATATACATTATCTGATATGTTAATATTTAAACAATAATGAAACTAGGTCAATTTAGTAAGGCCAAGTAAGATGTTTATTAAAATGATAACCAAGAAAGAAAAAACCACTTATTTTCTATTCCTTTGTGTTACTATACTACTTATTGCTTATTGTATGCTGAGTTTCTTTTAGCAATGCCAATTTCTATTAGTTCCAATGGACAACCAATCTAAAAGGAAATGTTGACATTTTATTTCCAATGTTTAATTAATGCAGCACAATACAGTAGGATAATTGACTTCCACTGGAATATAGAACAATCAAATATCATTTCAGGTAAGGAGAGAATAGCAACAATGCAAAGCATTATTTCAGATTTTCAACCTTGTTGGAAGCAAAGTCTCTCTGTCTGGACCAAACCATGGTGACATTTTTTTTCCTGCCAATTGAATTATCTATAAAAAGATGTCCTTTGACTTCAATTTTATGAATAGATATAAATTTGATTTTATCAATAGACATTAAATTTCATACATAAAATTATATTAAGTACTCTAGCAGTCCAGAGACTAACTAGGATGTTATTTGCAACAAACTAGTTGTAATTAGCTTGATAAAAGGTGATGAGTGGCTGGGTTTGGTAGTAAAAAAGATGGTACCAAAGTGAGAGGATATATGAATTGTGGGATCCCAGTTCAGCTCTGGCAGAAATGTAGCTTAGAGGCAGACAAGCTTCCCATTTCTACACTATGGAAGCTGTTTTCAAGAACTTGTCTTTTGACTGAAAAAGAAGAAAATGCTTTGAGTATGATGGGGGCTGGAGACATGTTGCATTCATCCTATACAGATCCAACAAGCTGGTTCCAAGTCTCCCCACAGGTAAAGTTTAGCATGAAAAATTGAAGAGTTGTTTTTTGGGAGACTTAGTGAAGCTCCTGGAACACACAGTGTGTTTGGGTTTGGGTTAGGAGAGAGGACCACTCTGAACACTGTACTTGAACCCCTGGCCACAGCAAAATACTTGGCATGCCAAGAACTGTCCACCTCATTTGAGCAGTGGATGAGACTATGTTAACCGGAAGAGAAGTGAAGCAGTCTCAAGATGCATCCTTAGCAGATGTTGCCAAGAAATCCAGAGAATAAGAATATGAAGAAATTTGTTTATAAACATATGCAATACATGCTCTGGAAATTTCCAGAGTACCTGGGAGACTTAATACTAGGGCACAGATAGCAAGCCAACAAAAAACTGTGTGTCTTGCATGTAAGTCATTAATACATTTTGAATTGGTTTGTGAGCATGGTGTAAGATAAAGGCCCAATTTCTTTCTTTTTCTTTCTGTTATTTTTTATTTTTTTATATTGTTGCATTGGGGATATCTAGTTTCCCCAACATTATTTACTGAAGAGACTATCCCCTTAGGTATTCTTGGCACCCTTATCAAAGATAAGTTGACCATTAACATGGACCATACACGTGGATTTCTTTCTGAGTTCTCTATTCTGTTCCATTGGTCTACATGTCTGCTTTATGCCAGTATCATATTCTTTAGATGACTATAGCTTTGTAATATATTTTGAAATAAAGAAATGTAATGCCTCCAGCTTTTTTCTTCTTTCTCAAGATTGTTCTTTTATGGTTCCATACAAATTTAGGGATTTTTTTTTATATTTCTACAAAAAGTGCCATTTGGATTTTAGTAGGGAATGCATTAAATCTGTACATCACTTTAGTAGTATGAAAATTTTAGCATATTAAGTATTCTAATTCATGAACATGGGATGGATGTTTTTTCATTTATTTGTGTCAATTTTTTCCTCAATATTTTGTAGTTTTCTGTATATAGCTTTTTCACCTCCTTAGGTAAGTTTATTACTAAGTATTTCATTATCTTTGATATTATTGTAAATGGAATTGTTTTCTTAATTTCCTTTTCAGATAGTTCATTGTTTTGAAATGCAATTGATTTTTTGTATCCTGTAATTTACTGAAGTCATTTATTCTAAAACGTTTTTAATGGAGTCTTTAGGACTTTCTATGTACAATATCATGTCATCTACAAACACAGAAATTTTATTTCTTGTGTTCTTATTTGGCTGCCTTTTATTCTTTTTATTGTCTAATTGCTTTGGCTAGTACTTCCAGTACTATATGGAATAGAACTGGCAAGTTTACCTTGTTTCTGATATTAGAAGCTTTCAATTTTTCAACATTGAGCATGCTGTTAGCTGTAGATTTTCATTTGTAAAACCCCTAGAAGAAAACACAGGAGAAAATCTTCACAGCATTAGTCTTGGTAATGATTTCATGCATATGATAACAAAAGTACAGGCAACAAAAATAAACAAGTGGAACTCCATCAAACTGAAAATCTTTTGCATAGCAAAATAATAATAATAAAGAATCAACAGAGTAAAAAGGCAATCAATGGAATGGGAGAAAAAATTTGAAAACCATATATCTGATAAGGGGGAAATCTCCAAAATATATATGGAACTCCTATAACTCAATATAAAAAATATAATAAAAACATATTAGAAATGGGCTAAGATCTTGAATAGATACTTCTCCAAAGAAGACATATGAATAGACAGCAAGTGTATAAAAAAAGGCTCAATGTCACTATTCATGAGGGAAATAAAAATAAAAACCAGAATGAAATACTACATCACTCCTGCAAAAATGGCTCCTATCGAAATACAAAAGACTAGGCTTGGTAGAAATGTGGAAAAATTAGAACTCTTGTACTCTGATGGTAAGTATGAAAAATATGGTGCAGATGTAATGAAAAAGAGTATGGAGGTTTCTCAAAAAATTAAAAAATAGAATTACCTTATGCTCCAGCAATCCCACTTTAGTTGTTTATCCAAGAGAATTGAAATCATGATCTTGAAGTGATATTAGCACTCCTGTGTTCATGAGAGCACTATTCACAATAGCCAAGATATGGAAACAATGAAGATGTTCATTGACAGATGAGTGATGAAAACAATGTGGTATATACATGCAATAGAATATGGATTCAGCGTTTAAAAGGGAAATTATGCATTATTTGGCAACATGGATGAACTTTGAGGACACTAGGCTAAACGAAATAAGCCAGTTATATAAGGACAAATACTGCATGATTCCACTTACATGAAGTATCTAATATAGTCAAATGCCTAGAATTAAAGAGTGGAACGGTAATTGCTAGAGACTAGTGCGGGTGGGAAAAATGGGGAGTTACTAAATGATAAGTATAAAATTTCAATCAAGTGAAATGAATAAGTTCTAGAGATCTGTTGTGCAATATTGTACCTGAAGGCAACAATAATTTATTTTCACTTAAAAGTTTGAAAGGGCAGACCTTGTGTTCCATGTTTTATCACAACTAATAAATAAATAAGAAAACAAAGGGAAAAACACACCCCAGTTCAGTAACACTTCAAGTACAATTAAATACAGGACAACTTTGTTGGTTAAAAACTATAGGCCAGGCATGGAGGCTCAGGCCTGTAATCTGAGCACTTTGGGAGGCCAAGGTGGGAGAATCACTTGAGGTCAGGAGTTTGAGACCAGCCTGGGCAGCATAGTGAGATCCCATCACTAAATATATATAGATATAGATATAGATATACATATACATATACATATAGATATGAATGTCCACTTTCCATATTTGTAACCATAATCTGATTAAATTCAGGATGCTGACATTCAGTTTTAATGGAGGAATTTCCAGGATTTGTGAAGTATTTGGTGATAGGAAGTAAAGATGTGCTGCAAGCAGAAAATATACACCAAATTTCAAAGACTTCATGCTAAGAAAAGTAAGATATCTCCTTTATAATATTTATATTGATTGTATATTGAAATGGTATTTTTGATATATTGGGTTACATAAACTAGGTTACCAAAACTTATTTTGCCTGTTTCTTTTTGCAATTCTGAATGTGGATACTAATAATTTAAAATTATATATACGGCTCACATTTATAGCTTATAATATATTTCTGTTGGATACTGCTGCCATAGACAGTGTTTCCCAGGATGTGACATAATTGGAACTAGTGACTTGGGGTGATAAAGGGAATTTTAAAAATGTTAATAGTTATGTATATATTTTAATGTGTTATAAAAATATAACTGACATATCAAAACCATCGCTTCATATATAGTATTATTTTAGAACGAAGATAATGTAGGTAGCATCAAGATAATCCTGTTTACACAAACTCAGGAACACAAACCTTCCTTTATTAACTGTTCAGAAATATTGGTCAAACAAATGATCCCAATTGCTAGTATCTTGAATTTCTCTATTTATTCCTGCATTCTCTCAATTCATACCTCCAAATTTAGAAAATAAAGTATACTTGTGTTGTTAGAAAATATTAAATTACTTTAGATGTGCTTCAAGATTTAGAAGATTTAGTTGGTAAAACAGTTTCAATTTGTCAATTTCTCTAGATTCAAGCCATTGGGTTATCAACTCTTTTCCTCAGTTTTGTGAGGAGAAGAAAGTGAATAGAAGCATTTACATTAAAGGTATCGCTTCACTATATATAGTGTGAGATAACTTCAAGGCTTTCCAAATAAAACTTCTAACCTAAAAATATCATACATCTGCTTAGGACTAACATAGGAATATATCTTGCACATCTATCATTTATTTGAACAATACAAATTTATTCTTACAAGTCATGCTTCTTACATCAGTATTCTCTTAAAACAGCATATGAATCACATGGATGAAAAAATAGGAACACTGGAGCTATAAGGTGTTGAGTTGTCTTGACTCTGGGATCTGAGTAATTCATATAAGAGCTCACTGAAAACGTACTTACATATTCAACTAACATTTTTTGTACACATACTTAAAACAGGTGTAGGCTAAGGTGACAGAGCAATGAACACAAAAATTCCTGACCTTGGGAACTTACTTTTGATTGAGCATGGGGGAGGAGGGACAAAGGGACAAATAAGATTCTGTAGGGCTTGATAAACCATTGTAAAGACTTTGGGTTATACTGTAGGTCAACTAGGGTTTTGAGAAAAGCAGTGATATTATCTCACATTTTAAAAGAGCAATTTTGACTGCTATATATTCAGTAAGCATTTAGAGTCTGGGGACAAGACCAGAAGCCAGGAGACCAGTTTGGGGGCTATGACAATAATACCTAGGGGACCTGATGGTGACTTGGACAGGGTGGTAGCGGTAGATCTGAGGAGAAATGGTTGGAGTCTCCATATATTATTTCAAAGGAAGAATTATACAAATTGCTGATTGATTTGGTTATGAGGTATGAGGTAGAGAGAGATCGATATTGACTTCAAGATTGGGAATATGGCGAACATGATGAGGATGTACTTGAAATAACTGATAAAAGATGTTCATGCATATTTTTCTAAACCAGATGGTAAAAATGAGTGGATAATAAATGCTTGTTTGCAACAGTTTGTGAATAGGACAGCTTCAGAAGAATGGGTTTGAGGGGATGTTTCATAGGTTTCTTGGAATATTATATATAATTATATATAATTGTACTGAAAAAGACACCCATATCAGCATGGTTAGAAAACTGGTTCTTATGAAAGTCAAAAAACAGAGGCTGGCGAGGATGTGGAGAGAAAGGTACACTTATATACTGTTGGTGGGACTGCAAACTAGTACAACCTCTATGAAAAGTCATATGGAGACACTTCAAAGAACTAAAAGTAGAAGTACCATTTGATCCAGCAATCCCACTACTGGGTATTTACCAAAAGGAAAAAAGGATGTTTTATTAAAAAAACACCTACACCCAAATGTTTATAGCAGCACAATTTACAATTGCAAAGATGTAGAATAAACCCAAATGTCTGTCAATACAGGAGTGGATTAATAAAACGTGGTATATGTATGCCATGGAGTACTACTCAGCCATTAAAAAATGGTTATCTAGTATTTTTTTGTAACAACCTGGATGGAACTGGAGGCCATTATTCTTAGCGAAGAATGAAAAAACAAACAACACATGTACTCAATACTAAATTAGAACTGATTGATCAATACTTATGTGCACATACAGAAGTAAAACTGAAGGAAATCAAGTAGGTGGGAGGGGGAGGAAGGGATGGGTAAATTCACATCTAGTGGGTACAATGCATACTACTTGGGTAGAGGGCACACTTATAACTTTGACTCAAACTGTACAAAAGTAAATTATGTAACCAAAAGCGATATACCCCCATAAAATTCTGATATAAAAGAATATATATCAATATATATATATCAATATATATCTTTTCTGATATAAAAAGAAAGAAAAGAAAATTGATTCTTAATACCAAAACCTATCAATCAGAGAAGGTGGATAAAATATCTTGCACTTTCTCAGTAGATACATGTGTGAGATGGAATTTTCATTCCTGTTTAGCCTCAAAACAAAATAATGCAATCATTTTCTTGATATAAAACCCCATTGTTTATGTTTTTCAAGTGTTATCTAGGCAAGTGACAAACAATCTATACTATTATATGATCAACAGCTTCATTATTTTTATTGACAAACTTATCTATAGTGGAGAAGTAAGCTGATCATACTTATTATTAATTTTATTTTATATTTTATTTTTAAATTAATCATGTTTTCCATTGTGTTCGTTCTCATGATTACTTTGATTCATGGCAAGTGATGCTGGTTACATTGTTTTAGAGGCCTTTAAGAACAGGACTTAATTAAAGAAAAATATTAAATAACTACTTCTATAGATAGTATGAGATATGGCAAAACTCACAAAATTTTGACTCAAATGGTCAAGGTTTGAGGAGCATTGTCCTATTAAAATGTTAACATTTTCTGTGATTCCTGTCAGCTGGATTAATCCCGAGCAAGGAGAGACCGCTAGCTCTCTTACGCATTTCTGTCATTTAGCTGACTATTTTCAGCTAGAGAACATGTATTTTCTAACCTAGTGTGACGTTGTTCTAGGCACTACTCATAGCAAGTTGCCAGGATAATATACTTATCTTTGAGAAATGCATAATTTTATGTAGATATATCTAATTTATTAAAGAAAAACACTAAGAAACATAAAAAGACTATTAAATCAATCTCAGACTTTCTCTTCCTGCTTTCCAGAAATTCACGGCCTTTACCTCGAGACAGGATTCAAAAGTTCAAAATCCTCCTCCCTCATAAGCATTTCTCCCTTAACACTACCCTCTTTTAATCATTCTTTGCACATACCCCTTCAATATTCATGTCCATGGACTAGATTATAGAACTTAAATACTGCTTTATTATTAATTATACACTTCAACTAAACTTTTCGTGTTTTTAAATTCATTTCTTTCCCTAGTTCAGAGAAGTAACTGCAAATAATAAGAATTGCTGAAATAAAACCGATATCCAATTTTTTGTGTTGCCTTTTATTATATTCTCAGTTTCAGGAACTACTGTTCTTATAACCTTGCTTAATTATCACCCACAGTTCAAAAATGTTTGCCCTCCCAGAATCAAATGTCCAATATCAAAACTTCACAGTTGACTGTTTGCCCAGAATAGCAGGTGGTGGCACCAGCCACTTTCTGTGTCACTCACGTGCTATGTGGAACAGCAGAGCAGATAAAAGATGACGGTGTTACAGTAGCATTTCCACTGGGCAAAGATTACAACTGTAGCAAACCCCTGGTCATGTCTGGTACCAGGAAAATGTAACTCAATTAAATATTACTATTCTATTAAGACAATGAAAACTTAAGTAAATAGAAACAAACAATAATATAAAATCCAAAGATAGGGTCACCTTTGATTTATTATTTAGGCTAAAGGCACATTTCTCTATAGATCTATCTCAAAACTAGCCAGGGGCTTCGAATTTTCAAAAGTCATGCTGAGGCTCTTGTCCCATTTCCTTTGCTCTGTAATGTTAGCATCTAATACTGTTTACCTTTGTTGTAGCAGTTTTCAGCTTTAATAATTTCCAACGCATAAAACGTCATATTCACAGGAGAATTCATCTGAAGTCCCCACCTTTTTCAATGACTGGAGAACAGATAGACTGAAAACACAGGTTGCTTAACTACATGCAGAATACTTAGCACCATGACAGATATCCCTTGTCAAATGAAAATGAAAAAAGGTCTTGGAAAATTTTACCCTAATAATTTAGGGAGAAAAATAAAATGACATGATTTTAGACAAAGGGCAGGGAATCTGCATTTTTAAACTGCTCATCTCCCCAGGTTGTGTGTCTGTCGTCAATATCATCTGTGAATATCAGTTACCTGGCATACGTAAAAATAATTTCTCTAAAATTGTTCATCCTAAATTTTTCTTTCAATTATTAATTTTAAGGAGAGTATTTCTTTTGAGTTGTTTTATTTTAAATAGCACAACCTAAAATTGGTTTAATGAAAGAAAATTTCTGAGCATCAAGTATCAAGATAAAGTTTATAATCCAGTTTAAGAGGTTGTTAATAAATGTTTTTCTGCTTCAAAAGAATTCACAGTGTCAATTTTTCCTCAAACTCACCTGGCCATAAGAATCACCTGTTTTAAATGCAAATTCATGGTCCACACTCCAGACCTAATGAATCAAAATTTTCAGGGATTCATATTAAGACAGGAAATCTCTATTTTCAATCAGCCAGATGATTCTTACTGAGTTTAGGAACACTTCACATACTATTACTACATTTGGCTACTGTCTCTTTCCTAGAATTTCTTTTTTTTCCCCAGAATTTCTTTTAATATAAAATAATTGGCTCAATATTCAGTGATCAGTAAGTCTGCTTTTATCTTAGTTATGAATTTTTTATTTTTATTTTTTCCTTTTTAAAATTTTTTTATTTCAGCATATTATGGGGTACAAATGTTTTGGTTACATATATTGCCTTTGCCCCACCCTAGTCAGAGCTTCAAGCATGTCCATCCCCCAGATGGTGCTCATTGCACCCATTAGGTGTGTATATACCCATCCCCTTCTCCCTCCTCCCACCTGCCCAACACCCGATGAATGTTATTACTATATATGCACATAAGTTTGATCAGTTAATAACAATTTGATGGTGAGTACATGTGGTGCTTGTTTTTCCATTCTTGTTATAGTTCACTTAGTAGAATGGATTCCAGCTCTATCCAGGATAATATGATAGGTACTAGATCACCATTGTTAAGAATTTTGAGTAAAGCTGGCAGTATACACTAATCTCAGGACTGGCTATTAAGAAAAATAAATATACTATCTAACTTGGACCTGAGGAGACTGCTAATCAGGGCACCTTCAGAAGTTGAACACTGGTCACATTGTTTTATAAAATTTTTATACTAATATTTTAATTTTAATTCACTCTTGAAGTAAGCAACTCAAAGAGCTCTGGATAGCAGCACTATGTATTTTTTTTGCCAGCCTATTCTATATGAGACCTCTCTTTATACCACAGTCTGACTCTTAGTGAATTTGTAGTGTAGGAGTTTTCTGTTATGTTATCGAACAATGCCATCTATCTCAACCCAGAAAGTTTGAGTGTATCATAAGTGAGGTCATACATATCGTACCTGTATGAGAAAGAGGAAATTCCATGTTGAGAGGCCATATTATCCAAAATGTATTAGAACTAAGTAGACATGCTATTATAAAAGCTCATGACATCTAACATAAAATGATATTGATTTATGCAGTTGACACTGGCACTGAAAGGATGTATTGTATTTATATAAAGCACACCATACCGTAAAATATTAGAACATTTACCATGGTGTCCAGTAAGGACTCATAATTTGAATTATTCATATGTGAAAAACTAGAAAGATTATTTCATTATTTTTTTTTTAATCTAAGTGACAGAACTATTGAAGTCACCTTCTTGTCTACATTTTTGGACTTTATTTATTGATCATTTTCTCTTCTTGAGATGTACATATAAAGCATTGAGCTTCACCTCCCTTCTCGTCTGATGTGTGATCTAAAGTTATCATTATTTCTCTAAACACAGCATTCCACAAGTTTTAATGTCATATTTCTATCATTCAATTCAACATATATAAATTCTATTGAGATTTATGATTTTATCCAAGTGTTATTTAAAACTGTGTGGACTTCTCTTTCTTTGAATTTGGTTTAATTTTTGCTTGATCACAAATGCCCAAATTATCAGTAGACTTATTCAAAACTTGAGTCTCACCCAGCAACAAGTTTATTAGTAATTAGTACAGGACACAAGATAGAGTCACAGCAAATGCCCCATAAGTAATTAGGAAACCCCAAATTCATCAAATACAACTCACTGGAACACCTTTTCCAAACCAAGATACCATTTACATTCTAAATGACAAGTACTATCTCTATGTGATTGATGAGTTAACTGAGTCTGTTTAGTTTTGGGATCTCTCAGCTTTTATATCTCACTCTTCACATAGCCAGAAGACATACATGACTAATTTCTATGATTCAGGACAGCAGAGGCTCACAACCCCCCAAATTACAGGCTTTTACATATATCAGGTATTTCCTGCAACAAACAGTTCTCAGGTTAATAATCACACATAGAAAGTCTAAAAAAAAAATCTTCCTTTATAATCTAGATAGTAAATTCCATCACTAAAAAATTATAAGGAATTCTAGTTGGGGTCAAAATCAAGCCCCAGTTACCTGACAAGTTATTAAAATCTTGCTTTATGGTTCAATATATGGCCAATTTTGGTAAATGCTTCCTGTGCTCTTGAAATAAATGTATATTCTGTCATTATCAGATACAGAGTTATATTTATGTAATTAAATTGTATACTAAAAATATTTGGATTTTCGAAATTTCTACTGATTTTTTTCTGCTTATTTCATCTGATATTAGGAGAAATGTGATAAAAATTTTTCTCTATGATAGTGGATTTGTCTATTTCTCCTATTAGTTCTGTCAGTTTTGCCCTTGTTTATTTTGAAACCTATGAGGAATATAGAAATTTAGAATTATTTGACTTTACTGGATAATTGAACTTTTATCCCTTTAAAAGTCCCTATTTATTTCTAATAATACTTCTTGTCTTTAAGTCTACCTTTATTTTTAGCCTCTCTGTGTATCTATGTTTGAAGTATGTCAGTTTTGAGGAGTATATAATTATGTTTTGTTATTTTTATTTATCTTGAAAAACTATTTTTTGATTATTTAGGTTATGTTTAATGTAATTATTAATCTATTTGAATTTATGTTTACCATCTTGCCATTTGTTTTCTATTTGAATCATTAGTCTTTCAGTTCTCCTTAAGAGGCTTTGCACACACAGGTGGTTCCTTTTGTCTGTATTCCCATTCCTTTTTTTCTACATTCACATAGTATCTCTCACTAATACTTTAGTCACTTCCTCACAGAAGCCTGTCCAGCCTCATATCTAGGTCTGACTCCTTTTTGTGGTCATTCTTGTAGCATCATATTCTTTCTCCTAATAGCACATCACTCAGTTATTTTGTGTGAATATTTGATTAATGTCTGTTTTTTTCTTCTAGACCATGGCTTGATGATGGTAGAACTCAATGTTTTCATCACAAATAAATGTTTGTAGCATTAATAAATTAAAATGTAGATTCTATAACCAATTTTACCATTCTGTACAATCAAAAATTAAATTTAAAAAACCAAAATTGTACTAAAGATCTAAACATGTAGCAGCACATGACCCTATTGAGAGACCCCTATTGTATCAAGTCTAACTTGTCCTAGCAATGATCATGTCAAGTTTTCTTTTCAGAAACTATGAGATGCTTTGCAGCTTCCTGTAATAGTGGGCTCATTCCTATATAAAAGGAACAGATTTCCTGAGACAATCCTATTTCTTGCACGCCCACAAGAAGGGTGACTAGAACTGACCAAGTGCTGGTTTATTTCAAATATTTTCCAGATTATTTGATGCAAATTCCTTTTCTACAATATTCTATTGTCATTTTTAAGTGAACTTGGCAAAGCTAAGGGCTCTGACTCATGAATGTTCACTTTCTTCCTGGATTAAGTAGGCAGTCACAGTCAAAAATGTCTGATGACTCAAAGTTTCTATGAGTGTGTTCAAGATTTTTTCCCTTTTGAAAATCACTCTGAGTACAAGTGGAAGAAATAATGATGTGCGATGTGTTCTTCTTGTCGTTCCTATGCAAACAGTACACTCTTCAGGACTTTTGCCATTTCAGAAATATTCCAGTTTTTCAAGGTCCTCTGATTGATACATTTCTTTATTAAAGGGAAAATATATTTCTTCCTATGTACTTACTTTAAGCAAGTTTATAACAATAATTCAAATTATGCAGAAAAACCACCATGAAAACTAGAGAAAAGAAATTCTCTACAGGCTTGTATTGCCCTTGGGTCAAGTTACATTGAATTAGGATAAATATAGTCTGCTGAGTGTCAATAAAAACTCAGGGAATAGTGTAGCCCTATGTAAACATCAATAGATATCTTACTGTTCTCACTTTAGTAAACAGATTAAAAGAATGGATTTATACTTTCTCTTTATGGCATTAAGAGCTTAAAATTTATCAAATAAATGTTTAAAAATGAAAATTTTAATACCTAACTCCTCAAAGAGTTCCTCAAAACTAATAGCTACTACCTTTAAATCACATAGCCTCCACATTGATGGATATTTTTACCTCCTGCTATAAACTATGCATTTATGTCTACCAAAATTCATATGCTGCAACCTAACTCCCAATGGGCTGCATTAGGGGGCAGAGCCTTTGGGAGATGGTTAGGTAATGAGAGTGGACCCTGGTGAAAAGGATTAGTGCCCTTATTAAAAGTGCCCAGAGAGCTTCCTTGCCTGTTCTGACATGTTAGGATATAGTGAAAAGACAGTTGTCTATGAACCAGGAAGTGGGCCCTCATGAGACACTGATTCTGTCAGCACTTTGATCTTGGACTTTCCAGCCTCCAGAACTGTGAGAAATAAATTTCTTTTGTTTATAAGCCATGTTGTTTGTAGTATTCTGTTATTATAGCCTGAATGAACTAAGATACTCCCAGAGGTCTAATAATTCAGATTGGTTGAAACTTAAATGACACACTGGATCAGATGTTGTACTTCTAGTACAAAGGTAGTCTCCTACCATTTTAATGGCATAAAAATTACTTGGATTTTTATATAGACTGTTATATACAAAGTTTAAAACCCAAAATGTAGAATAAAAGTCTGCCCCCAAGTATAACTCAGGTACACATTTGACCAAAGCATCAAGGAAGACATGGAGAAATATTAGTATGTGTGTTTATTAAAAATTAATCACAGACAAAAACAATTTAATTCTATTAAAGAAAAAAAACTATGCCATAAATTTGTTTTAGCAATAATAAGATATTTCTTCACAATTCACTTTTAAAACATCCAATAATTTTCATATTTTTCATAATTGCTCATTTATATCTATTCATGCTTGTTGGAGGACTAACTACTTTTTGTAATAACTCATTTCACTTAGTACCACTCTCTTTTTGAAAATGTGCTCCTAATGGAGCAAGTGCTCTAGCCTTTCTGGAGGCAAATGTCTAATTAATACCTCAATAAATATTGGCTCTTCCCCTTTTCACCCATGAATACAAGAAAGCTGTCTTTTACTGAGCTCTCCTCCCCAAACATGCCTGGAAATCCCTGAAAATGCTTTTATATTCCATAAATTTAGCTTGTTTGTCTTTATACTCTCAATTAGTGATTCCCTCAAATACTCTGCTCCCTTTCTTGTAGAAGGCATACTATCACCACAAACTACCTTCTCCTGGATGCAACTGGAATTCTGGATCCCCTTGACGAGAACTGGAGCATATAGACTGGTTCATCAGAGAGGAGGTAAAAACAGACTGTGATATCTAAGAAAAATATTACAGAAGCTTGAAGATCATAAAAGAACTTAAATATTTTATGAAGATCATAAAAGAACTTAAATGTAGGGAAAAAGAGCTTAAACTAGATACTGGGAATTACAGATTCTGGAGTCTATGGGATTTGTCCATACGGAAAATAGTTAGGGTCTACTTTTCCTCTGCAGGACTCTTTTTGCCATATTTTTGTATATTGGGCTTCTCAAACCTTTCAATTTTCTTTGTGGCCCAGCCAGAGGAAAATCAATAGTGCACCCCTCACTCATTTTCTCCTCCAATTTTTTATTACACTTCTTTATTCTTTAAGAGGTAAAACTGGGCATATTTTATTTTATACTTCTTAACTACATAGTAGCCACTTTGTTCCTGGGGTAACAAGTTTTGATATTAACACACTGAACACTTTAGCTCCTCATCACAAACCTCTCCAGTCCATAATAAACTAGGATTTGGATTTTCACATAATATAATACATATGCTCATTAAAGATAGTGTGTGTGTGTGTGTATGTGAGAGAGAGAGAGAGATTTCCCTTCCAAAGAGAATTCAATTCATCTCTAAAAAGCAAACCAGGAATACCACTTCTGGCCAGGACAGAATGACTCTGACTAGACTTGCTCTCCCACGGTAAATCTCTAGGAAACCAAACAAAATATATAAAGCAATTATTTTCAGAGACTGGACAATAGGCACTTTAGGTATATGATTCTGAGATAAGGGAACCAAATGAAATGATTCCTAAAATAACTTCGGTTTTCTACTTGGAGACATTTTCTACACCACAATTTAGGAAAGAAAATCCAAGCAGAGCATGATAGTCTCTGTGAGTTAAGGAAACAGTTTCTGAATTTGGAGAGGCTAAGACAACCAGAATTTTGGGGGCAAAGTAACAGAGAGGACAGAGCTACACAAAGAAAAAGCTTCATATATCTGCAAAAGGGTGCCTATGAGGTTTTTTTTTTTTTTTTAAGTACTTATAGGTAGGGTTCTACAAAGGCAACTAAGTGAGATACAACTACAACGAAAAGAATAACTAATAAAGAGATGTGCATTCTACAATTCCCGAAGTTGTAGACATTTGAGTTTTGACTAACAGGAATGGCAACACTTTGTTGAAGTATTCAATGGAGGTAACATTTTTCAGTAGAGTTGGACTGGTCCTAGAAAAATGGTACTCAGGTTGTGTCCTAACATAACTTAAAAACTGGAAAGAAAAAGATGACAAGTAACTTAATCACTAAAACAGAACTCAATACTCTTTAAAGAAAAATCATAAATGCAGATATTTGTAAAATAAGAATGTCGAGCATCTAATAAAAACATTATTAGACATGTGAGAAAGCAGAAAATATGACCCATAACTAACAGAAAAATCAACTGGTAGAAAGAAACCAGAATGATAGAGATGACAAAATCAGAAGATATTAATTTAAAAACAACTAGTGTAAATATCTTAAAAATTTAAAGGGATATATTAATACAATAAGAAGAACATAGAAGGTTAATAAAGACAGAAATGGAAAAATATAGAAATAAACATATATAATATCTGTAAAGAAAAATCCACTGAGAAATAAAGGAAAGGATGGACAGATATAACAAAGGAAAAAAACTCAAAATAAAACATGGGCAGAAAAAGACTAAAACAAAAATAAACAAACACTCAGGTACCTTTAAAAATGTTTGGCAATCTAATATATGTATAACTGGAGATTCAGAAAAGCAGAACAGAAAAGATAGTTGAAAAATAAAGACCATAGTTTTGCAAATTTGATGAAATTTTTTTTTTTTTCAGAAAAGACTGGGATTCTTTATTAAATCAGCAAACTCATATTCCTCAAGCCCCAGGCCATGGTGGGCATCCCTCCCTTCTGTGTCCCCACACCCCTTAGCCACAGCCAAGGGAATGGAAAATGAGAAGCCACAGGGGCCTCTGCCAGAGAAGGCTGCCCCAGATGTGTGGTGATTGCAGTCCAGCTGTGGCTAGGGTGGCAGCTGCCACAGGCTCCTCCCTACAAATTAAGTCCCTGCAGCCACAGCTGTGGGAGAGGCATACCTGTAGAAGGAAGGATCCCTGACTCCCAGCCAAGGAATGGGTTGAGGGCACAGAGCTCAGGGGCAGGAGAGGCCAGAGGGAAAGAGGACAAGCATTGATAAACTCAGATTTGATCAACTCAAGTAGGATAAACACAAAGAAAACCATAACAATGTACATCACAATTAATTGTTGTAAGCAACAATATAGAGGAAATTTTGGAGGCAGACAAAGTAAAAGCAAATATAATATACAAAGAAACAAAGATAAGAATGCCCACTGACTTCTCATCAGAAATAGTGAATGCCAGAAGACAATATAATAAACATCCTTAAATTGCTAAAATAAAAAAAATTGTCAGCCTGGACTTCTAAATCCATGACAATATTCTTCAAACTGATGGCATTTGATTTTAGGTTAAGATTTATATGCATATATACAAATATACATCTACATATATACATATATTTATATAACAATATATGCATATACATGTACATATAAACATTCCATATATATGGAGAGGAAGAAGAATGAATTATAAAACAAGTTTGCTAAAATTATATTGTTTAGGAATAGTGGATGAAGTGTAGATAGGATTTTATTTATACTTTTTAAATAATACTTTGTAAGTCTGAAATTATTTCAAACAAAGTTAAAAAGTGGAGACAAAGGCAAATTTCAGACAAACAAAAGCTTAGTGAATTCTTGGCCATTAGAATTCACCTCATGAAATAGTAAAGAGACTTCTTTAGACTGAAAGGAAATGCTGCCAGAGGGCAACTTGTATATACTCAAAATTATAAAGGGGACCAGAATAATGTAATAATGGCAATGAAATAAAACAAAAACAGATGGATAATACAGACATCAGTGAAACCAAATGTTGGATCTCTGAAAAGATCAATTAAATTGATAGATCTCTCTCTCTAGACTGACCATGGGGGGGGCGGTGGAGAGAAGACAGAAATTACCAGTATCAGTAATGGAAGTGGGAATACCAATAGAATTTTTATAGGTACAAAAAGCATAATAAGATAATATTGTAAAAAATGTTTGCCAATAAGCTCAACAATTAATATGATATGGACAAATTCCGTGAAATCAAAAATTATGAAAATTAATAAGATGAAATAGAAAATTTATATAGCCTTATATAAATTATAGAAATTGAATCACAGTTAAAAACTTTTTTTACCAAGAAATCTGCAGGCCTAGATAACCTAACTGGTAAATTTTTCCAACACTTCAAAAAGAAAAAAATTACTTCAGAAAATAGAGGAAATGCAAACACTTACAACTCAATTTTAAGGTCACAGCCATTATAAGAAAAGAAAAACAGACCAATATTCTTAATAATCATAGCTGTAAAATACCTTAGCATAATATTTTTAGAAATGAATCCAGGAATATACAAAAACTGTATTATGTAATACTTAAGTAGGATTTATTCTAAGAATATTATACTGTCTTAACTTTAATAATCAATTGATGAAATTCACCATGTTAGCAAAACAAATAAAAGCTCAAATATCTTAATAGATGAAAAAAAAGCATTTAATAAAATTCAAACCTTTTTATTATAAACACGCTCAGCAATCTAGGAACAGACGGGAACTTCTAAACGATAAAATGCATATATGAAACACCCACAGCTAACATACTTACCAGTGCAAAGATGCCAGCTTTCTAGTTCTAGTCAACATATTTTTAGAGGTCCTACCACAGCAGAATACGGCAAAAAATGTAAAACAAACATACTGAAAGACAAGAGATAAAATTCTCCTTATTTTCAGGCAATAGAAATGCATATAGACTATTCTAAATTATCTACATAAAATTACTAAAATGAATAGTGTATTGCAATTGCGGAATAGAAAGTCAAAGTACAAAAATGAACTGTATTTCTAAATTTAAGCAAGAAAAAAACAATTAAAATATGAAACAAACAACTAGATGTAAAATTTTAAAATGTTATTTCATAGTTTTAATATTAATTTAATATTTTAAAATATTATCTGCCTTGAAAGCATGAAATATTTAGGAATAAATTTTAGAAATAAGAAGCATAAGACCTAAGCACTGAAAACTACAAGACTTAGGTTGAAAAAATAAAAAAAAGAACTAAATAAGGAGATAAACAATATTAATGGGTTGAAAACACAACATTGTTAAAATTTCAGTTGTTCTCAAACTAATCTGTAGATTCCACAAAAGTCACAATCAAAATTCTACCATAGTTCCTTTGTAAAAATTGCCATGGTGGTTTTTTAAATTCACGGGTAAATGCAAAGGACCTTAACTTAAACATGGATTTTTCTAGCAGCTTCTTTTTTTTTTTTTTTTTTTTTTTGAGACAGAGTCTCGCTTTGTTGTCCAGGCTAGAGTGAGTGCCGTGGCGTCAGCCTAGCTCACAGCAACCTCAAACTCCTGGGCTCAAGCAATCCTTCTGTCTCAGCCTCCCGAGTAGCTGGGACTACAGGCATGCGCCACCATGCCCGGCTAATTTTATATATATATATATCAGTTGGCCAATTAATTTCTTTCTATTTATAGTAGAGACAGGGTCTCGCTCTTGCTCAGGCTGGTTTTGAACTCCTGACCTTGAGCAATCCGCCCGCCTCGGCCTCCCAGAGAGCTAGGATTACAGGCGTGAGCCACCGCGACCGGCCACTAGCAGCTTCTTAATAGCAGCTATCAACTATCAAAGTTGCATCCCTGTCTGGGTTGTGATTCGGAGCATGCTATAATGCTTATAAAGAGGCAAATCAGTTTTGCCATTTCCATCTATAATGGCAATAATTCTAACACATAATTGTCATTTGAAGCTAAGACATTTCCTCCCCTGCTAATTCCAGTTCCCATTCTGGAAAGAATATTCAAAACTTCGTAAGTTTTTTTTTTTTTTTTTTTCATAATAAGAGACAGAATAGGAATGATAGAGGGAAACAATAATTTTAAGTCTTTGAGTCAATATTTAAGAAAACAGAATGTACTCCAGATATTTTAGACAGAAAGGAATTTGATACAGAGGATTACAGCCTATGGAATTGTTGGAAGAGCTATGGGCGTGCTTAGGGAAAGCCACTGCTGGATTTCAGGAAATCGGGAAGTGGAGGAACAGGAGAAACTGCAGGAATCCACTGTTGGTGACCATAGTAGAAGCAAACTGGATGATTTTTAGTAGGATGCACAGAAGCTTTCACACCTGCCCACAGCTGGCATGAGAGTGATGATGCTCGTACTTCTCTTTCTTTTTCCAAGTATTGAGTAGGTGCCTTTCATCAATGGAGTCTATCTAGCCCTCTATGGTAGTTGGGATTCTTAGAGATACAGTTCCAAGGCTTCCAACTGCTGTGATACAGGAGAAAAGAGACAATGTGCCACAATAAGACATGCAAACTGTAAGATATTTTATTTATTCAAAAAATATTGAGTACATACTTAAAATATGCATGGCACTCCACTAGGCTGTGAGGGGAGACGTGGTTAAATTGATACTTGTCCTCATGAAAATTGCAACTTAGAAGCAAAGATAAGACTTGAACCTAAATAATATAGTTGAGGAAAGTATATGGTTAGTGCCACATCTCTAATGAAGGTAAAGTGATAAAATAGAAAGAGCATTTACATGAGGCTCTAAATTTTATGTTGTTCAGTTAGTTGCCTAACATTTTTAATGAGTAATCCTTTTAGTAACTGCATTGCAAGAAGAATTTGCCACGAAGTAAATAAATCCCTATTTAATTAAACATAATCCATTGTAAGTTACATATTTTCCTTAAGAAAGTTGAGGTATTGCTGGATGTTGAATTTGTAGATTAACTGTAACTAGGTGGAACTCTCCCATCCCAGAATCCAGATCTCAGTTATCCACATTGAGGAATTCAATTTTATCCATTCACTCAGGGATTAATATGTCCCAGGGTCTAAGTTACACTAAGCAACACATAACAAGCAAATTTGTAACCTTCAGAAAGCCAATGTTTTATTTTACCACGGGAGACCTATCTAATCAGATAAGTGAGGTCGGTTTGTATAATTTTTTTAATAGGGAAAGCCAGTAGCCAAGGAGTTATTTTTTTATTTTTGTTTTACATTGCTAAATTTTTTTTTTTTTTTTTTTTTTTTTTTGAGACAGAGTCTCGCTTTGTTGCCCAGGCTAGAGTGAGTGCTGTGGCGTCAGCCTAGCTCACAGCAACCTCAAACTCCTGGGCTCGAGCAATCCTCCTGCCTCAGCCTCCGGAGTAGCTGGGACTACAGGCATGCGCCACCATGCCCAGCTAATATTTTTTTATATATATATCAGTTGGCCAATTAATTTCTTTCTATTTATAGTAGAGACAGGGTCTCGCTCTTGCTCAGGCTGGTTTTGAACTCCTGACCTTGAGCAATCCGCCCGCCTCGGCCTCCCAGAGAGCTAGGATTACAGGCGTGAGCCACCGCGCCCGGCCATACATTGCTAAATTTTTATTGATAATATTTTATTCCAAAGTTTTTATTTCAGCATATTAGGGGGGTACACATGTTTTGTTTACATATATTGCCTTTGCCACTTGAGTCAGAGCTTCAAGTGTGTCCATCTCCCAGACAGAGCATACTGCACCTACTGGGTGTGTATATGCCCATCCTCTCCTCTCCCCTCCCAACTGCCCGACACCCGGTGAATGTTATTACTATAGGTGCACTTAAGTATTGATTACTTAATACCAATTTGATGGCGAGCAGTTGCATATTTGCTAAGATGACAACTCTCTTAGTGGAAAATGTATCCACTGAATAGACAGACAAAGACCCCAAGTCCTTGCATTACAGTAAGGCATTGAAATACTAACAAATTCTTATTAAGAAATATACTTTCTACACTTACACACAAGACTATATTTGTCTTTGTGATTGTCATATGCATGGACTAATTTCAAAGGTTTCAGTCTATTGCACATTAGTTTTATTTTTGATTGGCAACTGCCAGGTGATATTTGGTAACACCCTGGTTTTGTTTATAAAACATCTTCTATTGTGGATTAACTCTGCAGATGGCTTATTGTATTAATTTTCTGTTGATTCTTCCTAGGTACAATTTCAGAGGGTAATATTTCCAGCTGGTTTCCAAATGCTAGAGGAGTGCTTCGTTCACAATTTGGAGATACAGATACATTGACTACAGTTAATACAGACAGTTAATAGTAGTAATTATAAAGATAAATAGTTTCTGGATATTTGGGAATTATTTTTAATAAAGGTTACAAAACATTTCAAAGCTACTTTGTATTATTTTACAAATGGAATGCACACTGCTTTTTAATACTCATGCAGATGTCAAAAATTACTCTCATTGCTCAGAGAAAAGTGACACCATATTGTAAAATGTTATTTTTATCTCAGCAAAGGTTTAAAAACAGTTTCATTCTGATCCCCATTCTCTTATTCTACTTAAAACTCTCCTTTCATATGTAGTGATGTGGATCTCTATTTTAAGTTACTAACAGTTTGTGATTTTTGTCTTTTTCTCTATTTGCAATGATAATTGGCTAATTAGAGAGTTGATCATTCACAAAAACACACAGCCCTGTTGAGAAGCTGGCTTTAGATATGCAAATGTTCTAATGTATTAAACGGGATTATTTGGAATGTTTTTTTCCCCCAAAACTCAAGTGTTATTGCTTTTTCTTGTCTTCACTACTGAAAGGTCATCAATGACATTTTTTAAACACACCAAAAAATAAACTATAATTAATTTGTTTTATGAACTTTGTACTTTAATGTTTGTACACATTTTTAAAATGTGCCACTATCATTTATTTATGCAAGAAATCTTGGCTCAACCAACAATGACATTAACATTTGGTTTCATCTTTACATGTGGTCATTAGTACAGTAAGTTTTGAAGAATTATAGAATCTCCTTTAGGTATTTTTTATGCAAAAGATATTTACTCAAGAAATACAGATTTAGAATATGTGTTTTGCAAACTAAATACACAGTACTAAATAGAACTATGTTTTTCTCTTAGCCTGTGGTTCTAGGGTTGTATAAAATCAAAGTTCTTTTATGTTTTTTGTCCTTTTGTAATAGAACAAAAACTACCACATATCCAACCTCTTTGAAACTGATAACTTTAGAAATAATTTATTTGGGTTCTTTATTTTCGCCTAGTAACTTTTTTACATTGGCATGCATTAATCTTAAGGCAATATCAGTTTTTTTTAAGCTAGTCTATTATTTTTTGATATGTGCTTACATTTTACAGATATTATTTCATTTAATCTTTATATAAACCCCATTAAATGTTGAAAACAATTCTATATGAAGTCCAATGCGCTATCCATTGCACCATGGAGCCACCTGACAGCAATTCTATAGATGAGGAAAAAGAGGCATAGGAAATTTGAATAACCTACTAAAGTCATAGAGATAGCAAGCAGCCAAAGCAGGACTGAGCCAATGGCTGCTTGATTCCAAAATTTATGCTCTTAATCACTTTGTTAAAATTAAGCACCAGTGGACCAGTTACTTTAATGGAAGACAAAAATAAATATATGTGATGTTACTTAGCTTAAGGAATGTACTCTCATTTTGAAAAGGATAACATATTTTTAGGTTTTCTTTGGGCAGGTCAGGATCAATGTTGCATTGATTTTAGTGCCTGAAACTATAATGTCTCTTAGCTTTCTCTTCTTATCTGTTCATATTGATCCCATTTGAAGAAATTTCTTCTATAGAGAAGGAATCACCCCCAAGTCACATGACCTAACCATATTCACCATAGTTTTTTGCATAGATGTGAACATCTGACTCATGATATCTTATGTAAAGGCTGGTTTACAGTCTAGAAGAGGCCTAGCTTAAAGTTCATTTCATAGCAAGGATGCTGATGCCTTGGGCCACTCATATAATCTTTCTTAGAGAGTTTGAATGGAGATAGAGTAACAAATTGTCAGTGTCCTGAGCAGGATTATCTGGTTATGGGAGCAGAACCTAAAAGGTGATTAAAGAGAAGCAGAAAGAGAGAGTAACTATGTCATACATAATGGTGAACTTATAGGAGACATCAACAAATTTCTGCTGCTAAGGAGTCTTTAATTATAATCTGCAACTAAAGTTGCCTAGCTAGAGGGGTAAGAGAAGAGAGTGGAAGATCAAAGGAGCTAATAAGAGAGCAAGTTCATGAGCACTTGTCTACCTCTTCCTTTAATTCACCTGATGAATGTTCCCATCTTTTACATCTGGCATACTGGGTTCAATTCCCAGCTGTATTACCTAGTAGCTTTGTCATCTTAAGCAACTCTCCTACCCGTTTGTGACAATTTACTCATCTACAAAATGAACAGCACAGATAATGATGTGATAGTGCCTGCCAAATGGTAAGCCCACTAGAAACAGTATTTGAATTTACATGTAAAACAAGCAACTCTATTCTTGCTTATTCTGTCCTTTATTTCTCCTTATGTTGAGAGTAGAGTGGGACTCACTCAAATATCCCTCAGTTTAATCACCTCAGTTTAATCAACTGTCCTGAAATGCTTCTGTATTTTCATGCTATTTAAAACAATTCTCTTTATAACAGGCTCTATATAGGAAAATGGCAGTGGATTTAATATATCTCATGTCTCCTTTTATCAAATTTCTAATCCCCCTTTAAACCCACTTCCAAGAAGCTTTTTCTGATTATTCCCACCAGGTTTATTCACCATATTCACATTGTTCCTTATACCATAATTATTGGTGAGACTGTCTTGTCACCCTGTCAAAGCAGCAGTCTCTTTGGAGGCAGAAACAGTGTGCTACTTATTTTATATCTCTACAGGTATATAACACAGTACCTGGCACATAGAAGTTCAATAAATATTTGAATTGAAATGCAATGTTCTGAGCATGGAGGAGGCTGTCTAAATAGAGCATTTACCAATTCAAAAGGGCAGGGAAGTACTTGAGCTGGTTTTGCTGATATCAGGCTTCCTGTCTTTTCTGGATGTGGGAGATTTACACTTATTGTGCATGTGTGCCTGCTTTACCACAACCCGGGAGTACAGGTGCAGATATTAGCATTGAGCAGATTTGCACAAGCAAGAACTCTTTAATTTGTCATAAAAAGCTAGGATTCCAAGAAGGAAGGTGATAAGTTGAAAAATTTGGGGAAAATATGTTGTAAGAAGAATCTGGCACACCCCTTCTCCACCTCCATATTAATGAAATGAAAAGGGTGGGGGAAGGAAATGTTATGCTCTACGTTGGCAGGAAAATTGTGCGTGTCCTGTGAGCAGATGAACATGGGACTGTGAACAGGAAGCTGATTATTCCAACACATTATATTTCTCACTGGAAATATCATCCTGGAGGAAAAGTCCAATATCTCTACTTTTGGAGCACCTACGGCTCTTAACTTTCTACATAATCTTGGACTGAAGATAATGATGAAGGGCATTTAAAAATAGAGTAGACAGATATTTGTTACAAATGTGTATTCAGCCCAACACTGACCCCCACTTACCATAACTGATATTTCCTGGGAACTGCATTTCTTTTACTTTCTCTCCAATTCAGCTAGAGTAACAGATTTTTATTCCCGTCCTATGTGGAACATCCCCTCTTTTCTGACAGTAATCCCCGACCCCAATTCTCTAGTCACATTAGATTGTCCCAAAAGTAAGAAGGAAGAAGCAGGAACTGAAGCAACCTAGATCAATAAGAATCTAATTTTCTAATATTGCAATTAGGATAGGAGAGGAGTCACTCTGTAATGTAAGTTTTCAGGACTTTCCTTCACCAAAATTTTCCACACTATAAAGCAGAGAAGTAGAGAAAGCTAAATTGGAATTGAAGTAAGAATGAGTAAGAATGAAGTAGCTATATAGACAGGAGAAAGATGAAGAGAGAGAGACATACTATTTGAAACTTTTCTTCCAAATCATTCCTGAGGACCATTTGTTGTCTATTACTTGCCTAATGAGTCACTCCCATATTCTTAAATATTGTCTCCCTTTTTCCCTCTTAAAGAGAACCAGAATTGTTTTCCTTTAAATGCAATCAAATATTTCAGGTCACATCATATCAGTCTGTCTGAGATGACCCCAACAGCTCCCTCTCATCTTTAAAATGGAACAGTTCCGTGTCTACCCAGAACTACAAAACCTAATGAAAGTTAGCCTTAAATGCAACCCTGTAAAGATTATTAGAGTTGAACCATTAAAAAAAAAAAGTCAAAGGTAACAGTTGCAAAGGTTTTGCAAACAAGAAATAATGTTTAATAAATCACAGAAGCAAAAAAATATCATGCAGTAAGTAAAAGCAGCCACCTTCATCAATCAATAAAACGAGGTGTTTTTTTTTTTTTAATTCTACAGCAGTAGCTTTAAAAAAAAAAGATTTGTGTTTAAAGCTCTGCTGTGCAGTGGCCTCCCTAGATCCCACATGGAGGGTGGTATTTTGAAAAAAGTAAGACACAGGTGTGTGTAGATTGAAATGGAATTCATTAACAGGTTGTATTATTTTACTCTGCCTCCCTGGAACATCACAATGGACTGATAAGCTGCCACACTTCAGGCAGAGGGAGGCACACAAACAAAAGTTTTAAAATGAAAAGGCTGTGGGGCTAGGAGCATACACAATACACTCCATGCCAGCTGATTTATGCAGTAGGACAGAAGAAAAGATGATCTTTTTTTTTAATTTCAGTGCATTTTCAGTGTGATAGATCACAGAATCCAGTCACTAACCCCATTAAATTACTTGGCAAGGGCTGGACCCTATTTTTCTTTGGAGAAAAAAAAAAGTGCTAGGGCAATAAGATAATTTGTAGTTCTGGGTTTCTAATATACAATAATTTTGACCATTTAAAACAGTTTTTGTAGGATATATTTTATAGTTAGAGAAATAGTTTTTGACATTTTGGGGGGAAAAGAACAATGGGCCGTTTACAGGTCTACACAGCAGATTAATGAATCTAATTGAGTCTGTAGGGAAATGTTTCAGTTTAACTACTGGAACTAATTTATACATTCACTACATCGTAATAAGTCAATTTAAGTTTCTGGAAATAAAACTGGATATCCTGGGTATAGATTTGAACTATAAATTTCTGCAAGAAAGGAGTCTGTGTGTTCATTATACATTGTAAAATTACCATATGGACCTGTCAACACTTCTTAGCACAGCTTTGTAATAATGTCATTTAGTTTAACATTGTAATGTGCCAACTGAATTAATGTGTATGACACAAAGCATGCCTCCCTCCCAACCTCTGCTTCTGGGGAACTGTGCAACTTTTAAAGATTTTTCTCAAGGCAAGAGCCTCCTACATTTGCATAGAGAACTTCAAGATGAAGATTGAGTGTAATCACATTTCCTGGGAGCTGCTAAAAAACAAGCTACAGGGCTGTGATGCCTAAACTTTCCAGAAATATGAGAGCTCTATAAATGGGAATACATTTCTACCTGAGAAACCTTACTTTACAACCAACACTAATCTACATTTAGTTAGGAGTAGCTTTCTTTAATATTTTTTTCACTATGTAAAATTCTTAAGATGGAGAGTTGAGAAAGCATTCTACACATAATCACACTTAGTGTTACTATATTCTTCAAAATACTTTCCTTAATCTGAACCTTTATAACATGAAATATGACAACATCTTCCATCCAGATAGCATTAGACCATGACATAATATAATCCTGTATTGAAATAGTCGAGCAAAATGGGAAATTGGAAAAATGATTTCTAACATGTGCAAAGTCATTTACCTACATAATCTGACATAATTTTCCGATTTTTTAGCTGAAGAAACTGAGATGTAGAGAGATTAGGTAGTTTCTCCAAGCCCCTGTACATAGCAAAAACTTAGATTTGAACACAGATGTCAAATGCCAGGTCTATAACCAATAAACCATATTCTCTACCCATAATAGTAATTACTAACACATATATAGAGACAGAACTTTTCCACATAATTATTAATAAATCACTTGACTCATTTAATCCTCACAACAACTATACAAGGTAGCTGCTATTATTATACTAATTTTATTCATAAAGAAACTGAGACACAGGGAGGCCATATAACCAGCTCAAAGACACATCTAGGAAGTGGCAGAGTATGGATTTGAACCAAGGCAAACTGACTTTAAGATTCTATTTCCATTAAAAACAAGATTCTATTTCTTTCATATATATCACAGATATATAATATCCTCCACTGCATATCTTAGTAAGAGCATGGCTTTTTACCTCCTTTATATGATCATAAAAGCATCCTAAGTCCTCAACTGCATGAAAATTTGTCCCTAATCATTCTTTGGGTTAAGTCATTAACTTTTAAAAATTCTTTTTCCCTTAGAAGAGCAATCCACTATCCTATAAGCATTTATGAACACACTAGAGTAGATGAGTTCATCTGATGAACTAGCTGTCGTTATGCAGACAGTTGAACTCCAAGTAAAGCAACCTGTAAGTCTTTCATAAGGATAAGAGTTTCAGGAAAGGTCCAAGTGCTCCCTGAAAATGTCATGCCAGGTAGAAAGCACAATTATGGAAGATCTTGAGTAAGTAGGACATCACTTTGTACCATGAGCAGAAAAGACATGCAAAGGAGTAGAGGAACACTTTTCTTCAGGCATGGACATTGACTATGGTTGTGGTTAAAGTTGCAAGAAGAGCAAAAAGCAATAGGGCTCCTTCACCCACACCATCCTACCACCCATACCATTCTCAGCTACTTAGACTTGTCCTCTATACAACTGTCCTGAAAAACTCTTTGTCAAATTTTATAGGATTCCCTGCCACTCATTCAGTATTATTGGCTTTTTGTTTCCTTGTAGGAAGAAGATGAAATAGACATATTGTAACTACTAGGCAAGTTCCATCAAAATATGGAAGTGCTTCCCAGCAGAGAACTTACCTTTAGCAAATCCTGAAAATAGGTGTCTATTCATCCAGAAATTATGCTTATCTGCTGTTTCCTGTTTTGGGAACAGGAAAAAGTATAATCCAATCCAGTGCTATAAAATGAGATATCACTTAACTCCAGTGAGAATGGCCTTTATCAAAAATTCCCCAAACAACAAATGCTGGCATGAATGCAGAGAGAGAGGAACACTCCTACACTGCTGGTGAGACTGCAAACTAGTTCAACCTCTGTGGAAAGCAATATGGAGATTCCTCAAAGTGATACAAGTAGATCTACCATTTGATCCAGCAATTCCACTACTGGGCATCTACCCAAAAGATCAAAAGTCACTTTATGAAAAAGAAACCTGCACTTGAATGTTTATAGCAGCACAACTCACAATTGCAAAGCTGTGGAAACAACCCAAGTGCCCCTCAATTCATGAGTGGATTAATAAAATGTGGTATATGTATACCATGGAATACTACTCAGCTTTAAGAAACAATGGTGATATAGCACCTCTTGTATTTTACTGGATACAGCTGGAACCCATTCTACTAAGTGAAGTATCTCAAGAATGGAAAAACCAGCACCACATGTACTCACCAGCAAACTAATGGATCAACACCTAAGTGGACATATAGGAGTAACATTTATCGGGTGTCGAGAGGGTGGGAGGGGGGAGGAGGGGATGGATATATACAGCCACAACGAGTAAGATGTGCAACGTTTGGGGAATGGACACGCTTGAAGCTCTTACTCGAGGGGGGATGGAGGCATGGGCAATATATGTAACCTTAACACTTGTACCCCCATAATACGCTAAAATAAAAAGAAGAAAAATTTTTAAAAAAACCCGAATATAAGGAAAGAAGATAAAAGTAAGAAAGATTGGCTGACACCATTTAATCCACCTCAAGTGACATAGAAAGAAGTATAATTGTATAACATAGGAGACCATCATTTATGCCCCCAGGGGCAGCAAAAGGGAACATAGCACTTCCTACTTGTGAGGAATCAATCAGTGGAGCCCACGTGGTTGATGTTGAGTTGAGGCTAAACCGCTTTAGCCAAGTGAACCCTGTGGGTCAGACATGTTCCTCACACATTCACAAGAGAAAACACCAACAGTGGTCTGAAAACACTGAAAATAATACCAAAGCAGTGAAAACAGTACAATACTAATGCTTTGTGATTGGCCTCTCTTCCTATATTCTGGGACATCTGTCTCATAGGCTTTGAAAGAAATGGAAGTTTGGAAAAATTCCAAAATCACCACCACTACCACCAAACTGAAACAAATATAATTTCCAGCAAAGTTGAATTTCCCATGTGATTTATGTCTGAAAATCATAAAGTAATAGTAAGTTGCTGTGTCTGTAAATTATCTGAGTAATAATTTACCTAGGTTGAGAAATCACTAGGTTTGGAAGCTCATATTAGAGCATGCATGCCCTGTCCTGGTTTTCCACATTGATCAGTGTAGGGTACTGGTCTGGGTTACTCTTTTCTTCTCAGACATTAAATAGTCACGGGGCATGAAAATCATGATGTAGGAAGGGTTGATGAATATCTCAGTATAGACATAGAACAACATTCCAAATTGGGTGTTTTGGATTCAGAACTAAGTTCTAGGAGCATTATAAAATAATCACCTGTATTTGGAAGTCCCGACTTAATTCTATTAACCACTTCATAAGAATGAGAAAAATTGTAATGTTATTCTATTTTAACAAATTTATATTCAGTTTTTAATAGTTGTACAAGAACACACACATCTCTCTCTCTCTCTTTTTTTCATGATAAGGATAAATGAAGAGACATGTAAAGGCTCATTTACCTTCTCTTGATTACATTGTCACTTTTCCATTCCAACTTCTCCTACTTCTGCCCACCCCCAACTTTTTCATTTAGGTGAAATGTAATTTGTTCAAATTGTTTATTCCAAACTTTAAGATAGCCTATCTAGTATACGAGGCAACACATGGCTTTAAAATACTTAGCATTTGTATGATGTCGCTCATCTTCAATGCACTTTAGAAATATTAGCTAATTAATTAATTAGTTCCTGATTACAAGGGGGTAGAAGTTCAAGGAGAAAACTGACAAACATTTCTCCATCTTTATAAAGAAAACTTGCCTATATTAGAGAACATTATTTCTCCTTTTGAATAAAAAGTGTTATAAATGCCCTTTGTTGGAACTAGCTATAATAATCATTAAAAATGAAGAATAGTAGTAATATTACTAGAACAAATATGGCAGTATTTTGTAAAGTGGTTACATATTTGTTAGACTCTGTTCCTTAAAAGCAGAAGCTGTACCTTGTTCTCCTTTGTGTTCTGGCACCTAACACAGTCCCTGGCATGGAAAATATAAATATACTAATTTACAGGTGATGAAGTCTAATTTATAAGCTTTATTTCATACGGTGATAAACAAGATGCGAATCAACACAAAATAGAATTACTCCACGTAAAAAGGAAAGCAGGGATCTTAGCAATGTGATTAATTTTCTGATCACAAAGTTATATCTACATGCCATTAAACCTTAGGAAGAAAACTGAAGAAAATATTTTTAAATTACTAAACAGGAGCATAATCTATCTGTGTGTAAACAGAGAATAGATTTAGTTTTTGATGTCACACCATACAAAGAGCAATCTAATTCATTTAAACATAGGCTCAAATATATTTTCTTAGAATGGTTACCCTGATATTGTAACAGCTGGATCGGTAGAGAGTGTAATTCCCCCTCATCCATCTGATGTCAAACAGCGAGATATTTCAAATTGACCTTTTATTAATAGTTTTACACATGAATTCCCAATTTGAGATAGACACAAAACTAGGCTGTCCATACACATAAACAGCATAATTTTTTTGATAGCTGAATTCCATGCTTGGCAATAAAGACAAAATGTTTAACTTTTTTTTTTTTTAATTAGAGATAACTTTATAATTTTGTACACTAAGTAATGATCTAAGATCAATACATTCTATCTGGGCAGAGAAAGTTCTACTTATTCATTTTATTATGAATAACCAAATCAACAACTAATAATTTATTCTGGTATATAATAGCTAACAAATGTAACCAAAAGGATTGCAAAAGCAATCCCCAATTTGGATTTATGAACTTACTTTGGCATTTCTTTTTTAATTCAAGATACATAGGGATAAAAGTAGATGTTAAATTTAGCAGTGGTTCTTAAGATTTTTTTGAATCTCTGACCTTTTTGAAAAGATGACAAAAATTTCTAAAACCACTCCTCAGAAAAAGTTATTAATATCTAAGCAGAATATAAATGCACATTTTGCAATTTACTTGAGGAGAAGCACATACCCCAAGAAGATCATGCATGTCTGTGGAACCTAGGCCCCTTAAAAGATGGTGATGCAATGACAGAAGTTGAGACTTCAGAAGAATGTTCAGGAGACTGGGTTAGTTCAGATTGAGGTGTGCTGAAAGTTTCGGGTGTCAGTAAACATCAGATGAAAATGTTCAGCAGTAACTGGCAATTCAGAAGCTGAAGAGACAAGTTGAGGCTGAAGATAGATTTCTGTGTCATAGACACAGAGGTGATGGCTAAAGCCATGAGAGTGAATGAAATCAGCAAGGGAGAAAATATTAGTGCAGGAATAGGAAAGAGAAGATGGTTGAAAAGATGTGAGATGCCTACTGTAAAGAGGGTGAGACAGGGTAAATGAAAAGAAAACAGAGAATGGATGGCCAAAGATACAGGAGAAATCCCAGGGGGGTCCATGTCTTATCAAAGGAAAGATTTGAACAGTAAGTAGTCAAGTGTCAAGAGATTAAGAAAAAACAAATATTGGCCAGGTGCAGTGGCTCATTCCTGTAATCCTAGCACTCTAGGAGGCCAAGGTGGGCGGATTGCTCAAGGTCAGGAGTTCAAAACCAGCCTGAGCAAGAGTAAGACCCCGTCTCTACTATAAATAGAAAGAAATTAATTGGCCAACTAATATATATAGAAAAAATTAGCCAGGCATGGTGGCACATGACTGTAGTCCCAGCTACTTGAGAGGCTGAGGCAGAAGGATCACTTGAGCCCAGGAGTTTGAGGTTGCTGTGAACTAGTCTGATGCCATGGCACTCACTCTAGCCTGGGAAACAAAGTGAGACTCTGTCTCAAAAAAAAAAAAAAAAAAAAAAATATTGAAGACTGACTGAGGACCATTTAGTTTGGTGAATAGGATATCTCTGTTAAACTAGAAAGGATCAGTAACTATTAATACACTTTTAGCAGCTAAAAAGAGAAGAGGAGAAAGAATAGTGAGGAGAAGAAGTATTTCTAGAAATATGTGAAGATTGATTACATATAAAGGCAATGGAAAATGTTACATGTTGGGGAACAGAAGAGTGACTGTTAAAGAGTGAAGGAGCTAGTTCCTTCAGGAGTAGATGAAACCTAATGAGCAACAGGATGAACTGGCCATGATAATGATGCAAAACCCTTGTTACACCTAGGCTGGCAGAAAGGTCAACTTGAAAATTCTAAGATGGAGATGACAGCTGAAGTGAGAGTTCACATTGAATGATTTTGAACTCGGTGAATTAGGTGAATATACCAGCATAAAGGTATGGGAACTCTGAAGCCTAGAGACACCATGACATTGATTACAGGAAAGCCATTAGAAAGGACCACAAGATTGCAAGCAGTAGTAAGGGTCTTGGTTGCCCCTAGAGAGCTTGGATTTGTAGAGCACTATCATATGATTGGTGACTGCAACAGCACTAACCAATTTTATTATTCCAAGATTGGGGATTAGAAAAGGAACAGAGTGAGGAGAATTTGGTATTAGCATGAACATTGTCAATCAGCAACATGGCAGCATGCAAAGAACATTAATCTGTGAGACCAGAAATCTAAGTTCTGGTTTTAGTCATTATGTTGCCCCAGGCTAATAATTCTCTCTTTTTTTTTTTTTCTCTCTCTCTTTTTCTTTTATGTCTTCATTAGCAAACTAAAGTTGCTAGACATTGTGATCTCAAGTATGGTTTCAAATGGGGAAAATAAATTCATTCTAGAGACAAAGTGGAGCAAGAGAAAGAGTGATAGCTTCACTCTCTACTGTGCTACTTTACTGGGTGTGACCTTGAGAAAATTACTTCCAGGCACCTCAGTTTCACATTTGTAAAATGGAGAAAACAGCAAGTTATGGGGAAATGTTAATGATGAAACTTGAATGATAGTCAATAATTATTTATTTGATTTTGTGGCCTTAATTTTCTTAAAACTATTTTAGCCATAATTTAATGTTTACTGTTGACTTGGAATCACCATCAAGAGCAACTGATGATCAAGGCTATGATACAGTGACATTCTTGCACCCAGATTGCTCATATACTTATTGAGCCCAATGATGTCCTTAGTGAAGTTTGTCAAATTAGCATTTTACTATAATCAATATGTCTATAATCTGCTAAGATCTTGGAGAGCAGATAACTAAATCCTTTTAAATGTGTATTAAGTAAGAGTAAATATTAATAGGTGCTTAGTGAGGCCAAGAGTGCTAGAGGTACATAACTATTAATATTTGACTTTGAAGAAACTTCCTTTGCTTACTTTCAGATGCTGAACTATACTCCAATAAGTAGGACAGTGAATAGTTGCAGATTCAAAAAAGAGATAAAATCTGATTCAAACCCAAAATCTGTAAACATACTGTGATTGTGTGCAAAGCATTAGTCGGAGAGAGCTTGCTAATGCTGACAGATCCCAATACTGCACTGATCACCTCTACAAATTTTAATTATATTTTTATGCATGAGGATGATGAGAAAATGGTATAACAATGAGGAGCCAAAAATAGAAAGGAAGATTTTATTTTCTAATAATATGTGGTCTGTGCTCTCACATCTAAAAATATGTATGAGCTTAATCAATAATTGACCCTGGGATTGGTTTGCCTTTGGAACAAGTCTCAGCAAAGTCCCTTGAAAAGTAAGATAAATAAACAGTACTTAGACAACCTTAATTATCTTCATCAATTTAGGACTGAATTCAGAAAATGTTAGGGAACAGCAAGATAGTGAGCAGGCCACTTTCTCTAGAATCTTCCATTTTCTTATCTGATTACTGTCTCTCATGTATTCTCCTTTTCTTGAGACATCTGGAATTGTCAAGCGAGGTAGAGTGGAATATTTAGAAAAACCAATTGTTTCTGTTTTAGACAGAGCATGTCTAATACAAGTCTATTGTATTCATTGTATTGGAACTATGAACTGCTTGAAAAAAATCAACCAAAAAATAAAAACACAAAGGATCTCTGACTCTTTCTCTCTGAAATAAAAGTACTTTCATAGTGGTAGGGAAGTTTTTACCCGCCTGGAGAATAAATCTGAATGATGTGGGCTGACTGCTAATGTTTACAAGCTGATGAGATGCTGTGAGATTTCCCTGCGGATACAGTCTTGAGTAAAGGACTAGCGAAATTACTACAATCCTACCACACTGAATTAGTTGAACAGGCTAATCCTCACAAATGGATAGGATTTAAGATATGATTGTGAGATTTTTATCCAATTGCATAAATCTATGTATAGAAGTAGGTTCAGATTTATAGACACTGAATATAACAGAAAAAGATATGGACATTTTCATCTAACAACTTTTATGTACATTTTAAATCATTGTTTAGTATGTGTTTCTCTCAATAAAAGTAGCATGCTGAAATGGAGGCATTTGTTGCAATAAAATATAAAGCAAAGCTATTATATTACTAGCTCAATAGCACAGTGCCTTAGGTATTTAGGGAGTTATATATAAAACTCTTTGCCAAAGACACCAAATATACAGTTGGTAGGACACTAGCTAAGTCTAGGAGGATAGAGAAGTTTAGAATCTTGCTTTTAAAAAAATTAACTCTTTACAAAATATGCACATGAGAATCACTAACATGTTAAGGATTCTTTTTATTTAAATAAAATATACAAAAGGTATTGTGGTGATAAGTATGTACCTTTAAAAGAATTTCAAATACTCGGTCTTTTGAAAAAATTCTTTGCCAACATACTTTATTATCCCATATAACTGAATTGCTTGGTTTTCTGTGTTCTGATAAACTTCCTTTCTATATAATTCTAATCCAAGAGATTTTAGAATACACACACACACACACACACACACATACACCTGGGTCAGAGAATCTGTTCATTTCAGAGCTGCATGGAAATTTTGAGATATTTAGTCTAACTCCAGCCTCAAGTTAATAGACTTGAAACTGGGCTCACAGAAAGTAAGCCATTGCCCCTAGTCTATAGTGTGCAAAATCTGGGAAAAATTTGATATTTAGGCTCATAGTCATTTACCTTTCTCCATTTCACCCTCTGTTATTACTTCACAACTATTCCCTGTACATGTTTCACCTTTTGGCTTGGTATGATGCCTACATGTATTCCTTTCTCCTATACCTAAAGATGGTTGTGGTGATTTCCTGTATTCCTCCAACACAGCAAATATGATAAACACATAAGGGTCCAACCTCATGGTGTATGTGTAGGCCTTATATATTGAGATGATTCTTTTCCTAGATGGAAAAGACATTGGTTTCAAAATCAATGTTGTAAAAAAAAAAAAAAGAACTAATTTTTTGTAATATATGTTTTGATCATGTTCCTTATTAGATCCATAAAAATAACACAAAATAACTTTATATGCACTGACTTTTGAAATGTGTACAAAGTTTCTTCATCTGAAACATTGTCAATCACACTGTCATAAACATACAACGCTTCTGGAAAGGGTGTGTCCAGTGTATGGGTCATTTTAGAAATGTGATGTATTTGTCAGGTATTTCTATTCTTTTGGTAGCCCATGAAAGATGTTATTGAAAAGCCAGAGAGAAGAGGGAACAACTCTACCTCATCATTCACACTAAACCTTCATGATGAGATCTTAGATTAGACATACTTTCATCCTTGATGTTAAGTCAGGGTAAATATTGAAATAAACCATTCTGTGTCTTTGGTCCTAATTTGTCTTTTCCTAAGGAAATAAAGGAGAATCTAGTGCTGCAAAAAACACCTGGGATTTTATCTGAGATAAAACCACACACTATATTAGGCTAACATAGTAGAGCCTTTTATAGTTCCAACGTACTTTAAAATACATTACCTCATTTAGACTATATCCAAGTATTTAACCACATATGTTCCTATTTGGGAACTGTGAAGTAAGGCCTAAGAAGATTTTTCAAGGCCATGAATTTAACAAATGCTCTACTTATTATTTTTATTCTTAGCTATTATTTTCAGTCCTAAACTTCCCAGTGCTGCACAATGCTGACAGCTTTTAACCTACACGTAGAAGGTGGAATCCACACTTAGGGACTATTATGGCCCAGTGGAAAGGGTATTTGTACTATGGAAAGGGCCAAGAGCTCATGTGAATGCTTTGTCACCAGTGTGCCACTATCACGTGCCAGTAGGGCTTTTTTCTAGTTATTCTGCAGGATATAAAATGTTTACATGTTTTCTTCAGTCACCTTAATCTCAGGATTTCACCTATTCCATGACTTAGACGCCCCAGTGAGAATGTTTTGTGAGATTGAGTCTTAAAGAAAGCTATATTTTGCCTTCCTTTTCTACTTGTGAGCCTTTTTGATTGAAACTCTTCCCTTACTGATGTCATCCAGATCAGCTCAAGTAAAACATTTGACAGGTCCATCTGTGTCCACAGTCACCCACAAACATGGGAAACTGCCACCCATCTGCCTCCCTAAGCTTTGTTTTGTTCCCATCCTGATTATTTTGTTCTCTTGTAGCCACAGGCAATATTTATTAATACCCTTCTCCTTCCAAGAAATGTGAAGAGAATGGATCTATGCTAGCTTGTGCTCCCAAAAGATGTTATAGAAATGCACATGTCATTGCACTGTTAATTACATGCATTCTAAAGGTTCTCTAGCAATATCCTCATATTTTAATGAACATGTTAACTTCCTCACATGGACTCACTATGAACCATTTCAATTGAATTGTGGGTTATAAATTTTTCTGCACATTTCACAAATAGGTTGTTTTCTCTTAACGACAACAAATGTTATAAATTTGGGGGCACTATTTAGATTCAATTGCTTTCTTGTCTATTGCATACAATATATGATGGCATTCACTAATCTTACCAAGAGTTGATTACTTACATCTGTCTCTATTTTACTTCGCAAAAAAACACATTTTTCGGTAAAACAATGACATGATGATTTCAAATCAGGGAAAATGCAAATAAGAGACTTAAGATATGAAGCAATTCAAAATTTTCTTTATCATCTTCCTGGGACACTTTAAAATGAAATTCCAATAGCAACTAATGATGTTAGGATTCAAACCATTCTGTAAATATGATGAGAATTCATAATAGTCAAAATTTAGAACAAACAAACATGTCAGTGAATTTCAAAAAAAAATTATTTGAATCAATTTTAATCATTGCTTTTAAAAAAAAGTCATAGTATTTGGAACATATCTATAGGATTAGAGCTCAGTGTACAAATTTACAGCCATGTCATATGAATTCAAAATCTTTTGAGATATACACATCCACCATTGTCATGTAGCTTTGAAATAATGCAAAGGGCCAATTTACTGTTTACTAGCTATTGCCTCTGATTCATTTTCCTCAGTAGGTAACATCACTCATACTGAAAGTATATGGATGAAATGCTAGAGCATGACAGTGCAAAATAATTTTACTCAGGCAATGACTTCATCTGTATTTTCAAAATCTGTAGCTTTTCCTCAAAGATTGATTTCATGTTGTGATTTATTTCTTGGTGCTCAAAGAACTTTAAAGGGTTTTAAACCTCTACATGTATTTTTGAACATACAATCAATTTAATATCTATGACTAATGCAAAGTTCATTTTGTGCATATGAAGTTTACTGTAAATAGTATCTGAAATGATTTGATTTTTCCCCCATTCTTTTATTAGGTAGCTGATCTTTAGATTTTCAAAAAAGGTTTGTTAAATGAGATAAACCTCGGTTAATATTATAGAAGACAAATTATTGCTATGGCTATTGATTCTTTCCTTTTTTTATGCAGAAACAAATTAGAGATGCTTAAAATTCTCATTTTTTAAATTCAGGAGAATGTGTACATAATTAAATGTATTTCTGTGTAAATGCAATAGCACCCTCTGGAGGTCTGGAACACTTTGTATAACTTCCATAAATCAATGTCGTCTTTCGTTAACCCTACATATTTTTGTTGACTTAGACATTTAATATTTTATATTTTGATAATCATGTTTGTCTCTTAAAGTGATTAAAAACATTCAATCTATTATTACTTTCTATCACACATTCATTGTGATTTGTGTGTCATCTCATTTGTAATGCTACAAAGTAATAACAAAACATACAATTCAGCTGATCTTGATGATGTCTCCATAACTTTTCTATTTATTATCATGTGAAAATATTTTCCAAATAAGAAATGACAACTTTCATTTCTAAAATCCCTTATTATCTGGTTATATGTAGACAACAGGAAACTAATTTTAACTCCTTTGAAGATTCTTCATGGAAACAGTTACTTTCATTCTTCAAATCCCTGATCAACAAACACAGCTGTGGTTTCTCTGTGGTTTTGAAGATAATTTATCGGAGAAAGGAGAATTCGGAAAGTAGCAGAGGTCAGAAAACATCGGAAAAAATATTCATGAGTCACTGGAACACATTCAAGGACCAAAGTGACTTCTATTGTGACATAATAATATAAATAAATGATCCCATAATCATTGGCCTCTCTGTAACAGCTCTGCCTACAAAGATCTTTTTGAAGTTTGGGGAGATGCAGAGTTGTTCATCCATTATAAAGAAGAGGATGAGCATATGACTAATACTGGGTAAGAGGAAATAATGTCATTCAATTCCGAATGAAGCCCAGGCTTGCCTCTCCCTGAAGGTTGTTCAAGAGGCCACATCTTAGCTAGGAGGGGGGATATTGGAATGGGATTAAGTCCTCAGTGAAACATGACACGCAGTTGGGCTGGCCTCTGGGAAGGCTGGTCTCCCTAGGCTGTGATCAGAAGAGGCAGGGGATCTACAAAACACTGTTTCCTTGAAGGTAAAGGAATGACTGTGAAAATGTCACATGTGGTCCTCGAAACTGTTTCATGCAAGGACAACAAGCAAACACAAAAACAAACGGAATTATAATAGTAACCCCAAGCACTTGAATACACTCAAACATGGATATACAAGTATATATATATATATATATATATATATATATATATATATATATACAAAATTATAATTTCTAAACAGACTAAAATGCATAGGAAAATGTTAACACCAAAATGACTATATATTTAATAGAGAATAGGAGAAAAAAGGTAGAAGATAGAATTGCCTTGGTCTTTCTTTCCTGATATTTTTTTCTTCTCTCCATCTTTCTGCTCCCCCATCTCAATGATAGGTAAGTTATGAGAAGATTCAGGTCAGAATTCTGCCAGCAAAACTAGGGATTTTAACCACATTAATCATTACAGAATTTAAAGATTTTTGTGCCATGTCATCTGGATTTCGACACTGTTTTTTCTGAGTTCATCCAGCTGTAGGACCATGGATAAGATTCTTTGTGCTCTGGTTTACACAAAGTGGTCAGGAGAGTTACATGATGAGATGCTTGCAAAGTATTTGATGGTGTCCAATACAGAAACAAAGGCTGGTTTTCATACAGTTTTAACTATTGAACAGATACTTGCCCAGCACCTATATGGACCAGCCACTATTTAAAGCACATTGTAAATATTAATGAATTTACTCTTCCTAACAATACTATGAGGGAGCTAATGTATCATCATCATCATCATCATCATCAGGTTAACAGGTAAATCTGAAACTCAAGCTAAGTAACTTTTCCAGAGCTATCCAGCTAACAAGTACTAGAGCCAGAATTCATTCCCAGGCAATCTAGATACAGAGTCTACACATTTAGCTACAAGGTAGTCCTGCAATGGTACTTTTGCTGTTGTCACTGTTGTTGAACAAAATTGTCATATAACATTCTGTTTAAAAATTTGTCCAATAAACCCATATCACAAGATAGTGATGATTACTTTACTTATAGATGTAAATATGGCAACATGATTAAGATATAAGTGTAAGTGGAATTTGTCTGAGAAATAATGCATTTGACAGTCATGAAAACATAAACCATCTTGGAGTTTCTCAAATTGTCCTTCATATTTATTTCTTTATATTCATACTTCCCTTGGTGGTCATTAATTTCTGAATGATCATCCCCCTAACCTCCAGATTTGAAGTAAAAATGGAAAAGAAAAGGAGGAGGAGACACAGGGCCCATGACCCTTCTTACACCCTCTGCACCCAGTTCTTTGACTCTGTGTATGCCCTGGCAGTAACCATCACAGTGCAGTGGGTTCTCCTTCAGAACTATTCCCAGCAATTCTCATAGCTAAAGGAGTTGTAGAAAGGCCCATTCTTCAGAATAGGGAACTTAGTCCAGTGGTATTGTGCTTTTTCAGTTATGGAAGAGCAATGGCAAGTGCCCTAAATGTCCCTAGGAATTTTCATGTTGTGTTTATACCAAGTTCTCTTTGTAAAGGACTCATTGCTTACTTTAGTGCTAAGACTGTGAAAGGGCATCTGTCCACATTCCTCTTAATCACTGGACTGACCTCAAACTCAAGTGTGCATCAGAATTTCCCCAGAGACTATGATTCACTAAGTTTAGAAGCGGGCCCACAAAACTCTGTATTTTCATGTGATCCTGATGCAGGTGGCTCAAGGATTGCACTTAGAGAAAACTTTCAGGACCAGTAGTACTAGGGAACAAAAGGAAGGGGTGGTTCAGGGTCTCCCAGAAGCTATTTCAAATCCACATGCATGGATGCCACACCAAATACAAAGAATCAGAATCTCAAAGAGGCAGGGCTGACCATGTGCTTCTGGAAACAAGTGCTGACATTTCCTGCAGCTCTCCCCGACCTTGCTCTCTTCTGGAATTGTGATTCGACAGCTGTGTTAGGTTGAACCCCAGGAATTCAGGAACACTTCCAGGCCTTTTCTGTGGCCAAACATGCAGGTGTCTCCTTTTAGCCCTCTTACTAAAGTTCTACTTATGTTGTTTTTTAAAAAATATTGATTCCATACAGTGTTGTTGTTATTATTATTATTTTGTTTTGTTTTGTTTATACATTGGGGGTAGAGTGAGCTGAAAAAAAAAAAGAAAAACATAAGAAAAATTATTTCAAAATTACACCTCTAGAATTAAGATGAGGGCTTTCACTAAGGCCATGTACTTAATTCTGATCGTTCTGAACCAGGTTTGTATCCAGCTTCATTTCCCCTTTCTTCAATAAAAGATATGATATTGAGGGATTGTCTCACATCACGGAAATCTCTGAATCTAAGAGTAATGTTAGGAACAATTAATTTTCTCTTAAGCCCATGACCTAAAAGGCACAAAGCCATACTTTTCATTTCATAATTATCTAAAGATAACACTCTAGAAATTATCATAAAAATGAACAAATGGACAGCTCAATCCATAAGTTAGTCACAACTGATTTTTCACAAGCTCTCCACTTCCACTCAGCTATCAACATCAAGAAAAGGGCTGATTTATTCTCTGCAAGCTTCATAATGAGCACATGGACTGAATAAACTGAGTGTTCTATTTACTCCTGGTTACAAACTGACAAGGTTGCCATTGGACCAAGAAAAATGTTTGTAGCATGATTATTAATATCTGTTAAGAACCCAGAGTCTGGATTGTGACCACAAAATTTATAATACAAAATTTATAGTCTGTCAAACACTGAAAGTCAAAAACTAAAAACAGGAAACAAACTAAATGTAAAAACATAGGCTAACTAAGAACAAGAGTTAACTACTATCTTGGCAGATACCATTCTTTTATTTTTAAACACATTTTGGTTCTAATGGGACCATCTTGAGGCTCAAAGCTAAATAATTAAAATAGTGTGTGCAAAAATGCTCATACTCCCAATTTCTGATATTGCTACTGATTGAAAAGAGTGATAATCAATGAAATGACTAAGTTCAAAACCCTTTTAGACCACAAGTGTTATTCGTTCTGGTCATCAGCTTTGACCTGTTAAACAGAGCCTCCAAGTGGCAAATAAGACCCATGTACATTTTATTCTTTTTTCTCTTTCCAAGCAGCAAAAAAAAAAAAAAAAAAAAACCAGGGAGAGAGCTCAAAGCTAAGCACAAGATGGAGAAGAAATAATAGTAAAATGTATTATGATTGAAGAAAAAAGAATTTAAAAGACATTTTCAAAAATATTCTCTTTGCATAGTCATCCATTTCACAAACATTTATTGAGTACCTTCCACATGCTCGACTTTGGAGATGTAAAAGTCAGGCACTTGTTTGTCATCTAGGACAGAGTTTTCCAAAGTGTGAAATCAATTCAACAGGTTGTGACCACCCTTTCTTTCAAAAACAGATCACAGTAGAAAATATTAAAGCACATTGCTCACCGTAAGGGAATATATTTCATGAAGCTGTGTTTCAGTCTGCATTTGTGTGAGTATGTGCATGTGTGTGTGCTCAGGCTCACAGTGTAAAAATGTATTTTTAATGGTAGCTGCATTTAGAAAGTTTGAAAGATACTGTTAAAAGGGTCTGCCAGAGGAATAGACAATTAAATAGATAATAACAACATATGACAAGTGCACTTTTACAGGAGTGGAAAAGCAACCCTGAAATCTAAAGTGAATGAGTAGCTTACCTCTGCCTGGAAAATTGGAAATGACTACTGAGGGAGAGTTTTGGTATTTAAACTGGGTGCAAAATGATAAACTTGGAGGTAGAGAGGGAGACTTGAAGAGGACATTCCCGGCAAAAGGAACAAATTGTGTGAGTTCTGAAAGGGAGCACCGTGTTTACAGTGTGGTGAGAGTGCATCTGTGTGGGAAGTGTGAGGTTAATGGGGGGCAATGAGAAGGGAATGGCATGTGATAAAAGCAGAAGTGCATATGCAACAGGCTGGCCTTTGAGGAGGGGAATGACAATGACAGGTCCAGTTTGCTTTGCTATTTGTTTTTGAGAAGGTAACAAAGGTGGACTGGAAAAGAAAAAAAAGGCAAGATTTTGCAATCATCCAGGCTAATAATGCTGATGAGGATCTGAGCACAGTAAAAGTGGAGAGGAGAAATGCCACCTTTGGGAAGTTATTCTAATATAGAATCCTTATGATTCATATGTCCTGTGTGGTCGATGATTCAAGAGTAATCCTATTATTATAGAACTACCAAAGCAAAAGCATCAGAATGTAAGAGAAATCTATTTTCCCCATTGTTTATACCATTTTATGTTCAATGGTGGGCAATTGTGTGATTTTTTTAAACCTGCATTTTTAATCTGCTAAATGGAAATGCATGTGATATAATTTAAAAGCCTTCAATAAGAGGTTTATAATTTGTACTCTTTGAGCAGACTATGTTGTATCATTGTAATGACATAATTCTGCATTGTAAAACCACACAGATTGTGGTGTCATTGTCACTGTGTTTCCAATGTCTCACTTTTTGAACCAAAGACACCAAATACAATTAGCCTAAAGACGTCAGAGAAAGAACATACTAATTGTTTTTATTTTACTTAAAAACAAGCTTAATAAGTGAATTCAATTAAGATTTTACATAGCGCAAACTTATTTGTGTAAGAGAGAAAATAAACCATACTGGTCACTTTATCAAAATAATAGGAAAGTTCTGTTTCCCTTCTAACCTTGTTTACACCAAGACCCATAAGCCTGCTAACGTTATTTTCTTTTCCTGCTATAGTGAGAACACATCTTTATGACACATTTTAAACCTTCTATCTGGGCATCACAGAACCCTTACTCCCTAACGTAAGGTATCCAATTCACAGAAAAATGCAAATAAAAATAAGTCAACTTAAGCTTTGGGGAGTCCCTAGACTTGTGACTAGGGACTTGTGACCCGAACATCTGTTGATTTGCACTAGAAGACGCTTCACCATTCCCCTTCCAAATACAAGCGGAAATAACCACTCTCGGCCATGTTTAGTTTTAGAATTATAAAAGTCCACATTCAAATAAGTCCCCAGTTGTCTTTTAAAAATTGAGTACATATGGCCAAATTATGCCACATGTGTTGTGGTATGTGATGCCCTATAAATGTAACGAAGTGGAGATTTCTTCTTTCTCCATAGTAAAAGCTTATGATGACTCTCCAGATACCGTGGAATCAAGGAACATGGTTTGGAGAAATCAGTGGGCACTGACTGAGAATTTGAAGTCTTGGAATCTAGCTTTTGTTCTTTCTCCAACTGAAAGATGGATGACTGTCCTTCAACCTTCCTTAAAGTTTGTTCAGCCTAAAAGCGGGGCTTATGATTAGATGGATGTTAAGATCCCTTCAAGCTCCAAAACTCACTGATTCTATGAAAATCTTATAAAAAGAGAGAGAAAGTAAAGTGCCTTCAGCCTGCTATTTTGATTAGATGCATCTGGATTGGAAATAAAACAGACAAAAATCATGAGGAATTTCAGTTTGGGCACCATCTGCAGAGCTCCCAGGTGGAGAGGAAAGGCAGGGGTAGTTATTAGGCTTGAAAGCAATTTGTTTGTAAATGCCTCTAAGAATGGTGGATTGTGTCCTGTTCTCTATAAAATGCCTTCTCTGTTCACCATAAAGTGCAGATTTTATAGTTTCACATGACTAGCCTAAGAATTATTAATAATACTTATTTGTTCACTATTCTGCACGTAGGTGGAGAATAAAGAGTAAATAAAGACTTGTTCTCTCATATTTTCCATATCTAGGATTTCTTAAACTTTTGAAAACCATTAGTTCATGTAAAGAGACATTGTCTTTGAGTGAGTTTATGGCCTTGTCTTCATAAGAGAATTTAAAATTGCACATCTGGTAATAAACTATGATTGTGAGTATTGGCTGAGATTCTCCCAGAGAATAAGTCCTTTCTCATTGAAATGTGAGACTCAGTTTCTCTATTGAGACACTTTGAATCTTGATGAGTTTATCCTTTTCCACGGTTTTCAGTTCTGGAAGAAGTTAACAGATGGAACAAGCAACCAGCAGAAAAATATTCCTGTTGAGGAAATCTTAGCAAATGCCCTGGGAGAGTGCCCCCACCTGAAAAGGGCTAATGCTGTCTTTCAACATTAACTAGATGAGTTCTAGTAACAAGCCCACGTCAACCCTTTTTATAGGAAATCAACTCCTAATATCAATGTAAAATTAAGGAACTATTTTCATGGAGTCCAGGATTAACTCAGGTACATAACACCATTTTTAATTTGAAGTGGCCCTGGCCATTTTGCAAACTATCATCCTTGCTTTCCTACAAGCAGAAGTGCATTCTGCTGTTCAGTTGGTGAGGCTAGTTTGAGTGAACGTGTCAAAACATGAGTGTGATCAACTGACTTTAAATGTGTGCTGTTCTTTAGTGGATCTTTATGTCAACATGGTGCTCAGGCTTAAGGGCATTCCAATCGAATAGGAAACAAAATGCATACACATTTAATATGTGCTATTATTATCATTTGTCTAGGAGGAGAAATATCTGTTCAATATTCAATGCTTCCACCCACTAATGTTTACTGGTATGTTTCATGCTCACACTAACCATGTTAAAACAGTTTTATTTCCAGGGAGTTTGCTCCTTTTGCTCAAGGCTGTCTTCCCCAGAACTATCAGCATTGTTAAGAAACCACATGTGGCTAGTGGCTACCATATCAGAGAGTACAGATTTATTCTTCAACTTTCAAAAAATTCCTAAATTTTTTGGCTAGTGACCACCCAGATCCTGAAATCTCAGAGAGTTGTTCCTGATGGTCTGCCATTCTTGGGCTGCTGAAAGTGCCCTTTTTGTCTTATGAAGTATAACTCAATGTCAAAGGGGTTTATGTAATATTTAGACTTGTATTACATGAAATTAATCTTAACATGAAAAATCTTTTGATTACAAAGTATGCTTTGTCAGTGATTGATTGACTAACTCATTTATTCATATAATAATGCCACCATTTACTTCTATTTATATTCTTGAGCTGTAACAGAAACTTGCTATTTGTGCTATGCTAGTAGGTGGATTACATGGTTATCATAATCTTTCCACCTGTTTTACTAGGCTCGCTGGAAATAACAACGTCTTATTTTCTTTGTTAATGACTCTCCCTCAAAAACGCTTTCTTCTTAAAGAACCAAAACTTTGGGATGATGCAATGACACTATCTACAGGGAATTCTACTCTTCCCCCACCCTCCACCTGTGCCCCCACCTTATTGGTATGAAAGGAATAAAATTCTTATATTTATCATGCCTTCTTCACAAATATAGTGGTATAATAGGTAGTATAATAATTATTAGAAAAGGGCTACCAATTTATTTCAGTCCTCCCTGGACTTCTTTTAAAAAGAGAATAATACATAGTTGCTAGTGAAAGTCTTTGGCCATCCTCTTACTCATTGAAGGAGAGGAAAATAACAATATAACCCCTCATAATTTTGCACAATGCATTCTGCCATTTGGTGGAGTAAAATCAGGGTGATCTTCAAAACTCACACTCTGACCCTTGGTTATACTGATTTACATTGTTCTTCCCTTTCCCTGCATTTCCATGAATAAAATGAATTAAGGAAAATAATGATGATGATGATGACAATAATGATGATCTTCTAATATACTTATTTTTCCACATTAACAGGATAAGGATGGATATGCAATATACTTATATGATTTCATATGTTGATTTCTTTATTTACAAAGAAGCTCCCTTTGTCTATAGTGACAGAAGACAAGAACAAGTTCATTAATAAAACACTTAGTAAACATTTACTGTCTACTATGTACTCTGAATTAATACATATAAAAAATAAGTATGAAATAGGATCCCAGCTCTTAGAAAAACAAAGGTAATGCTCAAGAAGCTATTGTGGACTGAAATTTGGAATTCATTACTACATTTCTGGAAATATCTATAAGCACTTTACATTTTAATGCTATTGGACTTCAGAAATGACAGAGATCAGTGAGGGCAGGAGTAAACAAAAAGATTCCTAAAGCAGGTAGCACTTCAGCTGTGCCTTAATGAGCACATAAAATATGATGAGGCCCCTGGCAAGACAGATGACATTCCAGAGACAGAGTGACTCAGATACAAGTTGGAAAGGTCCTGGAAAAACACAGTAGTGGTAGAATGGAGAGGTTGGCATGAATGAACATCTTAAAAGGAAAAATAGAAAGTGAGCCCTAGTTACACATACAGCATGTGCACAATGGAAGATATTCCATTGTTCTTGATTCCATAATGTCATGTTTTAGCAAGAATTATTAAGCCCTAAGATTTTCTTCTGATCCTCAGAACTTCACAAAGACACCAGATGGTGGTGGCAACTTCTCCTCCTTCTGCTCCTCCTCCTCCTCTTCCTTCTCCTTTTGCTTATCTTCCAGTTTTTTTAATGTTCTTCTTTTATTTATGTTTGCATGTTCTGAATGCCATGAGCCCACTCGATATCAGAGGACAGTTTTAATCACATCAGTATTGTAATTTCCTTACAAAAGTGACTAAAGAACAAGTGAGTGATGCGGAATGAGAGGCAGCAAGTTGTAACAGACAAGCGAAGTATTAGACACTGGATTCCGGGGATTCAGCATTTCTGGAAGTGTTTACTTGTCCCTTCCAGAAGGGATCACTGGAGTGCTACCAAAAATGGCAGCTGAGGAATCCAAAATTATTACCATTACCCATTATTAACGTTACCCAAATTATTTTCAATGTTAATTTATACTTAAAGGTTTCCTTGTGCCTTTTATGCAATTAGAGTAGTCTTTCATCATTAATATGCTAAATTAATAAAAGTCACTTTAGAGATGCAATGTGCCTTTCTAAGTAATTAAGTACTATTAGAGAGCCAGAGATCTTAGGGAGGAACAATCTAAATGTTGAGCAGCTTTTTTATCTTGCTCTTCATATAAGAGTGTTGCCAGTTCAATTCACTGATATTCCAGCACTTGATATTTTGTTGATCTCCGTTCAAATCTGAAAAAATAAAATCTAAAGCCCTTACCATAAATAACCACAAATATAGTGCTCATATAAAAAGTGTTCATATATGCCAAACACATGTAGAATATAGAATAAATATATGCCCAGAAGCCCAGGAAAATATATGCAAATTTTGCTGTAAATTGTCTATTACTGTCACCACTTGTCAGCATGTCACCAAAACAGTAGCTATCTTAGACCATCACTTTCTCTAATGAGTAAATTAAAGGATCGTGGAATTAGGAGAATGCATATTTTTAAGAGTAACAATCATCATAAAGTTATAATGAAAAAATCATAATATTACAGACTCCCCGACTGAAAAAGGGAATCCACTAAAAGGATGGCCTACGTTAAAATTGCTGTTACTGTTAGAAAGCACGTAATGTTAAGTGAAAAACTTGAAGAAAAGTGGATTTATCCTTTCCAATGTATGCTACACATGTCAGGTTTGAACGTGTGGTGTAAGATTATAGAGGAGGCGTAACCTCACAGAGTTAAGCTACAGCTTCTGGGTTTATCCTTGTTGCTAATCTTTTAATTAATTTTGGAACTTTCTTTTCTCTGTTTATCCCCACTGTAGAATCAGCTCAGGCTAAAATTTCATTCACCTATGTAAGCATTTATCTCAGTATTTCATGAGGAAGCCTCAAATTCTAAGAGCTATGCACCCATGTAGATAATTCTAGTACATGGCAGCTTAGGTATGTTATGGGTGTAAAAGCATGTAATTGTCTTCCCTTGTTATAATGAATAATGTTGTAGAAGCCCATGAAGATTCATCCTTCCTAACAGGCCTTTTACAAGTTTCCTGTCAGTCTCCAAGTCAGCCTGGGGCTAAGAAATGAAAATGGGGTGTATGTCCATTTAGTAAATAATCTTTTGCATTTCCATGCAGTCCAGTGGCTCTTGTTATTAAAATTTTTAAATTTTAAAATTGTTCTCCCTCAATTAGCAATTCTCCACTTAAGATCTTTAACTATTATCTTAGTTAAACAGCACTTTTTCAAGGAAGAATCCAGGTCAATGAGGTAGATTTAAAGGGATCACCACAATGGATTATTTTAGTAAAAAATGAAATTGAAAGAAAATCTTAGTCATCTATAATGCTGTATGTTGCAAAAAATCTTTATTGGTAGAATTTTGATATCAGTGATTGAACTTCAGTATAAAAATATTAAAAATATATTAGGGCAATGTCTTGGCAAAGAGAGGGGATAAAGAAAACAGGTTAAGTTGAACAAGATATATTTCTGGCACCAATATTAATATGATTGAGCCCTGACCTTTGGAATATTGCATGCATTATTAATCCACTGAAGACATAGATAATATGACTTTATATGCTTTTTAGGTTATAATTTGAATAACTGGGATGCAGCTTATTTTTTCAGCACCTTGCATGCTGTGAGTGCTCAATAAATACTAAACAACAATAATATGGTATGTAGTGTATTCCTGAGCCTTCATTTGCATGGCCATCTGGAAAACTCTTGTGTTGTAAACACTAGTTTTATTTTGAGTAAGAATGAAATTACTGCAGAAGTTGTTTAGCATTCTTGGTTCAAATCTTTTCCTGCTTTTCACCCTTTCATTTGGTAGAAAATGTGAAATAATCCAAGGAGTCTAAGGCTTTTCAATGTAAGCAGTGGAACATTTGGATAGATTATATTTACATGGTGGCAATATTTTACTAGATTAGCTTCTCATAAATCCATATACTTTTTGTTTTCACAAATCCTCAGCTATTTTTATAGTGATTTGTGTTTAAGGGTGTATAAAAGAAAAAAAAAACATATAGCAACGATCTAGGACAACATCATGAAAATGACTTAAGTGCTGACGGGTACCAAGAGATTCAGGGTCTTTCAATCTGTTTTTGTGATCTTGTTTTTCCTTCCATCTTTCCTCCCTTCTTGCCTCTTCCTTCACTCTCTTTCTTCTTTCCTTTCTCTCCCTCTCCCTCTCTTCTCCATTGCCTTCTTTCCTTCTTCCTTCCCTCATCTCCCATACCTCCTTCCTTCCTGTCTTCCTTCCTTCTCACCCATCTTTACTTCATGTGAACTTGTGCTTGCTTTCCACAGCGCATAGTCTTCCCTGCCTATCATGATTTTCCTCCTCACCAATTATATGTGTACTAAGGTAATTATGCAGTTAGGCCTAATTTTTCTACTAATCTCTTTTTCTATTCATGTATCTATTCATTTATTTATTTTTATAACTGAGATATAATTCACATGCCATAACATTCACCCTTTTAAAGCATGTAATTCAATGTTTTTTCATATACTCACAGAGTTGTGCAAACATCACCACCACCAATTTTAACATATTTTCCTCACCCCAGAAAAAACATGGTATACCCGTCAGCACTGCCTCCCCATGTCTCTCCAACCCCTTTCTTCCAGGCAGAGGTTACCACTAATCCACTTCCTATCTCTATAGATTGGCCTATTCTGGAAATTTCATATAAATAGTATCATACAAATGTGAACTTTTATGAGGGTCTCTTTCATTTATCATAATGTTTTCAAAGTTCATCCATGTTGTAGCATGTATCAGTAATATGATCCTTTTTGTTGGCAAATAATATTCCATCCTATGAATACCATATTTTATTTATCCATTCATCAGTTGGGTTGCTTCTTCTTTTTGGACATTATGAATAATGCAGCTATGAACATTCCTATATTAATTTTTATATGTACATAGAAGTGAAATTGCTGGGTGATATGGTGGTTTATGTTTAACCTTTTAAGGAACTGCAAACTGTTTTTCAAAGTGTCTGTACCGCATTACATTCTCATCAGTAATATGAGGTTCTGATTTTTGCACATTCTTGCCAATATTTATTGTTATCTGTCTTACCAATTATAGTTATTTCATTGGGTGTGAAGTGGTATCTCTCTGAGGTTTTTATTTGCATTTCTCTAATGGCTAACATATGCTTATTAATATTTTTAATCTATTAAGTAACTGATATAATCTAAAAGTTGTTGAACAGGGCGGGCCCATTTGTGTAAGAAGCACAGAGATGAATTGGGAGGTACAGAATAGAGGTAACCACCTCTAACCCTCACCAAAAAAAGATTAGAATTAAATTCAAAACTACTGAAAACAGTCAGTGTGGCACAAACAATCTACAAACAAAATTCTGGGAAACCAACAAAGTCTTTAGATAAGCCCCCATGAGAGTAAAAGGATATTAGTGGACTGGCTATTACATGTTGTCATTACTAAGATGGAAGACAGGTTCTCAATCCTGGCCATAAGTGTTTGGCCATTTATCAGTCCTGGTCCTGGCAGGAAACAAATTCTGCCACATATTCAAAGGAGATAATTTAAAAAGGTTTAACAAAGGAACCATTTACAGAGATGTGGGTAGGGTTAAGGAAACCAGTAAGAGATGGTGGAGCACCCAGACACTAGGAATGATGCTGAACTATTGCTACTCTTGGGTCTAAAGGGTCAAGGGTAGTGCTGAAAGTTATAATGATAGAAGAGGAGCCACTAAAAGGAAGCCATGGTCTTTTGTAAATAAATGCAGCCAATACTAAAGCCATATCCCAGGATGGAGAGAACCAGAGTGAGGAAGAATAAATACCCTGATCTTTCCCTTTTTCTATTCTCCCAATCTCCCACCACAAGGGTACAGAACATAGCATGGATGGAGAGAACCAGAGTGAGGAAGAATAAATACCCTGAACTTTCCCTTTTTCTATTCTCCCAATCTCCCACCACAAGGGTACAGAACATAGCAGAGAAGAGCAGATAGTGGATCCCAAGTGGCAATCAGATAAGCCACTTAGGCAGAAAGAGTGGAAATAATGTCTTCAATACTGGCAGTGACAACATAAAGAAATAGAAGGACTTTCAAATTGTTCATGGTTGACCTGCTTTCCCAAAGCCTCTACCTTTGATGTAGACAGTAGCAACATGAAAGTCCAGCTGATGCAACTAAGATTAACTCCAAGTGTTTCCACCTCTGGACCCTGGACCAAGCAGTAAAGAGGAACAATAGACTAGCTATCTAGTAATGGGGAACACACTTTGGCACCACTGAAAAGGCTGAGGATAGATTGATTACACTCTCCAGCCTTCATCTGTGACCCTCTGACTTTGGGCAGCAGAGTTGCGAACCAAGATGGAACAACTTAGTATAGGAAAACAGGTTCAGGTAGCAGGGAAAGAATGTTCCCAAATGTTCTTACTGCAAGTACTACATCTTTACCTATAAGATAAGAAAAAATATGACTCAAGAAAGTGCTCTGAAAGCTTTCCGACTGCATCAGGTGACAGGGGTGGCCCATAGCAGAAAGATAATGGAATTCATGCCATCTGGGTTGATGGGGTCTTGAGTGATATTTGGGATCACTATGATAGAGCTGCCATTCACACTGTAAACTGTAAACTATATATTTTATATTAATATCATCTCTTCCTGTGTATAACAAACCTATTATAGATTTTTTCTTATGATGATGACAATTATTCTTGAGTATAATGATAATTATAAACTTTATATTACCTCTCACACTTGGTCTAATTATTAGATATATTTTAATGTTAAAAATCAGGTTCAAAACATAAGGTCTATTGTTTAAATGCATTTTCAATCAGAATTAGATTATTATTACAAAACCCATGACTTAGAACAAAGAAAAAATTTCTAAGGCAAAAGTTAAATAAATATAAACAGTTTGGTGGCCTACAGGTTAAGGAAGGGACTGTTCCAAATGGGTAAGTCCATAAAAGAGCAACTTCAGCAAAGACTTGAAGGAATATTTAGATTTAAAAACAAAATAGAATAAAACTAAAGTACATTTTCTTTTATTTTTTCTTATATTATAGATTCTCTCTGGGGTATCGTGTTTCAAGTCAGTTGATTTCAGGTGAGAAATCTGAATTCTCAAAAGAAGAGTTTATGCTAGCCATGTTACCCATCATGGAAATTTCGTGTTCAATAAAAACAGAATTGCTCTTTGGGTATCTCATGTCTCTATGGGTAGTTTGTTCCATAATTTTCACCCCTTCCTTCTACCATAAGCACAAAAGATCAAATGGCAAATAGCATAATGTAATCAGTGACCTCACTAATCTAACATCTAACTGAATGGCACATTATGGTGTTTCACTTCTTCAGAGGATAAATATGCCAGAAAATCAAATCATTCTAACGTGGACCAAGCCTATCAACACATTTCTTAATTGTTGACAAATGCATATGTGTGTGTGTGTGTGTTTCATTTAGAAAAACTGCATTGTGTTGTGTTTTTTTTTTAACATATATGAGTGATCCTGTCAATCAACACTTTACATAAGCATGTGTACTATTCCTTCATTTTTATGCAAATCCTTTCTGCAACGAGACAGGTGCATTGTCTGCTTCCTATTCATCATCAAGAAATCCAATAACTTGCCTGTGTACCTACATCTGGTTAGAGTTTGACCCAATGTGTACTTGAATGTGGATTTCAAATATGGGCAGGTGTTAAGCCAATCAGAACTACCAGCAGTCAGAATCTCATTCACCCCTACAAAGGCAACCAGTGATTTAAAAAAAAGAGAGAGATTATAATTTGGAGTCTGATGCCTAGGTCCCTTTTTTGAGGGGGGGGGACAAAGATTTATTTAATTACTGAAGCACCACCGAGTGCTAGGTTCTCTAGAATTCTTTTATACAGTAAATGTAGCAACTTGTGAGAACTGACACACAAAATAAAAATTTGAATTAGCCTTAAAAATAAAAAAAAAACAACTATGCAGCCTGTTTCGTGGTATAGTTTTCACAGTGTTTCGCTATAAAAGTGGCCTTCTCAATGGAGCACAGAAGTCAGGAAAGAGTCGCATTCTGGGGACAAAACAAGTCATCCATAACAAATGGCAATGCAGCAGCTCTGCCTCCTTTTGCCAGAGCCCTTCCCCCACCTCAGCCTGCTCTGAGGAGGACACTGATGCCACCACATATAGGCAGCTATTAATCAAAGAGCCCCTTTTGGATCCTCACATGTTGAGAAGATTAAGGCCTATTTTTAGTTCTCAAGTAACAGAACCGCTAACACATAAGGTCACAATCAGTTGCTCTACAGCAATGAAGATTTACATTCACACAAGAGAGAGGAAGTACAAAACAAGAAAGGCCAAGATAGCATTGAGAACTGTCTGCTGTCTCATGGCTGTGGAACAGCTAACAAACCTGGGAGAAAGGAGAGGAAGAAAGTATGAGCACTGATGTATCAGTGGCCAATATATAACCTTGTATATGTGCCCTTGATTTCTAAGGCAAATTTTTCTGGCAGAATAGGGATTTGGAAGGAAGAAAACCTACTTTGTACCTAAAGCAGATAGAATGAAGGAATAAGGGGAGGAGGGAGGTTGTAGGAAATGTTGATGAAATGGGGCTTTAAAATGACTGAGAAAAAAAATGTAATGACTACATGCTAAACACTAGAAAGAAGGAATGAAAGAAGACGACAAAACGGGAGAAACAGATTTAGCATATATTTTATAAAAAGGTGAAATAGGAAGGCAGGCAGAAAGGGAGAGAGGAAAAGAAGGAGGGATGGAGGAGAAAATGTAATTTTCCATCATAGAACATCCCTTCACTGGTAAAGCACAGGTAGGTTAGACAGGATGTTGCTTCTGGAATTGAGACAGAAGCCAGCCCCTCTACACACTATGGCCACATGGCACGTAGTTGACGCTTCTCTGAGGCCAAAGGAACATGTCAAGTCATCATGAACCTAAATCAGTTAAGAGCTTCCTTAGTCCGGCAAAACTTTCTAAATGACAAACAAAAGTCCCATTGAACTTTCAGGGTAAGAACTACCTCCCCAACCATGATTACAAATTAGAGTATGACAGATCTAGAGACAAAGTGAGCAGAACTGAGTGATTTTGGTTGTATTCAATTCACTTCATTTAATAGCTCAACTTGGTAGCTGCAGGAATGCGCTAATTTAAACCCTGGAGATCTGCTTGCAAGGGTTGGAGGTTAGCCTGATCCATTAGTGCACACTATAGAGATTTCAAACCTATGAGTGGACTAAGGGAGGAAGAAATTCATTCCAGTGGCAGGGAGTGACTGATTCTACCCAGAGGGACACTGACGGTGGAAATGGGATCCCTGGACCAAGATCCCACAGGTCAAACAAGCATTTGGTTTCGTTCTGTTTTGCTTTTTGTCCACTGTGATCCTGCCCATTATTACAAAGCCTATTTCTCCACTAGGCAATTTTGAAAACAGTCCTAACATTTCTAAATGTTCTCTTCAATCCAAGAGGACTGAATGTTAATGAATCGGTCAATGTTGTTGAAATCTCTAAGTTAGGTGAAGCTGACTCTCTAGATAGCAACCAAAGCCCTTCTAAATTATGGTCTTTACCACTTCACGGAGCATCATGATTTGGTGTGTCCACAGTATTCAACAAACGTTTATGGCAAACCTACTGATTAAATTATTTTCCCAACTGTGGGATAAAGGGAATGTGAGGATGAATAAAAAGTGATCTCTGTCCATGAAGAGCTTGGGACAAGGCAGAGTTAAAAAGTACCCGCTCTTGGTTTAATCAACCCATAGTGTTTGAATTAAAAAAAAAAAAAAAACCAACAAAACATTCTCAGCATTATTTCCTGACTTATCCTAGGGGTGAGCTAAATATTTAAGTGTATTATAAAAGATCATATTCTCTTTACTATTTTTTTCTTTCACTTAAGAATTCCCATCAGCATTGAAACTGGAAACATAGTTTGTGGTTTTTCAAAATTTCACTGACTTCAGCATGTTAAAAAGAATACCCAAAAGGCAGATTTGTTTTTCTTCTGTGCTACTTCTCAACTCTTTTCTTCCCCTCCTCCTGCACAGAAAAAAAAAATCTTATAACTATAAACTGGTCTCCTGCTTGGATTAATTTTCTCCACCAAAACAGTGACCATTGTCAAATGCCTTGCATCTCCATGGAAACTGCTTCCTTGGCCATAGACAAAGGTCTGCCTACAATACAATGCCATGAGAGTGTCTGAGGTTGTAGACCCCCTTGTTTAAAATCACAGTGCAAGGGGTATAATGTAAATTTTATATTATTTCTGCCTGTCTGCTGCAGCTGGTAGGCCTGCATTCCAAAATAATATTTTTTCAAATGAAGTAGCAGAAAACAGCTTTACATTTTTGTTATCCCTTCCAGCACAAAATAAAAAATGCCTGTGCTGCCACTACCTGATTCAATCAAGTGGAGTACATTTGATACCCACAGGCTACAAGTGCTGGAAAAGCTGACTTGTATTTTAATTAATAATGTGCTACACTTTCTCAACAGCCAGGCCTTTGGCAATCTGACTTGCTTTGTTCATTATTTGCTGTAAACAATTTTCAAACAACATGTAGGCAACTCTATTTCTGAATATCTCCTGCTAATTCATAACATTAACAAAAATGTAGAGATTTTCTGCTTCCTTGCCAAAAAAGAAAAATCTGATTAAACTTAAATCATAGCCAATGGAGGATTTGGGATGGGAATATTGGGAGTAATAGCTATAAAAGATAAAAACTAATACAAAAATACAGCATATGTATGTGTAAATATACATATGTAGAATGTGTGTATACACATATTGGATATGCCTATATATATGCATGTACACATAGACATACACACATATATATTGCCAGGTCACTAAAATACACATAAAGGATGAGGCCTGAAAATCTACTAGGCAGCAGAACATGGGAAAATCTCACAGTTTTTTTTTTAATGTGGTGCTATAGACTGAATTGTTTCCCCAAAAACTTTATGATCCTAACCCCTAGTGTGACTGAATTTATTGATAGGGCCTTTAAGGAAGCAATTAAGGTTAAATGAGATCATAAGGGTCGAGTCCTGATTCAATAGGATTAGTGTCCTAATGAGATGAGACACTAGAGAGCTGCAGCTCTCTCTGCCATGTGAGGGCACAGCAGGAAGGCAGCCATCTGCAAGCCAGGCAGAGAGCCCTCACCAGAACCCAACTGTGCTGGCAGCCTTACCTGGGACTTCCCACCCTCTAGAACTGCGACAAATAAATTTCCTTTATTTAAATCAGCCAGTCTATGGTATTTTGTTACGGCAGCCTGAGGCAACTAATACATGTGAAGAAGAGGAAATTAACCCTTTGCACTCAGATGTCAAGTGTGACTCGACATGGTTAGCAAAAATTATAGAGATTAAAATTACTCTTTGAATGTATCAATAATTTGAAATATAAAAAAATCCAAATAAATAAGTTTGTGTGAAGAGAAACTCCAGTTTTTTATTCTACTGTTGCGCTTTGTAAAATCTGGGGTACTTAAAAAATTAAATCCCGAGTAGAATAAAGGAATCAAGAAAAAAGCAAGCGAGTGCAAAGGATTAAAAATATTAAATCACTCTCTTTATACTACGAATGGAGGTAAATAATAATTTTCATTTCCACAGGATAGTACCTTCTTAGAATAGTATTAAAGTTTAGGAAGAAGAATTGGTTTAGCCATGAAGAGTAACTTTACAACTGAGTACACATATGCATAGAATAAAAGTTTCCTTTCTTTATATGGTAGTTGATAGACAACAAACCACTTCCCTAACACACTGACTTCACATCATCCCTACAAATTCAGTACAAATTGGTATCTCCACTTTTAAAATAAGGAAACTGATAAACATCACACAGATAGAATTATAAGTGGCATATAAGGAATTGGTAATAAAGCACACACACAGCAGAACAAGAGTTAAAATCCTGACCTTGAATATGGTACATAATGGGAAGCATAAAAGGACCAGCTTTGAAGCCCATTTTTTAAGTATGAGTGACTTAAAGGGAGAATTCAAGTTTTTAATCTAACTTTCTCATCATTCAAGTTAAACTAATACTATACTTCAAAATAAATCACATTTCCATCATATTAACATCACCTACTAATTAAAAACTATTGTAGGAGAACAGTGACTATAACTATAGCTGAGATAAACTTGGGTTGACATCTTCAAACACAAAGCTATTAACACATTCATTAATCCACTTACCATCCATTTGTTTAACAGATATTTAATGAGCACCTATTTTGTTTCAGGTGTTGAGTTTAGGAGTTTACATCTATTAATGCCAGTTCCAATAAACCAACATGTATTGAGAATCCACTACATAGCAACCACTAGACATATAAAAAACTAGATATGCAGAAATACATATGATTCAATGACTGCCTATGAGGAAAAAAATGTGTGAATAAATAATTTTAATATTATCCAATCACATAAAACTATATGGTAGATATAATGATGGCATAAAGTCAGAGACGATCAACTCTTCTTATGGTGAGGAAGTCAAAGAAAAGATTTCATTTGTATTTTTTCAGAGTGAATGGTGGAATATTAGGTGCAAATGGTGAGGAAAGACTTCCTTTCAAGTCTAGTAGGTGGCATAATTACATACAAGGCCAAATAAAGAATAGGGCTAGAGCAAAATCAGCCAATTTCACATATTTTCATCTTTTGTGTGGATGGGGAGGGTGTAACTATGGTATATTATGAAGGGTAAAGAGCAATGAGGATGGAGATGTAAATGGAAACGAAGTTGTAAGGAGATTTAATGCCACACAAAAGAAATTGACTGCATTTTGTAGCAAATTGGAAATAATTGAAGAGTTGGAAACAGAATGCTGAAATTTACAGAAATGTGAAGATAGAGTAATGAGAGACCGGGAAACCAGGAGATAATTGGAATAGTCAAGGTGAAATAACTAAGCACCTGAACCAAACTGGTGGCAGTAAAAATAAAATCCTTTACTGATATAGTCATTCACAAATAGCTCCCAGCTGAATCTCTTATGTCGTGAATGAGACTTTCAAAGTCAGAGAGAACATGTGACTTATCCGATGGCACATCAAACCGAGGCTAGAGCTGGGATCTCTCCTCGTTTTCATTCCAGCCCACTTGCCACAACACATAATGAAAGAATTGTCAGGCACCCTGAGTTTCCATAGAATCCTTGTCTTGGTTTTATAGACTCCCACTCAAGCCTGATGACTTGCTGATCACTTAATCAAGTAAAAACAGCTTAGATGAAGAAGTAAAGGATGCCCACACCACTGAAAGCTGCTTCTTATTTCCCAGTGAGTTCAGTCTTAGGATAACCTTCAGCTACAAGTTCAGCTCTGTAAAGCTGCCCTGTATCCAGCCCATCATGTAACGTCACAGCAGTCTAGCCCCACAGATCAAGGCCTGCAGAGGAATGTTTCCTAAGGGCATCAACAGCATAAAGAGACTCTGTTCTCCTAAGAAATGCATTTGGGGTAACTTTGAACTTCTTGTGGGTCAAGAAGTCCACCTTCCTTCATAGCAACTCACATCAACCTTAGAAAACAACCTACTTTGAATAACATTCAAAATTATTGCTTGGGGTGACAATCTGCTCCTTTAAGTAGGATGTTAACAAGAGCCTTGGCAATTTAACCTTAGACCCTTCATCTAAATTTTTATCTGATCATCACAGAGCAAAACAGCATCTCAATTCCCCCATACTGGTATCACTAGAGTTAAAAACATTAATTTGCATCCAGCAGAATTGGTAACATGGGAATTACCCAAACTGCACCCCAGAGATTCAATTGCTCAATCTATCTGCTGAGTTTAAATGTACTCCTTCACTTCAATTTACTGCGAGAATAGATTAGTATTTCCGAATTCCTAGTAGACAGTGATCTTTGGGCTCTTGAAATTAAAGATTGGAACTTCTGCAAATTCACAGGAATATTTAGTATTGTAAATTATTCTTTTCATAACACTTTCTTTATGTAATAGTAATGAGTGACCATAATATTATAATAAATATAAATCATTTTTGCTGTGACAGGGTTATTTAAGTTTCAAAACTTTTCTGTTAAAAAAGATATAATAATAAATGAATGTTTCATTGTAATTTAAAACATACCTGACTTTCCACATTCTCAAAGTCCAAAATTGGCTGCTGTGATGGCTGGTGTCCGTTGTGACCTAGCTTACTAAGAGGGGTTGGTTCTAGCATTGCCATGTAGGAATTTATTCCTGGTATTTCTTGGGAGAATTTTTTTTTTTCTCTGAATTCTGCATCACATTTCCTTTACCTTTCTTAAAATACTTTCACATTCTTTGTGCTTTTTACTTAATATGACAAATACAAATTATTTAATAAACAAAAAGGATCAAGTTTAATATTATTTGCAAAGAACTATAACCTACAGAGCATACTCAAATATACTCAAATACTGGAAAATTCTAGCGACTATTATTGCATGATATTTGAACAAAGTAATATTCTCATCTCCTAGCAAGTTTAAAGGCACTACACAGAATCAAATGCCAAAATTAACAATTTAGGGCTTATTTTGCTTTCAACACTTGTTTATTTTTGGAGCATCAATCACAGGACTTCTATAAAGTATACTATGTGCATGAACTTATTAATTTTTATTTGCAAAAATGAGGTACCAGTAGCCAGAGACAAGACCACAAACACACATTTATAACCTGGAAAATCTATAACTAAGCAAGACTAATTCAGAATCTTTTTTTTATTGCAGCATAATATGGGGGTACAAATGTTAAGGTTACATACATTGCTCTTGCCTTCCCTCCCCTCTCGAGTCAGAGCTTCAAGTGTGTCCATCCCCCTGACAATGCACCTCACACTTATAATGTGTATATACATCCATCCTCTCCTCCCCCTCCCACCTGCCCAATACCCGATAAATTTTTTTTTTAACATTTTGGTTAGATTTTATAACTTTGCCTTTACCTAGCAAGGGTTAGATTATGCCCTTCCCCTCCCCAACTTTATTCTTGGACTCCACATATCAGCATTTCCTGCATTTCAATTTGAAGTGGTTCCAGTAATGTTACATATTGATTGTTTAGCTTTAATTCTTATAGAATTATAATTATTTTTCTGATTTCTAAACTGATGTTTCTCAGGATTCAGAAAAAAATATAATTCTCCCAAGAAATACCAGGAAGAAATTCCTGCATGGCAACACTAGAACCAACTACTTCTTAGCAACCTGAAGTCACAGCAGGCACCAGCCATCACAGCAGCCAATTTTGGATTTTGGGAATGTGGAAAGTGAATCGATGTCCACAGTGTCTGGATGTTCAGAAGTCTTATTTTCATTCATACAACAATCTTTTAATTTCAATTGAAAAAATAATTTTATTTCAAGAGTATCTTAACCAAATGACTAGAGAAGCAATTACTTTTTAAAATTTTATTCATTGTTTATTATTTATGTTGGAATCAAGGAATCAACAGATATTCATGATACTTGTTTGCCCTGAGGTCTGGAAGGATTAAATGAATTTAGCAAGTCACTTACTAAATCAGTCTCATTATAACAAATGCTAATTATATTTCTCAGCATCTCAGAGAAATTTCATAACCTGTGTAATAGGTGAAGTATGTAGATAAAGAGTAATTATTGCAGAGGTCCCCAACCTTTTTGACACCAGGGACTGGTTTGTTGGAAGGCAATTTTTCCATGGACTTGGTGGGGGTGGCAGGGAGCTCTGCAGTCCCCCCTGGGGGTTAGGGACCACAAGTATTAAAGGACTCCCATTGCTCTAAAGAAAAGAGTATAACCTTTTTAAATGTATAAAAGTACCATAGGCTCTGTTTTCGCACTGATTCCACATTGGTCGTTATTTATACAATTCTTGTGTTTTTCTGTGAATTTTCCCAGGATGCTGTAGACAAGAAGTAGCAACTAAAGACACAGCACAGGCCTCTGACATAGCATTATGACACTTGGTTCCTGGAGAAAAGGGGACATGTCCATCAGGATCTTTGCTCTCTGATTAATGAGGAGGCATTCATTACAGCTCAGGATCAGACAGCACCTCCACATACTGGGAACTTAATTTATTAGTCTAAGGGGCAGAGGTTAAGGAACATCAAAGAGAGAAGGAAAGGAAGGAAAGGAAAGACAAGACACCTCTTAGCTGGAGCGACACAGAGATGTGGAGTTGCAGATGTAACAGTTTTAAAAATAGTAATAATGACACCTAGAACTATGCACACACTTTAAGTGAGTATAAAACCCTTTCAACGATTAAATAAAAGACTATAAATATTGTTTATTCAGCTAAATGTATTATTTTAAATGTACTCATGCCACTGCCATTTGTCTACGTATAAAACTGGTTATATTAAATTCTGCTCAAAGATCAAGAGAAAAACAGGATCAGTTATTAAAAATAGAATTTTTTAAAAGTGCTTACCACCTCTTGCCTAAATAACTAGTGTCTCAGGAGCCAAGTCAATGGGAACGTGTCACTAGGATCATTTGCTTTCAAGCACGACCCTTCTTTGGGTCTGGATGGAAACTAGGGCTGTCTGGAAGCCAGAGACCCAACATAAGGTAGCAGTAGGGCTGACTTCTGCTTTTATCACCTCTCTGCATGGTTGTAGCAATTCTCCAAGAGGGCTGGGACCTCTGCCATCACTCCTTCCAAAAGTGTGTATATCACTTCAGACAGTTCAAAATGCAGTTATTCAAAATTTCTTATTTTGAAAAAAGCAAATGCATTTCTTCTAAGGATTGTGATGCAAGCTATCATATCAACCACAGAGTTTATTATCACTGGAACAAATGATGGTGTCATGTCATTTTAAAGTGTCATAGCTGTGTCGGAAACTGGCTAGCTGTTCACCAGACCTATTTCTTCTTCTTCCTCTAAACACAGGTAGACTGTATTTCCCTTTCTTTCTTTGCAGTTGGGTGTGGCCTCTAAACTAAGTTCTAGCCCATCACTTTTCAGTGGAAGTGATTGACCCACAAAAGCCTTGCCACAAGGTCCTCCGTCCCCTTTCCCTTTCTGCCAGCCCAGCAGAGGGAGCTCAGCTATGGGTAGGTGCCATGCTTAAGAAGGCAAAGCCATAAGGAGAAGAGAGTCTGGCTCCTTAAATCACCACTTACAGCAAAGCCAGCCACCAATCCAAAACACCTATTTGGGATTTTATGGGACCAAAATATAAATTTCTATTGTATTTGTGCTATCACACATTTGTCATCATTGTTAAAGTAGCTAATGTCATCTAAATTATTACAATAGTTATAATCACGCAAAGCCCTATTTCATCACAATGGTTCAGAGACCTCATACCACCTGAAAGGCCAATGTGAATTTTCACTAAGAAAAATAATATGTCACTCATGCACAATCAAGTAAACACTTTTAATAATTAATTTAGAAAAATATAATTAATTACTGTTCATCATGCGTTTCCAGGATCCTTTCTGCCCAATTTCCCTAGTTATTAGGCTTCAGAAGATTTATTTTTCTACCTTTCACAGTGTATTAAGAATAGTAGAAGTTAAGAAGATAGCAGTAGAATGAAGTTGATTGAAATCATGAGTATTATTTATTATTCTGTTTTATTTTTCTTACTCCATATTTAGCTTTTATGCTTCCACAAAGGTGTAAAGAGTGCAATGACATCCGAAGGTAATTTAGTTGAAAATATGCATAGTATGGATACTTCTTCCCTCAATAAAACATAACACAAACAAAAACAAAACCCTTTGTTTTAAAGACAAATAGCATATAAATAGTTGTAATATTTTGAAAGCATCATCAAGCCATTTTAAGTTTGGTTAATATATGTGGAAGACCACAGAGATTGTTATAATATTGAGGGGGCTCATACTTTACAAGAGTACAGTTTTAAAGTGATCACCCCAAACTACCAAGAAGCAGAGTACAATGGACTCATCTCTATTATTTATTCTGTCATTTACTTTTCTTCATTAAAGGTTTTATTTAGAAAGTCAGAAAGAGAAATGCTATCTATGGAAACTGCTTTTCCCTTCCCCAAAGAATAATCTGCAAGTCACCCATGTTATACTACATCTGCATTCTTAAACAAATAGAACTCAAACAAACAATTTTAAAATGATGATTTATGCCCTAAGAAACTGTGTTCCCCTGAAGTGCCATCAAAAGGTCAACCATTGCCTCAAACCCTGCCTTGTACAGCCTGACCTGGAAGTACCATTGATAATGACCCCTCAGCTGCAGGACTTGAAGACTTAATCATTTGACATACAAGCAGCCCGGGGCATTCATAGCTGGCATTTTCCTTTGTGAGATGTACACAAACAATATGCATTTTAAACAATTCCAGCCACCAGTGCCTAAAATAGACCTGGCGCCGGGCTCGTCCTCAGGAGCAGTCTCAGCTCTCTCACTCGGAGGCACACGCCGGCGAATGCGGAGCTGGCTGAGGCAGCTGGAACGCGAAGCTGCGTGTACTACTGGCATTTCCCCCACATTCCAAGGCACGCTTGTCATCTGGATCATCAAAAACTTAATTATAGGGCGATGTAACTCCAGCCCCTTTAGGAGGAAATTTTAGGCGTCGTTCAGAGAGAGAACTCTTTGCTGAGAAAACTTTACCCCCTCTTTTTGTAAGTTAAACCCAAATTGAAGGCATTTGCATAAAGTGTCTTGATTGCTGTGTTCCCTTAAATTGTGCCAATATTTTTTTTTTTTTTTAAGACGCACAGATTATCAATAGAGTGATTTCAACTCTCATTGACAATTACCCAGGCCCTCAGGAGAAAACTTAATACTGATATAACCAAGGTGTGGAAAGCTGTGGGTCTGGATTCGATGTTTTCTAATGCCAAAAGGGATCATTTAGGGTGGCAGAAATGAATATGCTTTGGGGGAGAGAATCCTAAACGCTAATGAAAATGAGTCCCGGCTTGTCAGTTGGAAATTTACTAAAAGAGAGGGATCATTTATATATCTTTAATATGAAAGGAAATTAAGATCATCAGAAAGTATCTTTTTGTATCCAGAACTACCAAAGTAACCTGGATATCACTTTTACAGAGAATTGACGAGAAATCCCACCCCTTCATCTAAATTCCTCAACTGAGTTACGCGTGGCTTGTGATGCCATTCTTTCATACGTCTTGCGTACACCTTCCACTCTGTACGGCATGCAGAAACCCCAGCTCTCAGGCCTAGCTACTGAGTCCAAATGAAATGCCAAGAATCAGCATCAGCTGTTAGGACGTTTGGAGGGAAATCCCTACCAGAGGCATTGATTCAAACATTTATTCATTCAACAAACATTTACAGAGATAGGCACTATGTTTGGTATGAAGATGGCTTTGGGGAAAAAAGAGGCGGCCAAATGGCATACGCATTTCCAGAGAAGGCAGTGCTCCACGTGCCGTCAAAAGATTCACCCTGGGGTTGTCGGTCACAGGCATTTGACTCTTTTTTGCTATTTAATATTTTCCATAATTTATTTTGTCCATTGAAGGATTTAATCTTAATAAAAAGAGGGGGAGACAAACAAAATAAAACACAAAAAATCTTAGCACCATGAAATGTGATGTCTCTCTCTCTTATTTTTTTTTTTGTTGTTGTTGTTGCTTGACACCAACAAAATAAAACCTCATTCTTACCATGTGTTGTGTTTTAATAAACTGTACATTAGTTTCATTTAACTGCTGCAGCCCCTGGCTATCCACTTTTCTGTATATTAGTTTTAAATACACATTGCTTGCAAGAACACTGTAGCTGGAGCTGTGCCTCAAGTTAAGAAATGGTTAGGATTGCTTTACATTTGCAGTCCCATTGAAAACATTTATTCAATCAAAGGGAAAAATAAATGTGGTCCCTCAGCTTTGTCAAGTATAAACTGTTATTGATCCCCTAAATGAAATTTGTTCATGCTGATCGATCAAACACATTATCTTTTTTTCCAGTCTATTACCAGCAATTGGAAACTCTCAAGCGTCAATAGTTGTTTGACCACATACAGCTGTAAATTTGGACAATAGCTTTCAAACCTGAATTATTTCTCCCTATCCATCTTTCCTAAAAATGACATTGACATTGAGATGATTTTTCTCTGAGCTGATGGTAAAACAATAATAATAATTGAGCGACACATTGGCAATAATTGGCGTCTTTACCTCTAAGCTGCATGGCAGTAGGGAAGAGTCAAAGCTATAAAACATGCCTTTCGTGACAGCAGACCCGTAAACCTCTCCTCCTTCTCCTGGTCTTACACTAGAGGCCACCCCAACTTCTTCATATATTGCTAATACGCAAAATCATCCATTATTGAATTTTCCTCCTTACAACTTCTGCTAGCACTGGATGGCATCTGATTTATTCCACTCAAAGTGCATGCATCTTACATAACAGACTAATCTACTAGGAGTATAACTTCTCTATGAAGTACCCAATGTTTATATCAAAGATGGACTTCAGGGAAGCTAATGGTCCCGCAAGGTCTGAAAAAGCAAGTCTGACCTGATAAAGATAATGGATTTCATTCATTCATTTATTCATTCAGCAAGCTTGCCAGCCATTTATTCATTCATAGTCTCATAATTCTGCCTTATATATCCATTTAGATACTATTTATTATAAAATGTCCTATTATAGCATAAGATTAATTGTAAGGCAAATCAAATTACATTTCCTATATGCACAATGAAGCACAGTACAATAAGTTAATTACAGTATAATAAGTTAATTATAATGATCTTATACTTACCTTCAATACAAGAACCACTTGTATTAGGTTCTCTAGTCATAGCCATATAAGTCTGACAAGTCCTAGAAAAATTTTAAAGAGTAAAGTTTCTATGGTCATAGTCACACAAATCAGATAAATCCCAGAACATATCTAAATATCTGACTAAAAATTTAAAATCATTACAAATAACTAAAAGAACATAAACATTTGCTTGAAATAAGATAACGATTTCACTCCCATTTCAGTACATAGGGAGAATTTTGCTATCTTATACTATCTCTCAATAATGAAATATTTATACTTTATGATAGAGTATTGTTCATGAAAATTCCATCAATGAATAGAAACATGTATTAGGCTGTTTCAAATATTGTATTTTTCTTTTTCTTAGTTCATAATTTTACTGTGCATCAAAGCAAATCTTTCACTTCCGAGTTTGGCTATAAAATCAGTTTCTCACTATTAGTTTCAATTAAGTCAACTCTCTAGAACTCAAGGTATGTCTTCAAAAGGAACTTAATTTAAGATTGACCGTATTTTTTTAAATGTAACTTTCACCTCTTAATAGCCATCATTAGGGACTGACTTTCTACTGCTGTCAATATCATATATGTTTGTCTTCTGTCTTGCTGATAGGTAATAATTTTCCAAGCAAGCTTAGGGAGTAGTGACTCTTTATTAAAACCAATAGGAGAGGGAATCACTGGTTTTTAAAAATTACTTTGGAAATTACTACTGACAAGTCTGTCTTGAATTCCTAAGCAGAAAAGAAACAATGAGGAGTTAACATGCCTTGTCACCACAGTGAGTTGGTGGCTTGTCTGCCTTGTACTTCTCTCCTATAAAAAGTACTTTTTAGCAAATGCCATTCCACTATTGCATAAAGTTCCAATTATCTTAAGAAAGCAGTAAAAGTGATGGTCTGTTGAAGTAGGAGAAAATATCAGACATCAACATATAAAACCAGACTGTAAAATTTACTAATTATAAACCCTAATAATCCAGATATATTAATAAATTTGATAAGTAGCAAGAACTAGACAACAGGGCTAACACTAGAAAGATATAAATCTATAAGAAAGGTATTATTGAATGGCAAGGACCAGAAAAGGAAATGTCTGAACTAGGATAGAAGTTCACACTGAAGCTAGAAATAACTAGAAATATTAAAGGACCATATTATTCTCCCATTAGCTCAACTCACCTTCATATTTTTGCTTTGTTTTCCATCTTAGATAATCTCCACTGGTAGATAAAATATAATTGCTGAAGAGAGCTCTTCAGGATAAAAAGCAGTGTCTCTTCCCTGTCTAACCAGCTGTCAAAATCCCAAAGTCATTGTTCCCCCCTCATCCCAATGAATTCACAGAAAAACAAATCTCACACTGACTCTATGAAATCAGTTACCAGTCAAGAAATATTTTGGAATTAATTTCTATAACATAATGAATGATACAAAACTTGATGATTTATGCTAATTAGCATAGAAGCAATTGATGTGATGTATAGATTAATTTTAGAAATGACACTATACACAATACAATGGGAATAGGGAACTTTAAAATTAATATTGATAAACAGCACTGAGGGTTTCTATAATGTTAAAAAAATACAGATTTCAGAAAGTCAAACAGAATTCTCATTTTCTACTCATAGGAGAATCGATACAATTGAAAGAAAGTCCAAATTAGTTGATTTTCATCCTGTATTGCCGGAGGATGTGGGAAGAAAACCTTGATTCCTTGATTTATTCAATCTTCTTCACCCTATATACTTAATATGACCATTTGATTCAGGATTATAGTTATATAAATGGGAATCCTTAAAAACAGCAGCCAAAAAAAGACAAATAGTCAAGAGGTCAACATTGTGAGCCTCTTTTAGCTCACTCTGCTATCTGGAAATTTTAGGTATTTATTATTCATGAAAACCTTATTTTGAGCAATAAAGTATTTTAATTTGAACCATAATCATTCAAGCTTAATTAGTAATAATTTACCATCTTAATTGTATATAGGAAGCTGCTATTCAGCCATGATTTGTTATCTCTGAATAGTTTTGGCAGAGATGCAAAAGAATATATGTCATACGAATATCTAAGCCAAACTGTCTTTGCATGAGAGCTCAGAGTGCAGAATTGGATCCCCATTGATGCAAGAAGCCTCTCTCATTTTTTTTTGAGAGACAGTAGTATACTATTTTGAAATTAACTAAAAACATGTACAAATAAATATTAGAATTCAAGTCTTTTTGAATTATTTTATTTCTAAATTGATATTAGAGTGGCCATCTTGCATTAATTATATTTTTTAAACTTTAAAAAATGATAATTACTAATGCTGGGACATTGTTCTAAGTGTTTTAAATGTACTACTTTCATCTTCACAGTCCTAAATGGCATCCTAACTTAATTTGAGCCATACAGCTTGTTATGGTGATGACAAGATTTGAATCCAGAAAGTCTTGCCTTAGAATCCATTTCCTCAAAACTACTTTGCCTCTCAAATAAAAAAACAATACCACCACCACCAACAAATCTTAGATGTCCAAGTAATTGTTCGTTTCTCAATGGAGGAATTAGAAAAACATGTTTAATAAGTGAAAAGATAACTGAAATTCTTATTTGGTCACTTGCAGAAGATAAATTAACTCCACAAAGAATTGTGTATATCTTTCTAAGAACATGGCAAATTTATTCCTCTATCATGTTTGAACCATCTAATTTTCCTCTGATAGTAAATTCAAGGCTAAAAAGTAAATGATAAGACCATCCTTTGGGCCAAGAGAATGATATTATTCTCTACCTGCTGCTCAAAGATTGTCATTGAATGGTATCATGTTCACTTATTTTTAATTTTATGCCTCATTGGGGGCAAGCCCAGTGCTTGGGCTAATGTTTTTGCTACCATGTGATAAATTCTGCAGTGTTTTGAAGGTTAATCTTGAGAATTTGGTGCATAATAATGGTCTTCAGCAAGGGGCTCCAAAATGTCCAAATCCTGTCCCTATACATTGCGAGATTATTCGAAAGAAATAATAATTTTAAAAAGAAAGTATTTAAGGTAATTTATAAACACAAAGATATGTGTTTTATAAATGTTGCATTTGTGCCTTTAGAGATAAACATATTACAAAATGGAAAAAAAAAGAATAACAGCCAAATCAAAATGAAATACCACTTTATTTAGGGTTCAGTAAACCCCTGATAATTCCTGATGTGGAAGGTACTGATTATCACTGCATTGTAAAACTTGACTTGGACTTGGAGTTCAAAGTAAACCTTCTGTTTCCTCTTAAATCTAAGGCAGGGTGAGCTTTCCGAGAATGTCCCTACTAACAAATGTACCTAGGACCAGGTACAGAGAAGGTGGAATGGAAAAAGGTTGCACAAAGATGTGCATCACTTTTTAAAGCAGTAACTATATCCATTAGTGAACATAGCTCAATTAACATCCTGAGCTCTTAAGCAACCCTTCCTCCCACTGAGGAGTGAATGTAGAGGAGCTAGATGGAGTAGGGAAAATTTGGAGAGAATAGAAAAAATAAATAGAAAAAAGCCCTACTCTACAAGAGAATGGACATGGATATATAAGACATGGTAGACTATAAATTCTCTTTTGTTATTTTTTAGTAGTTGCTGTAGGGATTACAATATCCTTTTTACATCCTTAACTTTTTACAGTCTACTTAGAGCCAATATCGTACTACTTCATGTAATAAGTGGAAAACTTGCAAACATTACTATTCTTTTACCCACGCCCATCCTTTATGCTATAAATATTTTATCTGCACATATTATAAATACTATGAAATTATAATGTTTTATTTAAAAGTTCTATACACTTTAAAGAAATTAAGAGGAAAAAATAGCCTTTTATATATTTTAGCCATTTGTTATTTCTGATGCTCTTCATTCCTTCTGGAATGTATAAATCTTTATCATATTCATTTCCCTCAGCCAAAAGAACTTCCTTTAGCCTGTTTTATAGAGCAGATCTTCTGGCAATGAATTCTCTTAATTTCCTGTCTTCTATGGATCTATTATCAAATTTAGTTAACTATTTTCTCTGTAATCTCCATTCTACTGTTAAGCCTATCCAGTAAATTTTTTTATTTCAGTTTTTGTGTGTTCTAAAATTGAATTTCCATTTAGTTCTTTTTATAGTTTTTCATTCTCTCCTGAGACTTCCTATCTTTTATTACACTGTGAGTTTGTATTCCTTTACTCCTTTGAGCATCACTTGCTTTAAAAAAGTTCTCTCGGCTAATACAAACATCTGGGTCACTTCAGGGTTGGTTTCCATTGATTGTCTAATTTATGTAGAATATTCTCAAATATTTTTAATTTCAAAAATTTTTAAATTCTATCCTGGGCATTGTGAATGTTAGGTTTCTGTGTGTTCCCCATCCCTTCTCCCTGCTCCTAGCTGTTCCCAGGTGATTCAACTGTGATGATCCACACAGCTTTCTGGGTGGTGCAAGACAGAACTGACCTTCTGGGCAGCAGCCCCACCAAGCTGGGCCTCCTTCATAGAAAGGTAAGTCAGGCAAAGAGAAACTAAACTTCTTACCCTTTTCAAATGTGTCTACTCTCAGAATTTTCGCTCCACCTGCATGCTGAAATCTCTCCGCTTGACTCTGGAGTTGCCCAAAGGTATCTTCACCCAAATTTCTTCAATTTGGGTGATTGCCAAAGTCACTGTTTCTACTGAGGGATCTCTCTAGAACCTCCTATTTCACCATCTTATTGACATCACTGGTGATTGGTTTTTCAAATGCTAAACCAACCTTGTCTTTCTGGTATATATCCAACTTTGCATGATGTATTGTACTTTTTTTATATTGTTGCGCTCAATTTTTATAATTCTTTTAAGAATATTTACATCTATGTTCATAAGGAATAATAGCCTGTCACTTTCTTTTATTGTAATGCCTTTGTGTGGTGTTGACATAAGTGTAACGCTGGCCTCCTAGATTGACTTGGGGAAAGTGTCTTCTCCTCTCCAATTTTCTGGGAGAGTTTGTGTTGCAGTGTTTCTTCCTTAAGTGTTTGTTAAAAAACATTAGTGAAACCATTTCCTTATCTGGAGGATTTTTTGTTTTGGTTGGTTCGTTTGTTTTTGTTGTTGCTGTTTTTTGTTTTTGGCAGAGGGGGAGTCATAAGCTACAATATATTTTCTTTAATTGATAGAGAGATGGTCAGGATTTCTTTTCTTTTTCCTTGAGTGAACTTTGGTTATTTTTGTCTTTCAATGAATTTGAACAATTTTATTGATCTTCACAAAGAACTACCCTTACATTTTATTGATTTTTACCTATTGTTTTTCAAGTTTTAAATGTTATTTATTTCTGCTCTGATATCTATTATTTCTGCTTACTTTGGAGTTAATTTGTTCTTCTTCTTCTAATACCTTAAAGTTGATACTGAGGTTACTGATTTGAGACTCCACTTTTTTTTTATATAGGTGATTAGTACCAGAAATTTACCTCAAAGTACTGCTTAGTAGCATCCCACAAATTTTGATATTTTGTGTTTTTATGTTTATTCAGTTCAAATACTTTGTAAGTTTTCTTTTAATGTTTTCCTTCAACCCTTGCAATATTTAAAAGTGTATTATTTATTTTCCAAACATTTAGGCCCTTTCTAGTGATCTTTCTGTTAATTTCTAATTTAATTTTACTGTGGCCAGAGAATACACTTTTTAGGACTTGAATCTTTTTAAATGTATTGAGATTTGTATTATGGCCCAGAAATAATCTATCTTAGTTAATGTTCTATGTACACTTGAAAAAAATGGGCAATCCTGTAGAGTTGGTTATTATGTTCTACAAATATCAACTAAGACGGATTTATTAATAGTATTATGTCTTCTGTCTTCTTACTGACTTTTTGTCTGCTTGTCCTATAAATTATTGAAAGAACATTGCAATATCTGATTATAAGTGTGGATATGTCTATTTCTTATAGTTCTACCAGGATTTGCCTCACGTATCTTGGAAGGCAGCTATACCACCAATGCTGTGGTTGCTTCGTGTATCTTGAATCTCTGTTATCATATCCCAAAATGTTATGTTCTCATGATAAATTTACCTATTTATCATTGAGAAAAGACTTTTAAAAGTCTCTGGTAACATTCTTTTCTCTAAATTGTACTTTGTCAGATATTAATATAGCCATTCCACTTTTGCTTAACTAGTATTATTATGGTATATCTTTTTCTATACTTTAAATTGTAGAATAATTTTATATCTATATTTCAGTGTGTTTCTTGAAGTGGGCATATAGTTGGATCATGTTTTTGAATCAAATCTGACAATCTCTGTCTTATAACAGGTGCTTAGGCCATCTCTTTCAATCTGTTTATTTATATAATTGAGTTTAAAACTGCCATCTTGGCACTTGTTTTCTTTTGTTGCATTTATTATTTGTTCTCATTTTTCTCTTTTTAAAAACTTTTTGGTTTATTTAAGTACTTTTTATAATTCCATTTTATTCCTTTGTTGGCTTATTAAGAACAACACTTTGGTTGGTGGTGTTAGTTGTGGCTTTAGGGTTTATATTATACATATTTAACTACTTTCAAAATATATTATATTTAATGTATAATATAAGAAACTTAAAACAGTAAACTTCCATTGCTTCACTTTTGACCTTTATGGTTTTGTTGTCATACATTTACTTCTAAATATGTTATAAAGTTCATATTAAATTATTTTGTATGAATATTAGTTATCTTTTTAAAATATTTAAATAAGAAACAATTCATATATATATATAGTTTGTTGTTGTTTGTTTGAGACAGGGTCTCCCTGTGTTGCCCCAGCTAGAGTTAGAGTGTAGTGGTGTCATCATAGCTCACTGCAACCCCAAACTCTTGGGCTCCAGTGATCCTCCTGCCTCAGCCTTCCAGTAGCTGGGACTATAGGCATATGCCACCATGCCTGACTAACATTTCTTATATTTTTAATGCATTTACTATTTCACGTGATCTTCATTTCTTTGTGTAGATATATATTTCCAATTAGTATCATTGATAGTTTTTAATAATTGATAGTTTTTAATTCAAGTTTACTCATCTTATCTTCTGTACTATCTAATCTGCCTTTCATCACTGAAGTTACATTTGAGTATTCTTTTGGTATTCTTTTTATATAACTTCTATGTTTCTATATTACATAGTCAACATTTCCTCTAGATATTTTCAACCATATAAAATATGGTTATAATAACTATTTTACTGTCTTTGTCTGCTAATTATAACATGTGTTAATTCTGGATTTGTTTTTATTAGTTTTTCTCCTTATTATAAGTCATATTTTCCTCCTCTGTATGCCTCATAATTTATGGATTGGATGTTGGATATTGAAAATTTTACCTTTCTTGTGCTGTGTATTTTTATGTTCCTATACATGTTCTGGAACTATGTTCAATGATACAGTTAATTACTTGGAAACAGATTGATTCTTTCAGTTCTTGCTTTTAAAGATGTTTCTGGCATGATCAGAGTGGTATTAATCTAGTATCTATTATTTCCCACTATTAAAATGAGACTCATTTGAATACTCAGTGCCCCATGGATTATGATATTTTACAATATGAGGCTTATTAAATTGGTAATATTCATAGCCCTGTGTGAGTACAGTTTCTTCTAGTTAGTTGAGTCATTCATTTTCTAATGGGTAATTTCTTGTATAATTTCCTCACATGCATGCTCTGATGAATGCTTGAAGGGAATCTTCTGAAGATCTCTAGAGTTTTGTCTCTGTGCATCTCTCTCCTCTCTAGAACTCCATCCTATGAACCCTAGATACATTGTCATCCTGGACTCTCAACTTTGTCTCTTCAAGTTAGGGTGTTCTGTGGGTTCTGCCTAGGTTCTCCTTTATGCACTATCCTGGAAATTCTCACACAGTAATTACATGGAAAATGGCAGGACTAACTTCATCTGTTTTCTTTCTTCTTCTGGAGATTATGCTCCATATTGCCTAATATCAAATGTCTTAAAAATCATTGTTTTATACATGTTGTTTGTGTTTTTAGTTGTTTCTGGTGGAATGGTAAGTCTGGAGCCTGTTATTCCATCATATAGAAAAGTGGAAGGTCAATATTCCACTTTTTTCTTTTGCTTCTATATAATTTTTAAGAATATAAATTTTTTATAGCCTGATGTGATTTAATTGATCACCTACCTGAGTCCTTTCATTTTTAGAGGAGACTCTTATACTCAGCATGAGGAAGTGAGTTGACCAAGAATCAACTTTAATAATCAAGCAATTATTCTGCTGGGAAAAGAGGCAGCTGCCTATGTTTGTGACTGTGTAATTCCTGTATCCTAGCTCTATCGAGTTTGGATGTTTTTTTCCCCAACCCTTATGTAGGAGGACCATAGTCCCTCTGTAAGAAGTTTTTGCCATGTTTTCCATTATAGTCACTGTGCTAAGATTTTCAAAATTTGCCTGTGGGGAGTATAGCCTCCTCCAAAACTGCTCTCAATCAGGGCCTAGTCAGCACTATCTTCTAGTTGCTGCTACAGAAAAATAAAGCCTGTTTACTGACTTTGGTGTTATGATACAGTGCACAGGTGGACACTGAAGACACTTTATTACTTTGACAGTGACATAAAAAGTGGAAGAAGTAAGTACTTTCATTCTTAGAGAGTTTCTTTCCAAATCCTTACAAATTATAGCCTGAGAAGCTTCCTGGGCCCACTAGAGGCCTGATTGCTGTCTGAAATACCACTTCTTGTAAGAGACATGATTCATATCTACCATGTAGAGGCCTTTCATTATTCACAACAACATTATATGTGTGGAAAGCCCTCTCTAGGAAATTAAAAGTGCCTAAAGAAGAGAGATCTGCAGGTTGCTATTGTCCTTTTTCCTCATTCTATACCAAGTTAGAAAACTCAAATTGCCAGACAATTAGTTTCCCTTTTCCTTTTCCCAGTATGGTATGGGTATCTTTCAACATCTGCCCATAGATAATGATAATAATAGCTTTCCATACAGCACGCACAAGCCCCCATAGACAGCACCCACAGAGAGTATGCATATCTCAACAGCAGTTGCAGAGCTTAGCAGCTGTCTTAACTGATGAATTGGGAAAAGGTGCCCAATGTTGAACACATCAAGGTCCTAGGAAAAACAAATGGGAGGTTCTCAGCACAAGACCTGGTTTTTCAGGATTGAGAGAAGGCACATAATTGTAAGACTTCCATCCAAGAGGAAACAAGAGGAGTGGAGCAAGCACATCTGTAGAAAAGGTTTGAGAGAGCTCAGAATCTCTAATCAGGATCACTGATGCAGGTCTTTCTTTACTGAAGCCAATCAGAAAAGACTGGAGTAGGTGACTGTTTTTTTAAATGTGAAGACAATAATGCAATGTTTCAAGAAACATGAAAAATCCAGGAAGCATGACTTTATAAATGAAACAAAACAAAGTTCCAGTGGCTGACCTTATAGAAATATAGGTCTATGAATTGCTTCACTAAGAGTTTAAAATAATCATCTGAAAGCAGATCAGTGAGCTACAAAAGAATGCAGATATACAAATGAATGAAATCAGAAAAGTCCATGAAAAAATGAAAAGTTCAACAAAGATACAAAACCATTAAAAACAATCAAACAGAAATTCTGGAGCTAAAGAATACAATGTCTAAACCAAAAAATGTAATGGAGAGCTTCAACAGTAGACTTTCTGAAGCAAAAGAAAGAATGAGAGAATACTAAAACAAATCATTTGAAATTACACAGAGAAACAAAAAGAAAAAGAATTAAAAAGAGTGAAGAAAGCCTACACAATTTATGGGACATCATCTAGTGAACCAATGTAAGTATTAAACCAGTTCAAAAAGAGTAGGGAAAAAAAGGGGAAGAAATCTTATTTTAAAAAATAAGACATAAAATTTCCTAAATCTGGAAAAAATATGAACATCCATATTCATAAGGCCCACAGAACATCAAATAGATTAAACACAAAGAAGTCTTCATTGAGACACAGTATAATCAAATTGTCAAAGTCAAAGAAAGAGAGAGAATGTTGAATGCAGCAAGAGAAAAGCAACTTGTCACATACAAGGTAACCCAATAAAATTATCAGTGTATTTCTCAGCAGAAAATCGTGTAGGCCAAAAAAGGGTAGGATTATATAGTCAAAGTAATGTACTAACTGAAAAAAAAGTCCACCAAGAATACTATATCTGGCAAATCAATCTTTCAGAAATGAAGGTGAGATAGACATTCCCAAACAAACAAAAACTGACACAGTTCACTACCACTAGGCCTACCTTACAAGAAATTCTAAAGGAAGTTCTTCAAGTTGAAATGAAAGGATGCTAATTAGCAGCATGAATACATATGAAAGTATTAATATAAAACTCACTGGTAAAGGTAAATATATAGTCAAAATCAGAAGGATCTAATACTATCATTGTGTTGCATAAATCACTTTTAACTCTAGTATAAAAGTATTAAAAATAACTATAGCTATAATAATTTTTAATGGATTCACACATCAATAATATAAAGTATGGGTAAGGGAGAAGTAAAATGTGGAGTTTTTGTATATGATTGAAAATAAGTTGCTATCAGCTTAAAGTAGACTGTTATAACTGTAAGACTTTTTAGTGTAAGGTTTAGGATAACACATCCAAAAATCTATAATAGATATATAAAAGATGGAAGGAATCAAAGTATACTACTACAAAAAATTATCTAAGTACAAATGAAGACAGCAAAAGAGAAAGAAGGGAACAAGAGAACTAAAAAGACAGTCAGAAAACAATTTTAAACATGGCAATAGTAAGTCCTTACCTATCAAAAATTACCTTAAATGTAAATAAATTCAATTCTCCAATCAAAAGACATAGTGAGCCCACTGGGAGGGCTGAGGAGGGCTCCCCAGGAGTACAAAACCTAAACCACTGGCTTCCCCAGGAGACAAAAAACAGCCTTCAGAACCCACTAGAAAGGCATGTACTGTGCAAATACACTTCCCAAGGAAGTGTAGTCCTCCAGACTGCAGCCCAACCAGCTCAAGAAAAACTTGATAAGACACTCTTAAGAGAATGAAAAAGGTGAGCTATAGACTGGGAGGAAATATTTGCAAATCACATGCCCAATAAAGGATTTATATCCAGAATGTGTAAACTTTTCTCGAAATTCAACAATAAGAATAAACAGCCCAATTAAATAAATAGGCAAAAGACTTATTAATAAATGGACATTTCCCCAGAGAATATATACAGATGAAGTATCATCACAAAGACATTCAACATCACTAGCTATTAGACAAATGCATATTAAAACAATAATGAGATACTACCAAATGCCTTTTAAAATGCTTAAAATATTTCTAGGAATTTGTATATAAGCTTTTGTATGTACATATACTTTCATTCTTTTGGGATAAGTGAGGACAGAATGGCTGAATCACAAGGTAAGAATATGTTTAACTTTTAGATACACTGCCAAACTATTTTCCAAAGTGGTTGTACCATTTTAGATTCTCATTAGCAGTATTGAGAATTCTAGTTCTTCCGTATCAACAACACTTAGTATGGCCAGATGCTTTCATTTTAGTCATCCTAACAAATGTGTAGTGGTGTCTCACTGCCAGTGGTGATAAGGAGCAACTAGGTCTCTCACACATTGCTGAATGTGGAATGAATGATACAGCCACTCTGGGAAAGACTCTGGTGGTTTCTTTCAGTGTATTTTGAACATACACTTACTATAAAACCAAGCCATCCTATTTCTAGGTATTTTCCATAAGGAAATGAAAACTTATTTTCCCCCCGAACTCTGTGCCTGAAAGCATTCATAATCACCAGTAACTGGAAACAATTCAAATACCCCTCATTAGGTAATGGATAAACAAACTGTAGTCCATCCATAAAATATAGTACAGCTCAGCAATAAAAAGGAGCAAACTATGGCTAGACAACAACTTGGATGAATCTCAAAGGCATTATGCTGAGTGAGAGAAGCCAGTCTCAAAATGTTACATGCAATGTAATTCAATATATATGACACTTTTCAAAAGACAAAACAATGATGATGAACAGAATGAAGGTTGGGATGGACTGGCATATGGCTTCAAAGGGAGTCATTTTGGGGTGATGGAAATGTTGTAAATCTTGATCGTGGTAGTATTAATAGTTACATAAAATTATACATTTAGTAACAACATAGAACTATACACCAAAAAGTCAATTTTACTTGATGTTGCCTTTTAAAAATATAATAATATATTTTAAAATAGAAAATAAACCTCAATATTAAGAAAAAAACTTGATTAAAAAGATGGGCAAAAGATATATGGTTGGAAAATAAGCACATTAAAAAAAATACTCAACAGGCTGGGCGCGGTGGCTCACGCCTGTAATCCTAGCTCTCTGGGAGGCCGAGGCAGGCGGATTGCTCAAGGTCAGGAGTTCAAAACCAGCCTGAGCAAGAGCGAGACACCATCTCTACTATAAATAGAAAGAAATTAATTTGCCAACTGATATATATATATATAAAAAAATTAGCCGGGCATGGTGGTGCATGCCTATAGTCCCAGCTACTCAGGAGGCTGAGGCAGAAGGATCACTCGAGCCCAGGAGATTGAGGTTGCTGTGAGCTAGGCTGACGCCATGGCACTCACTCTAGCCTGGACAACAAAGCGAGACTCTGTCTCAAAAAAAAAAAAAAAAAAATACTCAACATCATTAGTCATTGGGGATATGTAAATTAATATTATACATACAACAATATGGATAAGTTTCAAAATCATGCTGAGCGAAAGAATTCTTATGAAAAGAATATATTCTATATGATTCTCATTTCTATAAAATTCTAGAAAATGCATAACAATCTATAGAAACAGAAATCAGAACAGAAGTTTGCCAGGGGAATAAGGTGAGGGTGGGAAGGAATGAGGCAGAATGCCAGGGATATGGGGAGAGGAATTTAAAAGGATCATAAGAAAACATTAGGACATAATGGATATATTTATTTCTTGATTTTGGTGACAGCTTTATAGATAGAATTTATCACATTAAAATTATACACATTAAAAATATACAATTTAGTATTTATCAACTTTACCTAAGGAAGTCTGTTTAGAAATTTAAAAAAATAATAAATTAAAATAAATTTTCAAATGTGGAGTGTGAGAAATAAACAGAAAGGATATTGAAGAAGACATTTATTTACTTTTTACCTGTTCAAAAAAAGTGAGAAAAGTAAACACTTGCCCCTCACAAACACAAGCTCAATTTCATCTTAGTCTCCTGTTTCTCATTCACACTCTTTTCTAATTCTCTCATTCTTAATGTGATACAAAGATAGCTAACTAGGAAAAGAAGGAGAGGGTATCAAGTTTGATCAGGGTTTGCCTTCCTGATCTCCTTGGATATACCAAGCCCTAGGCTGCAGGGAAAAACATAGCTCATTGCTTTTCTCCAAATCTCCTTAACAGAAGTGGATTCAGTCGATTTGGGGAGCATGATAATTCATCAGAACCATTGTTAGGATTGTCAGCAATATGGGAAAGCTGTTTCTGAAATTCCCACAAAGCACAATTCTATCCAAGTGAGAGTTGAAAACCATCTCCATTTTTCTAAGAAAAATCCCATAGACCCAATAGAGTCAGTGTCATCTGAATATTCCACATGCAATTTCACTTCTTTGCTCATGTCTATTTAAGTGATTTCTGAAAGCTGTAATTACATAAACAGAGAGCCTCCCACACTCTGACAAGTGGAAAAATACATATTAACTCCAGACAAAATGTGGGTGGCAGTATATTTTTTCTCTTTAAGTGAGCTTTATACTGTCAGAAACTATGAAACACTACTGCAAACAGCAATAACTCACTAAACGTCTCTCATATTAGAAACTGTCATATAGTTTCCTAGGATGTTATTTTACCTTATTATTTCGCCTTGGTAATGTGAGAGGTGAAACAGCAAAGCTCTTAAAACCAACTCTTCCTTTTCTATCAGATGGTATCTATCCATCCCTTCCCCAAACACTCTGTAAGACTTGGCTAATTACGGAAACAGTTGCTGTGTTTCAATTGTGAGATGTATTGGTATGGGTTCTTTCTGACACTGTGATCTCTCATCATTTGAATTACATGTGTTGGGGAGGAGGCCAGTAATGGAAAAGAAGCGTAAGGCATAGAGATTTCCTTTGGTTTACAAACTAGGCACTTCTAATGGAGTATTTCATGTTAATATCGATGTGAAATGTAAGACCACAAACCAAAATTACATGTAGGAGTTAGCATTGTTTTAACTACTCACCTTGGAATAATGTTACCTTTTAAATTGTTCATTCATATAATAATTCAATAAGAGTAATGTTTTTTGAATATTTGCCATGTAGAAACTGGAGTAAAGAAATTAACATCATCTTGGAAAAATTAAGAATAATGAGTAGAACAGGGATTAGAACCCAGTTAGCCTGGCTTCAGAGTCCTACTTTCAACCATTATGCTATGCTGTATCTCAAAACTGTGACTAATATTTATTGAAAGCATGCTGTTGGCCAAGACATTATTCTAAGCCCCTTACGTTTATTATCTCAGGTAAGCCTCACACAATAGCGCTCTTCTCTGTTAATTCTTATTTTCCCAGTTTTCAGATGATGAGATTGAGACACAGGAATACTAAGTAACTTGTCCAAGGTTCATAGCAACTGACAGAGTATGGATTTGAACAATGACCATCTGACTTCAGATACTGTCTTCCTCACCATACATCAAGGAAAATGCAATAAGCATATACTGTGGGCAAATCACCATGTCCAGCACTGGGGTTCCATGGGAAAAGCCTATTGAAGAGTAGCCTCCAGTCTGGTTAAGGGGTCAGGCAAGTAAGCATGCTCTTCTCCACTGCTTCCCTCCGTTTCTTTCCCGTATGCTTTTTTCTGTTAAGATGTCATTCTATGAAGAGAAAAATAATGGAATGAATAATAATTAATCTATTTCTCACTTCAAAATGTTAGAAGTAGGGGAAGGAAGTGGAAAGGTATAAAATGTTTATGTTTATCTTTAGAGAAATTGGGATTAAATATGTCAAGGCTTGCCAGAGATTTACATTTGATACCCCACTTGACCCTCTGTCAAATCTGTATCCACGGACTTCCGTGGACCACTGGGTGACAAGAACCCCCACCATATAGGATATAATTTAGTTGGAAGAAAGATTCAAGTTATCTCAGGCAGGGGAAATATTTTCTATGGAACCCAAAGACACATGAACAAGGAAGATCGATTCTGCTAGAGCAGATCATTCTTATGAGGAAGAAGTGGGACATCTGGTTAGCAGGACTATAGAGTAGCAAGAAATAAAACTTTAAGTTATGGAAACTTTGGAGATTGTTGTTATAACAACTAACATTATTTACTCCAATTAAAACAAGAATTCTTACCAGGAATAGGGTTTTGCTGTAACAAGAAATATAAAATGTGTGGCACTGACTTCAAAGTCAGATAGTGGGAGTCAAGAAAATAGACATTGTGAGTGTAGCAGTTGAAAATCCACATTATACTATGGAATATATTTGGTAAAACTGTGACGATTGGGAGGCAGAATAAGTGCCTCTGAGATTATAGCTTTTAGGGAAAAACGCCAGAATGTTATAGGATACTATATGCTGTTTTGAGCAAGGTATTATATAAAAAAGAGATGAGTTCAGTCAAAGACCAGCTTATTTTTGTGTACAGATGAAAGAAAACAGTTAAGAGATTTACCTAGTTGAAAATGATGTTTATTTCTGGACCCCCCAATAGTAAGGCAGGTAAGTTTGAACAAAGCTTTGAGCATCAAAGGCCAAGTAAGACTTTTTAGTTGAGCAAAGTATCTCAGCTTTGCAGCAAAGGGTAACAATGCAATGCCCAATCTCAAATTATTAAGTTAAGAGAGAGAGAGAGAGAAAGGATTATGGATAAAGAATCAGAGAAATAAAGCAATAATCTTTTAAAAAGGAGCTTGAGTGTAGTTGCATGCAGAACTGAATGAAACAAAACACATTTAAAAAAACTAGTAAATATTTGTGGAACTTGTATTGAAAAAGAAGAAAGAAAGAAAAAAGAAGGAGGAGAAGAAGAAGAAGAAGGGGAGGAAGAAGAGGAGGAGGAAGAGGAGGAAGAAGAGGAGGAGGAGGAGGAGGAGGAGAAAAGAGAAGAGATGAGACGAGAAAAGAGAAGAGATGAGACGAGAAAAGAAAAGAAAAGAGAAGAAGAGAAGGAGAGGGAGAATCAATTGAGCTTTAAAGAAGCCCACACTTGAAGAATCAGGCAGCAGGGCATACTATCTAATTTTCCCTAAGGGAGTGTGATGTTTAACACCATTTTCACATGTGGTCAAGGAGAATATGAAAGAAGTTCCCAAAGATCAAGGGCACCAGGGACCAAGAAGCACAATAAACAAGGGGACAGAATCATCTACAAATTATAATTAGAGACTATGAAGGGATTTCCCTACTAACAGGACAAAGGTAATACACAGTGACTGCCCAGCTGGACTTTATTATTAAAATAATGACAGTTATAATTCAAGAGTTTCTCATCGTTGGCTTTTCTACGTGGGAGCATTCATTGCATTGCCCTCTGTCTGCCCCCTACTGTATGTTCGATTGCAGAGGTGGCTGTGGAGGCAACACAGGTAGCTTGTCTTCAGATCCAAAGCCAGCACAACATGAAGAGCCATAGCTGGACCTGAGCAGGAGGACTGCATCTCACCCAGAGCTTCTAGATCTCAAACGTGGTACATTTATTTGATGGAGTTTTGGGTTGTCTCCCTGGGAGAGAGGGTACATACATTCTAAGAGGGGGACCAGAACTGGCCAGGACAATTCTTCACCAAATGCATTTACTCTTCCCCCTCTGTACACAGCTACACTAGAATCTCCATCCTCCCTTCAGTTGACATGATAAATGGCTAGTTCTCAATAAGGAAACATGAGTGGAACAGTGCTTGTCATTTGGGGGATGAAAGGAAAAGAAGTGAGTACATTTTATTCACCTTCTTTTATTTCTCATCAACAAGCTAAATGCAGACATGCAAGAGGTCTTGCAAGAACACAGAGTTGCTAGATGAAGGAATCTTCTGTTCAAGAAAGATCATGTGGAAGACCAGTGACCAACTAGGAACATCCACATGGGACTGTTTATGTGCAAAAAAATAAACTTTTATCAAGTCACTGATTTTTTTCAGAATCGTTTGTTGCAAAGGAAACATTATCTTAAGTAATCCAATGCATGAAGTTTTCAGGATTCTAATTTGATCTACATTGCACTATCACGTCTTCAAACTTTATATAGCACTTAGTCTGTGCTAGGTAGTGTTCTAAATATTTTACATATATTACACACACATATATGCATATATATATATATATATAGTCCATTAAGTATTATAGCAAATAAAGGCTGTACCTCAAAGTTTAATACTTAATTGTACCCTAGAAAACACAAGAATTAGTCCTTTAACTATATAAAAGTCAGTTTAGCTAAAAAGAATTACAGAGTGATCTTTAGAGAACTTTATTTATCCCTGTACGAGCTGCTTGAGAAGTAGCCCAAATTCCAGCTTTATTACAGCATTACCTAATTCATCTCTTTGTGGGTCATTTCATTTTGGGGACACAATTTCTAGCCACAGGTAATTGAATCCTATTTAACAAATAATTTACAAGATAAACTTCTGTGGACTTCATTTTACCTGTGTTATCAAAAAGGATGTTCACTGTAGAATAATCGCTAACTAAGCACTTATTGTGCGCTTATTTGCTGCTCAGCTCTGTGCTTGACATAAAGATGTTGGAGACACAACCACTGTTCATGAGGAGCTTGCAGTTTAGTGAACATGCAAGCTTGTTAAAAACTGTTACAACACAACATGATGAACGCTCTCATAGCAACATACATAGAGTGTGATGTGAGCACTGGAGTCAGAAGTATAATTCTGCAAAAGAGCATTTGGTGGGCAAAAGAGATTTTGAAGCAGAGGCATGAAAATTATACAGACACATGTATGCGCTCATTATATGAAAGAAGATGTTGGTGGCACTTTAATCCAATTGTTCACAATTATTCATCATAGTATTGGTCAAATTTGGTCACTAAAGAGCACCAGCTATCTTAAGGCAGGATATCAATAGCTGGGTCTACTATAGTATTTACCATGATTTGGATATCTTTCTTTGATCTCTGTCATTCATTAATATTTTCAGATTTAATACTGTAGCAATTACCACTCTTTTTAGTACTCCTGCCTTCAAAGCTTCTGTGTTGTGAGATTACCATAGGTTTTTTTATGCTGCCACAATTTTCCCAGTTGAAAACTTAAATACATATCTGAATCCTCTTTCTTTATCACCCCCACATGCAGACATGGCTTTGCCTCTCCTTCAGGCCTAGGCACCTGAGACGCCTCCCAGGCAGCCTCTCTGCCTTTTCACTGATCTAGTCCATTTGTGCTGCAGTCCCCAACCCTTAGGCTGCAGACAGGTACCTGCCCACGGCTTGTTAGGAAAGGGGCCACACAGCAGGAGGTGAGCAGCAGGTGAAGCTTCGTCTGTATTTAGAGCTGCTCCCCATCACTCATTCTCTTGAGCTCCACTTCCTGTCAGATCAGCTGGAGCATTAGATTCTCATAGGAGCTCAACCCCTACTGTAAACTGCTCATGTAAGGGATCTAGGTTGCGTGCTCCTTATGAGAATCAAATGCCTGATGATCTGAGGTGGAGCTGAGGCGGTGATGCTAGCACTGGGGAGTGGCTGCAAATGCAGATTGTCATTAGCAAATGTTTGACTGCGCAATAAATCTAATGCACTTAAATCATCCCCAAACCATCCCCCCTAACCTACCTCCCAACACTGCATTCATTTTGATAATCTCTACCAGATGCATAACCCAATAATGCTATTTTACATTCCTATGCCATACTCTTCTTCCCAATCTTCCATAGCCCTGCATTACTAAAATCCTGACTTTGTTACTTAGTAACCAGCTAATTAATCTTGTTGAGATTTGGTTACCTGATTTATAAAATGGGGATGATAATTATATTTAACTCATACATTTATCATTAGGCTCAAACGCTTTGAAACATGTGGAGTATTTAAAACAATTTCCAGCACACAGTCTGCATTCAAGGGACTTTAGCTGTTGTAGCAATTACTTACAGTAACCTGACGCAGAAGGCAGCCTGAAATTTGACTCAAATTTTACTTTACTTTTATCTCACAAGAAACACCTGTTCATGACAAACCGCGGGGTTTTTTTTCCACTATTTTATGAAGACATCTCACAAATTCCTTCCTTTGAACTTGTGATTTGATAATGCTCTGCCCCAAACATCCCTTCTTTCTGTTTATTCAAATCCTGCTCATTTGATATGAACTCATTTGAATGCCATTCACCACAAATCTTCTCTTGCCATAGCTGATGGCAGTTCTTTCCCCACTCTGAACAGATAAGATGATATTTATTTGGAGATTATTGTGTACTGTGGGGTATGAAATGAAGAGGCTGTAGCTCAGAATGGAAAAGAAGAAAATGTTCTCATCCCTCTCCCTTGCCCCAATGTACCTAGCATACTTCCCCAGAGTAGGAAGTGAGCCATAAGTATTTGTGGATGACTGCTCATAATGTAACTAAGGATATTTTTATAAAGGTTACGTTTAGAAGCCACATGCAAAGAAAAAAAAAAAAAGAATGAAGGAGACATGATGGAATTCTTCCTGGAGTGACATGAGGGATGAAGAATAGCATCTAGAAAGAAATATTGCTATGATTACTATATCCCCAAATGATATTACATAGAACAAGTTAAGTGATATTAATATTTCCTTGTCCTCTAAAAGTTGGCTATTTTTTTGTATTTTGTAATTGGAGATGGTTCTCATTTTTGTGCATCAAATCAAAATCAATATGCACTAATCTAAATAAACCAAAAATATCAAACCATACAAATTTGACATACATGTTTATGCAGAATATCATTTCAAAAGTACCTGATATGTGACTGTTTCATGATTTGGGGAATCTTTCTAAGGCCTCCGTGAACAACTGTGTAGGCTGCATACCACCCAACTCCGGGAATGCTATTCACACAGACTTCAGAGTAGATTTATTTCCCTGACCCTGTCATCCTGAAGTTGTGTACAGCAGCCTCTGTCTATACAGTTTGGATTGGAAATTAACCTACCTATATATTTTCTTAAATTTTTCAGAGTATTATAATATATCCTTGAAGAAGGCAAAAGAAGTCTTGTGAGTAGTGAATAAGATCACAGGCTACAGAGTTAGTCCAATCTAGGTACAAATCATTGCATTGCTTTTTATAAAATGGCAAGTTACATTACATAACCGTTCTGAGCCTTTGTTTCATCATCAGTAAAATGGAGCTAATAATGCTACTTCACATGGTTTTTGAAAGGGTTACATGAAATGAAGTCAAGCAAAACACTCAGCTCATAGTAGGAACTCAGTGTTTACTCCTTCGTATTTTCATTTCAGAATTATGATTGTGCAGAGGAAACAGGGTTTTTTCTATGTAATGAATTCCAGAGAGTAACACCTTGGCCTGACTTCTAACATCCATTCTGGAAAATTATGCTGGCCATATTCATTTTAGTGCAGTGGCTTTTGAATGTTTTCTTTAGCAGCAGCAGATTCTCCAGTTTCCAATTAAAATCTTAAATAGACCCCAGTGTAAAAGGTAGCTTCTTTGGGACAGACACTGGATTAGAGCTGGTTCCACCCAGCCTTGCATTGTCTGCACTTGGGAAAGTTGCTTAACCCCTTTCAGTCACTTTTCTCTTCTGCAACTTTTAGATAATGAAAAATGCTTCCCTGCTTAGTTTTCCAGGTTGTTGTGACACTCAGATGAGTGCATGTGTATGAATGCCGTTTGAAACAGTAATGTGATATACAAATATACACTAGCATTCTTATCACAACACAAGCTTCTGCATTTTGGCTCACCTATTTGATTTTTTCCCAACAGATTTACCTTCCTAATTACAGGCAGCTCCTTGCTAACAAACAGGTTGTATTTCAAAATTTAATTTGCTAATCAGTTGTTAGGAACTCAGCACACATTTTCCCTTAGAGATGATGTTATAAATGGAATAGTTCATTTCTGAAGCAATCTTCATATGACTCTTTAGCCCAAAATGTAACTCAAATAGTAGATATTTGCTATAAAAACAGTTGGAAATATTATTGCAATATAAATGATTCAAAAGGTAAAATAATAAAAATGAATGAGTTTATCTCTAATGCTAGCATTTAATGACCAGCAAATCTACTTAAGAAAAAGAAGGTAGACATTAAAACCAGTGGAGATCCTAAAGAAAATTTCTGCATCCTCCAAGAGTTTTAGAAATCAATATGACTTGGTTGTTATTGTGACTGACGAATTTCAAAACCTAGATCTTTCCATTTCTTTTCATAACATTTATACTTAGTAATTATTATTGGGGTAAGTTAGTGGAGACAGGGAGGAGTATGACAAAGGGAACAAAGGCGGGGAATGAAAGATCATGGAAAGAGCAGAGAGATAGGAGAAAAACAAAGATTGAAAGGAGCCAGAATGACAAGTATGACCAGAAAATATCTTGGGGGAAAAAGGAGGAAGGCTGAATGATATGAATTTGATTGAAAAAAAGAAAAAGAAAAAGAAAACAAAAGATAACAGGCAGAAGGGAAATTAATATCTTAACCAAATTAAAGATTAAGAAAAAAATTTTTTTTCGACATTTAATATAGTTGAGTCCTACAAAAAACCTGCAGTCCTTGTCCTTATGTTAAGCCATTGGGTGAGGGTAAATGGAGTCTTTATATGGTAGATGAAGGGAGGAAGCAGGAACAGGTGCAATCTGGCTTTTGGTGTGAATTAAATATTTGTTACTGAGCACTAGGGATTCTGCAATTCAATCATTTAATAATATTAAAATAATGTGAGGTAGGGAATTAGTATCTAAAAAATAATTAGGACAAATTGACAAAAGATGAAAATATTTAACTGGATAGTCTCCATGACAGACATACAATCATTTGACAGATGTCTTTAACTTATTATTTGAAATTGTTTTCCACTGAAGCATTAAATATTTATTATAACACCTGATGCTTGTAAAGGCCTCTGGGGCAGTGAATAAAAAGCTGGTTGCTAAAGTGCTAAAGTAGGGGCACAATCTCTTTCCAACACACCTATCCTTGCCTTGAAAGGTCATGAATGACTTACTCATTCTCAAATGCAATTAGCCACTATTCAGTAGCAGTGTTTCCTGATAACATTACTTCCTCATGCTCTTCATCTCTTAAAAATCTCCTGACCATTCCTTCCTGAGTTTTCACCCCCCTTTCCAACCATCTCTCACATCACTCTCCTCATCTTCACTCCTCACCTTAAATGTTATTATTTCTCAGAGTTCTGAATTTTATTTTCTTCTCATTTTATAAACACTCTGTAAACAATTTCACCCACACTCATGGTCCCAAGCGCCACGTACAAACTAAATCCTACACACTAACACCCAAATCTCTATCTCCCACCCAGACTTCTCCCTCAGATTCCAGACCTCTGCCTTTAACTGAAAGACAAGACAGAGGTTTAACTAGAATTCATCTTTCCTTTCGTTTGCAATGCCATAGTTTTGATCATTTCAAAAACTGAAGTCATTTGAAAAAAGAGAGAGGCAATTTTATCCTTCATATATTTTTGATATTTGTCTCAGAAATTAAAATGAAATAATTTATCTTATGCTTTACCATTTATATTATTTCCCTATCCATAGTACTATAAGTTGATAGGATAAAGAATTCATAATATATTTTATAATCCTTCTGACAAATGAAGCTTTTAATCAAATTTGAAAAGTTAAAATCCTCAAAGATCCAGAATAAATTTTGTCTATATTTTTCCTGTCTATGAAATTCACCTAGAAATATTTTAAGATCATGGGGATTAATTAAGACCCCTCATCTCCATATTTTATTTTTAAACACAGTATCTTCAGATGTGCCCAATATGGGGACTTCAATAATTTCAGTTTTTATTCTAGGAGAATTTTTTTCTGTTCTAATATATCATTATATCTTTAGCTTTCTTTCTCTGCACATAATGCTGAACTCACAGCAAAGGAATTTACATTTTGAAATATTTTCACTAAATTCTCTTTCAATAATTATTTCTTCTTTTTTTTTTTTTTTTTTTTTTTACTAGAGAATGGTGGCCGTTTGCCTCTGCAAATGGAATGCTGGCTATGAGCTATGCTCAAAAAGTAAAGGGACCCCTTCTAAGTGAAAGAAATAATGTTATGGGAGGCTCTAGTAGGAGAGGAGATATCAGTTAAGCCAAACTTCAGATTTGTTTATTTCCTATGATACTCTGAATATCTTCCATATATCACCTACTGAATCACTCTGTTAAAGAATAGCCAAGTGTGCTTGTTTGAAATGCAGAAGCTTTCTAATATTCATAATCTAAGACAATTCAAATTTGAAAATACGTGCAAGATAAATTATCTTACATTGCACTGACTGAATCAATTACAACTTGAACTCACCAAATACAGTCCCTACTTAAATGCTGTGAAAAAGCAGCCTGCAGATGCCTACAGGATACCAATAATAATAAAAATAATAATAAACAGAGATTTTGAAATCAGACTGCCAGTGTTTGTATCCTAGAAGTTGTTTTATTACTTACTGTGTTAATTTGAATAAGGTATTTGAGCTCCCCAAGCTTTGGTTTTCCCAAATTTGAATGGAGATAATATTTACTTGCAAAGTTCTTGTGAATGACAGTGTTGGTGTATGTAACAAATAAACTTGTCCAGTTCATTGTTTGAATCTCAATGGGTAAACCAGAAAATACTTTTAAAATCATTAGCCCGCCATTAAAGGCAGAGCAGATATTATGCAATGATTTCTAGAATTCTGACCCGAAAACATTTTACCTGCAAAACATCCTCTCCACCACCACAATCACTGCCCATTTCTAAAACCTCATCCCTTGCTTCTTTCCCTCACTCACCCTTGGTTCTATCCATACCAAACCATATCCACTCTAAAGCAGTGGAGCACCCTCACACAGGAGCACCTGCCTGAAATTGTCTAGTTAATTATATTCCTCCTTGAAGGTTTGGTTTAAGACCACAAGTTCTAGGAGGCCAATTATGTCCACTTAAAGTGACTTAGGTACTTCTTTTCTGGGCTGCCATACCATATCACATGTCTCTCTATCATTGTTCTGTCTGTTGCTTAGACTGGACCAAAAAGCAAGGACCACACATTATATTTATTTTTATTTGTATCTCTAAAGCATAGATAAGTACTGAGCACACAGTAAGTGCTAAATAAATGTTTCTGGAA